>NC_139967.1:17145300-17745300 GCF_963993115.1 Abramis brama | reverse complement strand
CTGATGAACAGCAGCCATTGGTGTGACAGATGTGATTTCTGTTAGGAAAAAAGTAGGTATGATTCACAATCAGTATTCTCACAGGAAAAATGTGAAGATTGTATTAACTATTAAATACACAAAAAAAGTCATTGTAAGAAAAAGTTGATCTCCTTTAGAGATGAAGAGTTGGTAATAAAATAATTAATATTGTTGTTTAGTTGATGTATGTATGTATGTATGCATGTATGTGTGTGTGTGTATATATATATATATATATATATATATATATATATATATATATATGAAGAGTTCAGATGCATTTTTATTTTTTCATTTTTATCAAGCTCGTATATCTAAGTTCAATAATTTCATTTAAATGGCAATGCAAATTACCTATTAATTGTCATTTAAGTGAAATTACTGAACTTAGATATACAAGCTTTATAAAAATTATCATTAGCCGCTTTCCGACCGGAGGAACCTTTTCACAATTCCTAGAACTATTGGCTAAAGTACCCGGATGTCGGCGTGTTCGCACCGCAGGAACTAGGAACGATTTTAGTTCTAGGAACTCCATTTGTAGGAACTAATTTAGGTCCTACTTCAGAGTAGGGTCTAAACCAGCACTATTGGAACTACCCGTGACGTTAGTGTACGCTGATTGACCGAACGCACGCGGAACACCAGCATCCGCCATTTTTAAAACAGCTAGAATGTAAACACACAGATTATAGCCTATATATTTACTCCATAAACTAACTATACAAACATGGAAAACAGTGATAGATGGGTCTCTAAACCTTTATGCTGAAGAGAAAATCCAACGCAACTTTGAGGGGACCAAGCCAAACATGATTAATTTATCTGCCCAGCTAGCAACACTGGACATCAACCACACGGCATAGGCTAATAACCTTTTTTCATATACTGTCTACTTTCTATAACAGTTCTATCTAATAAGATATTAAACAGTACTGTTAGACAGATTGCTAACTAATAAACACAGAGAATGCGAGCATTGTTTGCTCTGGCGTTCTCAGCGCCGCCAAAATAAAAGTCACCGTGCTTGCGTCACTCCCTTACCCCTCCTACCAGTTCCTATGGCCACTTGGCCAGTGCGAACGCAAACAGAAAAACCGAGTTTGGGGGAGAGTAGTTCTTAGAACTGTTTAGAAGTGGACAGTTCCTAGAACTAAGTTCCTATAACTACTTGGTCGGAAAGCGGCTATTCTAGAAGAAAATTTCAGATGGCACTTAGAGGCTTTTGCATCTGAACTCTTCATATATATATATATATATATATATATATATTTATATATATATATATATATATATATATATATATATATATATATATATATATATATATATACACAAACACACACATGGTCTAAAACATTATGGCCACTCACAGGTGAAGTGAAAAATGTTGATCTCCTAACAAGGTCACATGACAAGGTCTGGGTTAATTAGATGGTAAGCGAACAATCAGTTCTCGTAGTCAACATGTTGAATGCAGAAGAAATGGGCAGGAGGAATAAAGATCCGAGTATCTTTGACAAGGGCCAAATTGTTATGGCCAGACAAATGGGTCAGAGTATCTCTGAAACAGCAAGGCATGTTGGTGGCTCCTGGTCACCAGTGGTGAGAACATAACGAAAGTGGTCCAAGGAGGGACAAACCACAAACTGGCGACAGGATGTTGGGCATCCAAGACTCATTGATGCAAGAGGGCAACAAAGGCTATCCCATCTGGTCCAAACCGACTAAAGGTCTACTGTGGCACAAGTCACAGATATTTTTTAAATGATGGTTATGGGAGGAATGTCACAACACACAGTGCATCGCACCATGCTGCGTATAGGACTGCATAGCCACAGACCCATGATAGTGTGCCCATGATGACCCCTGTCCAACTGTCAGGGGTCATATCAGAGGTAACCTACAACTGGACCATTGAGCAGTGGAAGAAAGTAGCCTGGTTCTATCAGTCCCATCTTCTTTTGCATTATATGGACGGCTGTGTACGTGGGGAAGTGATGGCACCAGGATGCACTGTGGGACAACGACAAGCCGGTTGAGGGAGTGTGATGCTCCAGGCAATGTTCTGCTGGAAAACCCTGGGTCCAGCCATTCATGTGGATGTAAATTTGACAACTGCCACTTACTTAAACGTTGCAAACTAGGTACACCCCTTCATGACAATAGTGTTCACTGGTGGAGTGGCCTCTTTCCGCAGCATAATGCACCCTGTCACACTGCACACATTGTTCAGGAATGGTTTGAGGAACATGGTGAAGCGCTCAAGGTGTTGCCCTGGCCTCCAAATTCCCCAGATCTCAATCTGACTGAGCATTTGTGGGATGTGCTGGACTAACAAATCCAATCCACTTCGCAACTTACAGGACTTGAAGGATCTGCTGGTAATGTATTGGTGCCAGATACAACAGGACACCTTCAGGAGTCTTGTAGAATCCATGGTTCGGTGGGTCTACTGTTTTGATGCCCACGGTGCACCAACAGCATATTAGGCAGGTGGTCATAATGTTTTGTCTCATAGGTGTATGTATTTGTTTTGATAATTATATTTGTTGATCTTTATTTGTGTTGAGGGCCTGTGTGCGGAAAAGCCTTTTTTTAAATACAATTTCCAATTTTCCATTAGTAAGATTTACAGGAAAGAACAAAACAGGACATCACTGAATTAATAACAGAAAAGATCACTGCACATTATATGTCATTTTACCATGGATACTGAGCTCTGAGGATGATCGGCTATTGTCTACAGGGCGCCGTGGTATGTGATCTGACAGAGAGGAGTATCCCTCTTCAGATGATGCCTCCTTAGAATCCAGCGAAATTTTGGCACATTCAATCACAATATCATGTGGCTCAAATCTCTTCCATCTACAGAAAATTAAAAACAGTGAAGTATGAACATTCACATTATAATCTAACAAAAAATCATATTATTTAATTTTACATACCTAATTGGATCAACCTCATAGTCTTTGGTTCCAGTGATGAGCTCAGGATGTATCCGTACATGCTCTAACATGGGCTGACATAAAAACAGAAGGAAATTATAGAAAGGTTTTGGGAATAGTAAAAATAATTGTGTATAATTTTAAGTGACAATTCTTAAAAACTGTGAGCTCACCTTCACCACTTCCTCAAATGTGTCAACATTTTCTTTCATACTATAGTGGGCACGTAAATATGAAACAAAGTTACAAGGATACATCCCATATAAACGATGAAAAAGTGAGTACACGCTGGCATGTAGATGGACTGCAAACACACCATGAGCACCTACAGGACACATCCATAGAAAGAGTACCTTTACACCAAGTTATGTTTCTACCATCTAAACATAACACTTCAAAGATCTATAGCTAAAAGAATTACAAAAGACAAATTTGTTTGCAATGTTTATGCCAGAGTACCTGGGTGACGTTGGTTCCATGCAGCAAGCCGTCCAAAGATATCAAAGTACTCGCACAGAAGTTGTTTGTTGGTTTGAGGAATCATGGGTAGTAAAGTAATCAACACCAGCACACCAGTTATGAGAATTACTACATCTGAGTCAGCCTGGAAGTAGAAAATTCAAAAAAAAAAAATTAACCACTACCATTTAAAAGTATGGGCTCAAGATTTTTATTTATTTTATTTTGCAGTAAAGACTAGGGCTGGGTCTTGACTCAAATGTCACAATTCGAATCGATTTTGATTCACAAGCTTGCAATTCGATTCCGATTCGATATTGATTATTTTGGATATCAGGTACAATACATGGCAAATTTTCTCAAGGAAAACAAATCTCTTAACTAATGCTGTAAACTATGGGAGTCAGTTGTAGCCTACTAGGCTTCATTAGCCTACTATTATTGAAGGTAAAAATGAACTGATTTGTATACAAACACTTAAATTACACTTTTATTTATTTTTATATGTTATATGAAATATAAACATTTAAATGGTGGCTGTCATAAAAACTTGCCAGATTTATTCAAACATGCATTAAATATTGAAGAACATTAAAAATGATAATGAATATGTAATATGGTGCATATATTTTGCAAAATGCTCCTCTCTAGAGTTAATTTTTCTAGCTGACTAATCAGTTTATGGTCACTGGATATGGTTTTTCTGAGGTAAATGTGACATTACATGACATCGTTTACAAGCTGTTTTACTGACGTCTTTCCACGGTTGAAACACAGATTGAGCGATTCCATGTGACATGATACGGATTTCGATAAGTTGTACTCTATCTTTTAACACACTTTCAGATGCTCATTCATGTTTATTTCACACTGTAACTTGTATTATTAAGGCGGAAGAGAAGATCATGTGCTTCTCTTGAGCGATCTCACGCCACAGCGTCAAAACAGTATTTATGTTTTTGAATTTCGTAAGAAAATGGATGTAATTTGAAATCTGAGACTTTGTTTAATATCAATAGTAACAAAACACAAAGATTATTGCGATTTATTGGATGGGATGTGCGCTAAACTATTCCATTCATTCATCAACTGAAAACAGGATGACTAGCCTAAACGATTCTTAGGATTTAAGAATCGATATCGGATTCGTAAAAATGAGAATTGATTAAAATCGAGAAATCGATATTTTTTACCCAGCCCTAGTAAAGACTATTTGTAACATTAATGTTACAAAATATTTCTATTTCAAATAAAAGGTGTTCTTTTGAACTTTCTATTCATCAAAGAATCCTGAAAAAAATATCGTGGTTTCCACAAAATATTAAGCAGCACAACTGTTTTGAACTAATAATAAGAAGCACTAAATCAGCATATTAGAATGATTTCTGAAGGACCATGTGACTGAAGACTGAAATCACAGGAAAAGTTACATTAAAGCAAAATAGAAAACTTTTTCACTGGTCAAATAACTGCAGCCTTAGTGAGCATAGGATACTTCTTTCAAAAACTTCTTAAACTTTTGAATGGTAGTGTATGTAGACATACATACATACAGTGAGGAAAATAAGTATTTGAACACCCTGCTATTTTGCAAGTTCTCCCACTTAGAAATCATGGAGGGGTCTGAAATTGTCATCGTAGGTGCATGTCCACTGTGAGAGACATAATCTAAAAAAAAAAATCCAGAAATCACAATATATGATTTTTTAACTATTTATTTGTATGATACAGCTGCAAATAAGTATTTGAACACCTGAGAAAATCAATGTTAATATTTGGTACAGTAGCCTTTGTTTGCAATTACAGAGGTCAAACGTTTCCTGTAGTTTTTCACCAGGTTTGCACACACTGCAGGAGGGATTTTGGCCCACTCCTCCACACAGATCTTCTCTAGATCAGTCAGGTTTCTGGGCTGTCGCTGAGAAACACGGAGTTTGAGCTCCCTCCAAAGATTCTCTATTGGGTTTAGGTCTGGAGACTGGCTAGGCCACGCCAGAACCTTGATGTGCTTCTTACAGAGCCACTCCTTGGTTATCCTGGCTGTGTGCTTCGGGTCATTGTCATGTTGGAAGACCCAGCCTCGACCCATCTTCAATGCTCTAACTGAGGGAAGGAGGTTGTTCCCCAAAATCTCGCAATACATGGCCCCGGTCATCCTCTCCTTAATACAGTGCAGTCGCCCTGTCCCATGTGCAGAAAAACACCCCCAAAGCATGATGCTACCACCCCCATGCTTCACAGTAGGGATGGTGTTCTTGGGATGGTACTCATCATTCTTCTTCCTCCAAACACATTTAGTGGAATTATGACCAAAAAGTTCTATTTTGGTCTCATCTGACCACATGACTTTCTCCCATGACTCCTCTGGATCATCCAAATGGTCATTGGCAAACTTAAGACGGGCCTTGACATGTGCTGGTTTAAGCAGGGGAACCTTCCGTGCCATGCATGATTTCAAACCATGACGTCTTAGTGTATTATCAACAGTAACCTTGGAAACGGTGGTCCCAGCTCTTTTCAGGTCATTGACCAGCTCCTCCCGTGTAGTTCTGGGCTGATTTCTCACCTTTCTTAGGATCATTGAGACCCCACGAGGTGAGATCTTGCATGGAGCCCCAGTCCGAGGGAGATTGACAGTCATGTTTAGCTTCTTCCATTTTCTAATGATTGCTCCAACAGTGGACCTTTTTTCACCAAGCTGCTTGGCAATTTCCCTGTAGCCCTTTCCAGCCTTGTGGAGGTGTACAATTTTGTCTCTAGTGTCTTTGGACAGTTCTTTGGTCTTGGCCATGTTAGTAGTTGGATTCTTACTGATTGTATGGGGTGGACAGGTGTCTTTATGCAGCTAACGACCTCAAACAGGTGCATCTAATTTAGGATAATAAATGGAGTGGAGGTGGACATTTTAAAGGCAGACTAACAGGTCTTTGACAGTCAGAATTCTAGCTGATAGACAGGTGTTCAAATACTTATTTGCAGCTGTATCATACAAATAAATAGTTAAAAAATCATATATTGTGATTTCTGGATTTTTTTTTTTTAGATTATGTCTCTCACAGTGGACATGCACCTACGATGACAATTTCAGACCCCTCCATGATTTCCAAGTGGGAGAACTTGCAAAATAGCAAATACTTATTTTCCTCACTGTATACACATATATATATTCATTTAGAAAACAAAAGAACAACATAAAGGTGTTGTCAGAACAATACATGGCAAATTTGTATTTAGTGTATGTATTTAGGTCAGAACAACCCATTTGTAACCCCCATTACATTTGACTGGCTTTTAGTTTGGTACCTTGAGGCATTTGAGCAGTGAGGCAAGAAGAGGGAAGCGTGCGATCTTGTGGATCCATGGTGGCTGCTTGCGAACAACATGGCCAAGGAGAGTGATAGTGGACAGACGGCAGCTCTGCTTGCCCATGCATTCATTCATCTTATCTAAAAGATACTACAGAGAAAAGAATCCAGATAAGGCTGTTATTCATCTATCGCTGATATTCTGTAATCCATGATGACATCAAACAGTATTCATCAATGTGTATACTATATACGGAAGACAACTGAAGATGGTGGCTATTTTCCCTCACCTTATCATGGGGCTCCCGGACAGAAGACAAGATGTCCAAAGCTTGAGATGAGCTTGTATCCAGGAAATAGTCCACAAGGCTATTCAGCAACATGGTCCCTTTTTCTACAGATTAAATTGTAAAAAAATAATTATATATATATATATATATATATATATATATATATATATATATATATATATATATATATATATATATATATATATATATATATGTGTGTATGTATGTATCCACTGATACTGACAACTAATTACAAACATATAAAGTAGTGAAATTCAAACAGGAGTTGAACAGGTGTAGTGATACAATTTTCTCAATTTGCCCAATGTACCCGAGTAATGACGTAAGCTCAAGACAAGACTAACCTGCGCTAAGAGATTCCTGTAGCAGGTTTTTGACCTGCTCCAACTCGTGCAGGTCAGTGGACCCCAGAAGAGGGATGAGGTCAAACACATTTGGCTGGTCTTTGGCCATAGCTGTGCAGGACAGTGGGCAGGACTGATGCCTTTGTCACAGCATAAACCGATGCCCTGTGGTGTCAGCATGGGGTGTCTATGCATGAACTAGAGACAAAAATTGGCAAAACACAATCACTATTAAAAAAATAAAAGACAATAATTTGTATGACGACAAACTTGCTACTAAATCTACATGTATACATATACTGTACATACACACATAATACATGCATGTGTGTTCAAAAGTTTGGGATTGGTGAGATTTGTTATGCTGTAGAAATAAGACTTATGCTCAGCAAGACTGTATTTATTTGTTCATATTGTGAAATATTTGTACAATTTAAAATAGCTGTTTTCTATGTGAATATATTGTAAAATGTAATTTATTCCTGTGATGGCAAAGCAGAATTTTCAGCATCATTACTCCAGTCTTCAGTGTTACATGATCCTTCGAAATTATTCTAATATGATGATTTGCAGATCAAGAAACATTTCTGATTATTATTAATATTTGAAAACAGTTGTACTGCATAATTTGTTTTGTGAAATATATGATACATTTTATTTTCAGGATTCTTTGATGAATAGAAAGTTCAAAAGAACAGCATTAGCTTGAAACAGAAATCTTTATTCTCACTTTTGATCAATTTAATGCATCCTTGCTGAATAGAAATATTAGATCTTAAAAAAAAGATTGACCCCAAACCTTTGAACAGTAGTGTACACTATCATTCAAAGGTTTGGAGTATTTAAAAATTATACCTGCAAAATGGTTTACACTGTTAAAACAGTTTACACAAAAATATTAATCAGCACAGCTGTTTTTTAACATTGTTAATAATCAGAAATGCTTCTTGAGCAGCAAATAATCATATTAGAATGATTTCTGAAGGATCATGTAACACTGAAGACTGGAGTAATGATGCTGAAAATTCAGCTTTGATCAGAGGAATAAATTATATTTTACAATATATTCACATAGAAAACAGCTATTTTAAATTATAAACATATTTCATATTATTGTTTTTACTGTAGTTTTGATCAAATAACTAGTCTCGCTGAGCATTAGAAACCTTACCGATCCCAAACTTTTGTATGGTATTGTGTATATATACATGCACAGGGGTTGGACAAAATAATGTGAACACTGGGGAAATACACAATATTGCTTTTACTAATGTCTATACCAAAATGTGCCTTTAATACAGCTTCCAAACTTATTAAAATAGATCAATATAACTTTTGAATAGTCTCCAGTTGAATGTCGTCTATCAGAACATCTGCCAGTTGCTTCAGAGATGATAAACGAGGGAATCTGCTTCACACTCTTCTCTCCAAAACTGCCCATAGTAGTTCAAAAATATTCAAGTCAGGTGATTAAGCTGACCAGGGCAGATAAAGATCATCTCGGCGCTCCAACTGTCGAGGTTTTATGATCATAACACCATCTTTTTCACATTTTAGCAGTGGTGTCTGAGATTACATTTTTAGCAAGTGCAGCTCTTTCATTTATGTTGACTTTGCTAAGTTTTCTGTGGTCAGTTTTTGTGGAATCATGGTCTTCAGGGTGAATATTGAGGAATATTGAGGTTCACAATCCTTCTTAGTGTTCGACCGTCCCTATTATTTACTTTCGGTTTTTGCCCTCTATTCTTCTTTGCTGATAAAGCCTTGCCATGCTTTGTGTACACATCTGTAATCATGATGACTGCTGTTCTTAAAACACACAACAACTAGGTGGTTAAGGTTACAGATACTCTTGTTAAACAGACTCTGATGATTTGCCAGTTTGTACTAAACACTGCCGAAAACCACTTATACTGCACTGATATACAAATTAGAGAATATAAAACAACAAAAGGATAAATAAAAGATAATCGCAGTGTTTATTTTTTACTGTATCTGACACAAATGATATTAACCCCCATGATAATGGGTGTTCCCATTATTTTGTCCAACGCCTGTATGCATACTGTACACAATCTTTTTAAAATGTCTGGGATTAGTACGATTTTTTTGTTGTTGAAATCAATGCTTTTATCACCATTTTATTTATTTTTTGGACATGTGCCATGGTAATACTGTCTGGGAATGCAACATTGTTATTCTTTAAAGTACCACCACGTAAATACCATAGTACATGAACATGGTATTCACTCAGCACCCTGGTATAACAATCTGAGACCATCACAAAACAGTAGTATTTTGTGAGTGTGTAATCTCAACAACCCACTCGTCCACGATGCCCAAAAATGCTGTCTAGGT
Organism: Abramis brama; assembly: GCF_963993115.1. NCBI lineage: Eukaryota > Metazoa > Chordata > Actinopteri > Cypriniformes > Leuciscidae > Abramis > Abramis brama. The sequence goes on along the minus strand of NC_139967.1, from coordinate 17,735,554 downwards.
AGTCAGCTTACTAAGTGTTGAGACGCAGCCATTATGAAAATCAACTGTAGCCTGTCAGATTCTCCAGCGAAGAAAGTTGAGCTGCGAGTGTCCATAAAGACTGAATAAAAAATAAAGGAAATTAGACTTTTGACTTCACGAATACTAAACCTAATATTAATCTAAGACATTTAACGGTTACCCTCAGTCTTACAGTAAGTGTTAATCTCAACGAGTAAAGCAAAGTAGCTATTGTAAACGCCATGTAACGTTAGGCTACTACGTGACAGCAGCGCATTCATCACTGCTGGCAAGCGAGGGCTTTAACTCTACCTCACGTCTATGACAGCTTTCGCCATTTATTTTTACTAAAACCTGACTTACTCTAAGACAAATGTGACACATTAAACATATACCAGGCGACTCAAAAACAATGTATTACCGTACAGAGAGAGCGAACTTCAAACAGTCGCCATCTTGAACGCCTCACGACCTTTTACACTACAGAGCTGTTTGCGCAGATGAAAAACTTAAGATCTGTGACGATGCCAGTGTAAGTGCAATCCAGTGGTGAGGGTTAAAGGGTTTATGTTTAATTATAGAAAGGATACTGACCGACTCTTCTGTCTCGCTGTCACAAGATCACGGCATGAGTAACAGAAAAGTGTGAAGTGCTGCTGTGCAATATGAGAGCTAGCTAAGCATGTAGCGGCTTCAGCGTGACAGAAGCTCACAGCGCATGCGCGGGGATTTAAAGGACAAACATGTTTATTTGCAAGAGAGCCAGCGTACTAAGATATATTAAAATATATCAGAGTACTAAAATATATCCTATAACTAAAAATACTGTCAGATAGTAGTTTGCAGTTCATGATACTAAAACGTATTTCATCATATACAGCATATGACAGTGAACATGGCAAAAAATTATATTATTATTACAACTATTATTATTTAACAACAATTAATAATAATAATAATAATAAACAACTCTGTTTAAGAGTTTGGCTTGTTGTCTTGCAGTGTGCATACAGTTACTGCTACTGATAATAAATGATAATAGAAAAAGCAGAATGTTGTTTCTCGTGCAAACAAATCTTATAATGACCTGCTGTAAGGACTATTATACTCCGCTGGGTGTTCCCATACACTATTTGCAATGTGTGCTCAGATTTTCATTCTCTGGTTTCGTAGATGAAAGCAAAGAAAATGTCCCCTTATGGACAAAAAGTGTTGACCTTGTTTTAATTCAATAAGTAAAGTGTCTCCAAAAGTGTAAGGACACTTAAGCCACACCAGAAAACAATTGTCATAGCAAAATATTAAACCAAACCAAAATACCAAAACAGTACATTTAACAGCTGCTGTGATTATCTTTCATCAACAAAGTGCAAACAAACCAGTCTGCAACTCTGCATCTTACTGAGCTCTTCTCCTAATAAAGTGCGGTGTAATTATAGTCTGTTAAGAGGCGTTAATGAATGAGGTTGCTAATGCATATCTGATGTATTCATTGCTCAAGGGAGAATATCAAAGAACTATTGGCAAAACTTACCAGAAAGATTAGCAATCAGATAACACCTTTACAAGATTTACAACAAGCACTGGGGACTCGATCCTGCAGCAAAAAGACCAATAAGAAAAAAGGGATGGACATGAGATTGACCAGGTGCAAACACAGATAACACTCCAGCTTCATGCTGATATGCCTAAAATACTGATGTGATGACGTGAGTGCTGTGAAACCAGCAGAAATCTCTGCAGCTTTTTTGGGTTTTGATCTCACTTATTCAACATGCCCTCTCAAACGATCCCTTGGCATGACTTCAGACAAGTATGATTTAACCCTTACAGCTATTAACTTCATAATTATCATTACCACTTGATAATTTAGTGTACATATGTATACCATACATGCTCTTTATTTAATTAATTCATTGTCAAGAAAAAAATAGCATATGACCTTCATTCCATTGTGATTGTTAAATAGAAAAACAATAAAAATATTAAACATTAAAAATAAAATACAATAATGTCTCTTTGTTAACATTAGTTAACTTATCCCTTGTGCATCAATTAAAAAAAGTTAGCCATGTCAAAAAACTGTCATAAAAATGTCACGCTTGGGAGCACAGATTTAAGTCTGGTCTCATTTTAAAGAAGACCATTGGCAGATTATTGCTGAAGTAAAACCAAAAAAAAAGTTATATAGGTTTAAGTTTATGAAAATGATTTATGAGCATTATTTTATATAAAATTTATATTTTATGAAACATGTTGAACTCTAAAACTGAGCTTTCAGGAAGATGTTGTTTGGGCGCAGTACAACATTTTCCCCATTAGATTCCAGTGGTGCACACAGTGGTTGGATTTGTGATTTGCAGTTGAGTTTTTCTCTCTCTCAAATGTTACAAGCACACACACGCACATTTATTTTATTACACACATGCAAAGCACACTCTGACATCCATACCAACACACCCACAATTATTGATTGTAAAAAAAAAATAGTAAGAATTTTGAAGCCTTGCCAACAAGCCTCTTAACAAAGATTGCATCATTAATTGGCCCTAAGATTAAAAACTTGCAGTTTTAATGAGTTTCAATGCAGACTTTTTTTGTCCAAAGGGTGCTGAGAGCAAGTATTTTGTGTACCTAGTGCAAAATAGATTTTTTTTAAAGGAAATGGGGGTGGAATAGTAAAATTCTAATAAAAATACACACCTGTGCCAAACATTTATGCAGTTGGCATTAACACAGACAAAATTATAAATAAATAAAAAAACACTGAAAAAGACAAAAATGTCCATAAATATGTAATCCATATTAAGCAATATATTTTTACAGCATTTATTAACCTGTTAGTTAATAAAAATTCTTGTTCGTGTTAGTTCACAGTGCATTTAATGTTAACTGAAACAACTTTTTTTAGAATCTATTAGTAAAATAATAAATTAACATTAACTAAGATAAATAAATGCTGCAGAAGTATTTTTCATGGTTCGTGTTAACAAATGTTATTAACTGTTAACAAATTAAACCTTATTGTAAAGTATTACCAATAAGATAAAATACAATTAAAAAGCAATAGTCAAAATATGTGGTTAAAATATTCATGTTACTTTAATAAAATTGAAAACTCAACCATGAGATAAATATGCCCTCCTGGGACTTCAGATATCATTTCAAATTTCTCGGATGATTGCCTTGCATCCTCGAAACAGACTTGAAGGTCTACTATTACACCATTAGGTGGAGCTATTTTCCTGCCACACAGCTTTGCACTCCCCTGCTCTTAGAGTACAACACCACAATGATTTTAACACATCTGGCATGAATCAAACATCAGTGTGTAAATAATATCTTGAATCTGGATCAGAAGGAGAGCTGATTTTCTTTATTCCAGCGTCCCAATAAATCCTGCTTCTGCAATTTTCTTGCAGGCATTCTCAAAATATTTATTTATTAATTAAATTAATACTTGAATAGGGACAATACAAAAAAGAAATATGATTCCAGAAAAAAAGAAAAGCAATACAATTTAAAAAAATACATTGTGCATAGAGAATATAGCATAATTTGCATCTCTGGTCCCTATAAAAGGATTTTTCTCTTTAAAAATAAATAAATAAATAAATAAATAAACAATGCCGACTGCCAACCCTGCTTACCTTTAATATCCCATACATGCATACATATACACACCTAAGAGAAAACACTGGATATATTTACTCACAATTAAACAGCTTATCCATTGTGTTGCAAATGCCTCTGCCTTAAAGCTCTGCTAAATTCTGAGTGAAACAGAAAACCAGAAGGTTTTAAATGTTGCATGCAGGTTCAATGTATGAACCCCCCCACCCCCCTGTACAGCGTTTATACTTCACGGTTTAATTCCAAGTAACCTCCTTTAGATTTATCAAAATGTGTCTGTCAGAAGAGATAAAACATTCAGCTTAATCCCATTTCCCTCTGCAGTAATAGCACCATTACAAGGCTGTGTCTGTTTTTGTTGTCCTGGATAATTACGTGCAAAAGCCTCTTCATTAGGCACGGCTGAGAATAATTAAACAGACATTTTTGGAAAGGTTTTTTTGTGTGTGTGTGTGTGTGGTAGAATGATTTTAATTATGCATGTATGGAAAGGATTGCATGTTCCAAAAAAAGTTGATAAAGCATACAGCCAATGAAACATGGTTGAAACATTACAGCTTGGTTTCAACTACATTAAATTTCCAAGCATCTCAGAAGGAAATGAAAAAATCTAAATCTGCTTGAAAATCAAATAATGTAGCAAAGCTGCACAGTGTTTTGCTTATATCTGCATACATGTTTTTGTGTTGTTTGCATCCGACTTTGTGTAGGAGATACATATCAGAGTTATCCCTCACTGAAATCACGCTAACAAGCAAGCAGAGCGGCATGTATTATACAGTACATCAGCACTGCATGATCCAAACTGACACTTTGGGTTGCTGAGAGCCAGTTTGAGACTAACTCTGCTGGTATCATTTATTGAGAGCCTGAAGCATCTCAGTAATGGTTCGGCTGCCATCTCCTCTTATTCACGTTCCCTTGTCTTGCAGAGATCCACACTTCAGTGCTCTGTGTATTACTGTCTAACTTTTTAATGAGTCCACGGATCACATAACTTAATTGTGTCGTGAAAGTAACACGACATGTCTGAAAAGAGGCTGGTGATTATTTGATCCGTGTATTTCCTGCCCTGCTGTTGTTTGCGCCTGCACTCTGAGTGATGGCATGTCTTAATCCCCCTCTGCGTGTGTTTGTGACTAATATGCAAAGCACAGTATGCATGCCATATGTGAATGTGACGTAGCAGGCTTGGTATTTATATTTTTGCTGCATACAACCAATTTGTAAATCCAATCCATTGGATTGTGAAGATATACTAATTTAGTCATTGTTTCCAGAGTCATATATTATGGTTGGCTTTGAGAATGCACGTAAAGATGTACTAGAACAATTATATGTGTTATATCATGCAGCTATTAGACTGATTACTAATGCACCTTACAGAACGCATTGTGAATTGTATTCCCTTTTAAATTGGACGTCATTAAATATTAGACGGGAACTACAATGGTGTATTTTTACACTGTAAAAAATGATCATAATTTTAATGGTAAAAGACTGTAAAAATGCTACAGTGGAAAAACTGTTAATTGGTTAACAGAAAGTTTCCGTACTATATACGGTAAATAACTGTGATAGATCTAATGGTACATTTAATGTAATTTTACTGTAAAATACCGTTAAATTTAGTTTTTGAAAGTGAAAAAGAACAACTCATTGTATAATTTACAGTGAAAAATCGTAAATTGACATTCCCACAATTCCCTGTGTGACACTTCACATTTGATGTATTTTTGTTGAAATAACTATGTTTCTTCATAGTTTTCTTCGTTTTTCTAATCAGTTATGTACATTAGGGTTTTATGTTACATTTAATGTTGTTAAATTAATGTTTATTGCATTTTTTAAATTTCATGTGTGTTACTGTGATGGTGTTTAATGTTTGTGTGAATGACACTGTGCAGCTTCTATATTAACTTTCTTGTGGAAGAGCTGCTTGTGATGAGCTTTGATTGATCATGTGACTCTCATCACTGCTGTGATTGGTGGTTATCAGTGTATTACAATGGTACAAAACAGATATTAATACTTCAATAGGACGGTAAATTCACATTATATCAGATAATAAAATACGGTTTATTACTGTAAATTTTAAGTTAAGTATGTAAAACCAATAACGTTGCTACCGTATTTTTGACGGTAAAGTTCTGGCAACCACAGCTGCCGGTTTTTACCGTAAAAATCACGGTTAAATTTTGTTACATAAATATCTTCAAAAGTTGCTGCAACATCATGTTAGTACATATACAACCAGATCAACTAATCATATTCTTTAGATTATCCCAGAAAGAAAAGTGTTTATGGTCGTTCACTCTTGGTTTTGCTGCTCCACATGATTGGATTGTGAAAAGTCATTGAAATTAGAGACATATATTTCAATCTCTGCATTTAAAAAACTACTAGTGTTTTTATCACTGCCTGTAAATGTTTTAATTGAGTGTGTGTAGCAATGTGTGTTTGTATGTCAACACATTGCATGGGGTCGCCAACAGCAATCTTAACAGCAGGTACAAGGATGGCACTTGCTGTACCCAAACAAGAGCTTTAAAATCAAAATTCCATCCATGTCTGACTTAAGTTGCAGTTTTTCTAACTGTGATAATGAGAGATGTCCTCTTAGACAGCACCAGTAATGAGGTATTCTAAGTGCAACATCAAAATGAAGCATTTCTTTCCTGTGACACTAATGCATATTTGATTTCTAGATTGTATTTCATTTTTCTTATACAGTTCATATATTTTTTTTAGTAGTAGAAGCATTCATACTGTATGTTAGATTTGTTTTGTAAAAAGCAGTTTTCATAATTGCAAGTTACTGTGTCTGGGAAAAAAAAACACTTGCACCTCAAGCCGTAGATGCTTGTTTCCTTGGTAACGGGGGTCTCGTTGAATTTCTCCATGCATGGCACTTGAACGCGCCTGTTCTGGAGCTATATCTACGGGTGATATATGGAGACAAGCTCTCATTGATTCTTTTTTTGAAAATGTTGCATCCCTCTCTGTTTTAAATTAATGGAAAACAAGTTTATCGACAGTTCGGTATGTAAACGATGATCATTTAATGAATAAGAATGACACGGATTTATCAGGTTGCCATAAATTGTTTTTTGTTTTTTTTACGCAAGCAGGGCTTCCATATTAAAAGAAACTAACGATATCTAAATGTCACCAACAGATTAATGTGAAATAACAATATTCCATAATAAACCATGCAGTTTGTCAGTGTAGTTAAATAGGCTATTGGTTGCCTCCGTGTGAGAAAATTCTGGACAATAGATGAACAAAACAAATAGGCTACAAAATATGAAAAAGATAATCTTTTTAAAGCTTCTCTTTTTAAGATTCACACAAAACTAATACGTACATCTTACTGGTCTCATGTGACTTACACATCAACGTTGTCCAATCAGTTCAATCACACGTTACTGTGATGACCTGAGATTTTCCGCGCATTAACGCAAATGGTTTGAAGTCTATTCAAACGTGACAGCTCGGTGATATCAGGGGTAATCTGCGAGTGCGCGCGCATCAGTGCGCGAGCACAGTTCTCAGCACCAAGGACAGCGTCTCTCACAGAGCATCAGGTCACCCTTGACAAAACCTTGACTACGATTCACTCACGGCAGGAGCGGGAGAAGTGAACGCAGGTGATGACTACAACATTACTGCAAAACTGAGTGCTCCACCTTTTCGCAAGAGAGAGCAACAGGAGCGAGCATCATTTTCTAAAAAGGCGTGTTGACATGGTTTTCTTGAACATGAACGGGTTTCATGAGTGGGCTCAATGAGTGAAGCCCATTCCTCAGCGGACTAGACTGAGGCGATCGCATTCCAGTGCTGCTGGAGAGGACGCAGTGAGAGCGGATCTGTCTAATCAACGGACATCGACACGCATCCTCCACGGGCCACTCAGCTTGACTCCTCTGCCATCCAGGGCAAAATGCGTCTGGTTCTGTTCGCCTTCCTCATCTCGTGCTCCTGTGCGAGAGGAGGATGCGAACCAAAGACTGTGAATATCGGGGCTGTCCTGAGCCAGAAGAGATATGAGCAAGTGTTCAAAGACGCTGTCACTCAAGCCAACAATATATACGGCAAAGATAAGTTCAAGATGAACGCTATTTCAGTCACCCATAAGCCAAACGCCATCCAGATGGCACTCTCCGTATGTGAGGACCTCATCTCTAACCAGGTAAACACGCATTTTGAAAACATCCGAATACATATTTAATAAAATATTTTAAAGTGCCATGTCATATTAGTGCTCTCATTTTTTGAAAATAATATTAATAATATTAATTCTAATAATATTAATAATAAATTAAGAAAACCCGTTTAGAAACATCTATACCAATCTACCTAGGCTAAATAATGCTATAATATTATATTTTTATTATAGGTATATATAGTTATATTTCACTTAATTGCTAAATATCACAATATCATATTGAATTAAACGAGACATTTTTAAGTATACTGACATAGTATTGTTACTTGCACAATTTCTTATTTTAAAGTGCGGTCAAGCAAGCTCAGAATCTATCTATCTATCTATCTATCTATCTATCTATCTATCTATCTATCTATCTATCTATCTATCTATCTATCTAATATGTTAAACATGTTACCGTTTCGGATGAATCCTGTGAATTTAGGCTATACTTTATATAAGAGACTTAAATCAAGCTTTCATTTTATTCATTTATTTTTATTTTTATTGTGTTCTTTGTTAGTTTTTCAACTTGTACTAAGCTAATTGTTTCTGGTAAACGCGAGAAAAAAAAGAATATTCATATACAAATAGCCTACAAAATCGTCAAAATCATGAATCATTCATTCATGGACAGTCATTTTCAGCCAGATTTAGTTACTGTAACTTTGTTTTCTCCAAGGTCAAGCGCTGTCGCGAATCTCGATTTTTATTTGTTGCATGTGAAAACATTCAACAGGATCCGGGGGTCCATTTTGACATACCAGTGAGTGAGCATAAGAAGACTGCTCAGAGGTTACATGAACTGAGATTGAAATAATGCAAAGTATAGGCTATAGGATATGTGACAACCTGTGATTCATGTGGCGTCATATAAATAATACAAATCCAAGCATAAGTAGCTTTTAAGGTAGCATGTCTAACCCCTCTACGAGGCGCCGGCTTCACCGCTGGCCCTCCGCCTCTATTTTAATGAAAAACGAGGCCAACATGGCGCCAGACTCAGATAACAGCTGCTTTGTTCTGCTAGGAAAGCTCTATCAGAATATTACACAGCGACGGAGGCAGAGATTATAGACTTCAACGCTGTAACACGGATTACCATCCAAGTCACACCCGCCTAACATACGCTCGCACGCACAGACACAAGTGCATGCATGCAGTTCATGACAACCAACCTGCAAACTGCTGATGTTAGATCAACACTTTGACATTTACTGTCAACTGGCTCGTCTGGCAAGTTTAAATAATTGCTTCACGTTTTAGAAATGCGTCAATAACAAAATACAGGCAACTAACTAAAACAGTCATGTGTTGTGTGCATGATTACAACTCCTCCATATTGCTAAATTGTTGCTCATTTTAATGGAAAAGAAATGTAAAAATGCTACAAGAAAAAAAGGTTAACTACAAGTTACCTTAACATGTAAGGTGAAACAAATTAATTATATTTAACGGGACATTGCATAATGTAAAATTACTGTAAACTTTTGTTTGTAAGTAGCCCTAATCATTTTCAGTGAAAAACAAGATGTTCCATTCTGACGTAGGTTAGACACTAGATTTTGTTTTTATTTAGGCTAAACATTTATGTTTCTTATCATTTTAAAATAACCAGTTACCCACATTAGTGATAATGCCGTTTTCCTGCTTAGCCTATCAAAAGGCTATCTCACCAAATAAATAAATATGTGGCAAGAAATATTGATTTGAGTTTAAGATATTTTGTAGGCTACAAAAGAATGAATGTATAAAACTATCGGTTTACGAACAAGACGAACACTCTCTGCAACAATATTACTCGAGTCCTAAGAAATCATATTCGCTACAAACGATAACTGAAACGCAAGATGGCGCCAGATGCTTTTGTAACAAGAAAGCGTGCAAAATTAAACGATACATTGAAAATAGCGTCGCGCCAGTTTCAGTTACCCGGATGAGTGGAATGATGCACAGCGTCCATTAACAACGGAGAATATTACCCTAGTGCCCTCCTGCAAAGTGGACTTCACTTCACTCCCAATTGAGATTTTAGATCGAAGAAGCATTTATGTTCTGTCCAAAGGACACTGCAAACTGTATAGGGAACAAGGGTACATGGATATAACGTAGGCTATCACTTCACAGAAAGCAATGAGGAAATGTTTCTGTACATAGTATACTTTATTAATATGATATTTACTGAGTTTGGTCTTTTAATATCACTGTCTTAGCCTACATTAAGCGTTTTTCACGTTAAGCGTTTTAGAATGTCCCAAATTTACCAACCATTCATCGCGTTCCAAATCTGCGCAACTAGAATTTCGTCTGTGCTGATTGTGCTCGATGACGCTGCTGGACGTTCCGAATGAGCATTTTATCAAGTCAACTGAATTTGATTGAACAGATATTTAGTTTTAGAAGTGAACACTGCGTATCACCCTGTGAATCATAACACAGCCTATGAAATTTTTGACCGCCACACGTCCTGATTGACCAATCTGAATCTAGTAGTAAGTCACGTGATAAGGTGAATATAATTTATTTTTACATTTCATGTTGTTTAGTTAATGTTTATGCCATTATACTATTTTCACATTTGTTAGCCTAGTGGTCTTTGTTTGGTAACAAATCCAATCTTTATTAATATGGTCTTCCAGTTTACCACCTGTTTTATGGTGGTTATCAATAGGCTATTTTTCTAGTATCCTACACAGCAGATTTTATTAGGTCAAGTATGTTTGTATATAAATTGTATAATTTAATAATTATATATACATATTATATGCATTGTAAAATATATAGGTAACAAAATACCAGAATTATTTTTTTAAAATTTTTTATTTTAGATTGAGATTTCTCTCCTCACTATGATCCTCAGGTGTATGCGATCTTGGTGAGCCACCCACCCCAGTCCAACGACCATCTGACTCCCACTCCGGTGTCCTACACGGCTGGTTTTTACCGTATCCCTGTTGTGGGCCTCACCACCCGCATGTCCATCTACTCCGATAAGGTGAGTGTAGGTCCGGAGACCACCAGATGCTGGCCTTTGACTGCAGCTCAGTATAGTTCAGACAGATTCAAATTCTACCTGCGTTTCACTGTAGATTGTCATCTGTCCTTTTGTTCAGTCAACTTTCTTTTTTAAATTTGCTTTGTTTGTAGCTTTGAAACCTTTTCTGGAGGATAAATATAAATAAAAATGTATTTTTGCATGACGCTCCTCCTCCATGATGGTTTTCTATTCCTGCATCAGGACAATGTGATATATGTTTACTCCATTTCATTTCTAGTGTGGACCTTTTTTTAGACATTTAATTAAAAACTCTCATAAATACATAGCGTTATGATCGATTGACTCTTTTAGATTCACTTAAACTCTTTGCCTTATGGCATCTTTCTTGGCATGCTAAAGAAGTAATGTTGGGATCCATCTCTAAATTAATTACAGTTAAAGTGATTAAATCCTAATGAACTGAAATTGCCTCGGGCCTTTGAGATTCACCAGTTATTTTCCCCAACCGTCCATTTAGAGCATCCACCTCTCCTTCCTGCGCACGGTACCGCCCTATTCCCACCAAGCCCAGGTGTGGTTTGACATGATGCGTGAGTTTCAGTGGAATCACATCATCCTGATTGTGAGTGATGACCATGAGGGCAGAGCAGCACAGAAAAGACTGGAAACCCTGCTGGAGGAGAGGGAGACGAAGGTGAGACTCACACGGTCCAGCATTTAAATGAGTGTGCGTGTGTAAGTCAGCGTGTGTTCCTGTAATCAATATCTCAGATGTCCTCTATATATGTTAAATGTTTCCTTTTTCTGTTGTGTAAACACATTTCTTTCCATTGGCTAACATTATTTATGCCAGAGGCATCAGCAGCGTCTTAAGTTTATCTGCAAAACTTTGTACTTTTCTACTCATCTCACATTGCTTTTTTACCATAGTCAGATTCTCCTATTTGTCTATCCACAACAGGAGCAAAATGAGGGACTTAGCCTGGGGCTGTGCAAAAAATCAACCAAAAAAAAATAATTGGCCAGGGGATTTGGTTGCTTTGAGTTTGTGTGATTCTGTGAGAATTTCTTCCCAGCAACAGACTGTGCCTGATTTATAGGTTTTCTTTGTGTGCAGCTTTGCACTGTTAAATATTTCACATTATATAAGAAAGTATTTCACAGTATATTTGAAGGTAAGGGTAGTTACACACTGTGTGAACATTAAACCTCTTTAATGTTTGCAATTATACACATATCATGCATGTGTATAATTCAAAATTTCATATGCAGAGTCTAAATTAAAAAAAAAAGATTTGTAATTTAGTAAAAAGAGACATTTCTTCAGGATATGAATCCATTAGCATGGCGCTGTATTTTTAGGACACCTGCAATGTCGTTGCAATGTCATGTTCAGTAATGGCAGCCCCAAGGCCAGCTGTTTTTATATGCACATGGCCAGACTGTTTTGGGAATCACCAGAAGGGTTCATGAAAGTCTTTCAGTTGTGTCTTTCATTACAGCAAAACTTTGCCTGCACATTGTCTGCAGGGTTGGATCACTGCATATTAAAGCTTTTTGTGATATAGTTTTGAACAGTTTTTCGCTGATATATACTGTATATATAAGATATAACCTTCGGGTTACCAGTCTGACTCTCTAACCATTGGGCCATATATATATATATATATATATATATATATATATATAAAAGAATATGTTCAGCTACTGAAGCCTGATACAGTTAGTGCATATTCTGACTGCACAAAAAATTCTTTGAAAAATACAAATGTTTTAAATGCAACATCTCAAATAATCCATGTCTATCAATTTAATGTAGCAGAATTTTACTCTTTAATTTTACTTCTGCTCTGCAAAAGCAACAAATGCTTGACAGACTGTCTTTATATCAGATTCTGTGGCTCTGAAGAATGTGTATTATCTTGATAGAGTGCCTAAAATATGTTATTTCGGGCCATATGTCTAGACAGGCATGTCTTGTGGTAGCAACTTGCTGTGCTTCATGGGCTGTAGCTGATGTTCTTTTACAGTAGATTGACAGAGAAATTTAAATTGATGGATGGGATGGCGTGAACTGGATTAGATTGTGCATTATCACCAAATAGAGTTCAGAAGACATTGTGGTAAAGCAAGGAGCCCACTCAGGGCAGGTGTTTTAATTAAATCCAGGTGAAAAGGTTAAATTAAAATGAAATATTGAGAAAAAAATGAAAGGAGGTGAGCTCATTGAAATAAGAGTGGACAGGTTTAGACCATTTGCAAGGATAGATAAGGTTTGTTGATGTATTTGCAAGCCCCAGGATTTGAGTTTCCCAATTTGAAGCAGAAAAGTGGAGATTTGTTGGAATGCTTTACTGCGCACCATATATAACTGTTTATAATATTCTGTGTCTGCATATTTTCTCTGTGCACATTATTCATCAGAGTAAAAACAGGAACTATGAAAACCTCGACCAACTGTCCTTTGACAACAAGCGAGGACCCAAGGTATATTTGCATGGTCAATGCACGCCGCCCCAAACGTTATATGAAAGTAGCCACTAGAAAACAGTCAAACAATCAACAAACCGATTCCAGGGATCCTTATCCTGCCAGCACGTCTATTTATTTGTTTGGATTCCTTTTATGATTTCAATCGAGAATGGGTTATTTTTTCTGTTAAAGCGTATACAAAAACTCGCTCCCCCACCTGTCACTTTTTTATTTTTGTGTAAAGGAATGCATGTATTGAAGCCAGCAAGATTGCAAGTCTATTCTTTTTGACACAGTGCGTGGAGATCTGGTCGTGTGGGACAGGCACTATCCAGATGTTACTCCCACCTTTCTGCAGCATTTCTTCTTTTTTGTTGTTTTTTTATTTTTTGTTGGGAAAGAAGCCACCACCACCATCTTCCTTCACCTGTTTTTTTCTTTCTGGTTGCATCAATCTTCTTCTCCCTTTTCCTGTAACATGCACGTTTTTCCTTGGAATCTTGATTCCCTTGAGTTTGCATGCGAAAATGCAAAAAAACTTTTTTTTTTTACCTGCTCCAAGCTTACTTACGTTTTTTCATTTAAGCAGTTTATCTCAGAAACTTTTTTTACTTCATTTTTTGAATACCCCCTCCTCCCCCCCCCCAAAAAAAAAAGAAAAAAGGAGAGGGAAAAAAACGCAAGCGCTCAAAGAGCATGGTTCATGGTGGAAATGAGTCAACTACTTGACTAATGTTGTGTCCTAATCCCAGGCAGAGAAAGTGCTCCTGTTCAGCCAAGACACAAATCTGACAGCTCTGCTCCAGGAAGCCAAAGAGCTAGAGGCCAGAGTTATCATCCTGTCCGCAAGGTGAGTTCATCTCCGCTGCTTAACCCATCAGACTGCTAATCGCTAATGTTGCTGAATAATACATGTTGCCAGCCACGAAGCTAAAGTGGTGCTGGCAAATATGGCGAAGCTTTGGTTTGAGGATTCTAAAAAAGATGTTTGTGTATCAGGGTGAATTTTTCAGTAGAGAATTGGCTTCTATTCGATTCAGTTGGAATTTTAATTGAATTGGCCACTTCTCACAGGAAGTTGAATTGGATTTTGAATTGGAATTGGGGACGATAAATTTACTGAATTGCAAGTCAAAGAAATTCAGATGATGAAGAAGTGTTCTTCTACCCTGGTCCAAAAGCTATAATGTAATATAATATAATATCATATAATATGGCAAACTTTGCTTTTCTAGTAAATTACAAGTATATAGATTTCTTCGAATTTCAGTTTATTTAAATTAAGTCCAAAGTCTTGTTCACTATCTCAAAGTTCAGTTTAGATTCAAGAACTGAATTGGAATTTAGACATTCTCAATTCATTGTGCTAACAATTTCAGTGAGTTTATACATTAAAATATAAAAAAAATACAGCAAATGAAGCTAAAATGATGTCCAGCCTCAGTACAAACACTTCATAATCCATTTTCTGGTTAAATGAACCAACATCTAATTTGTTAACAAGAGATTGCCTCAAGATGTCAAACCATTTGTCTGCCCTTCATGACTCACTCATAATCAGGCCCACACAGAATATGCAGACTGACTTGGGGGGAAATTTTAGGCATTCTGCATAATGGATTTAAACATGGCAGAATGTGTTTTACACTCTCGTTGGTGAATAAAAGCATGGTCAAATTCGCCAAAATATTTAAAAAATAACTTTCTCAATAGTGAATGACCTGATTTTGGAGTTCTGCACTCACAGATTTCATGTGGGCTTGCTTATAACATTACAATTGTAGATGTTTATTCCAATCCGTTATAACCAATATTTGTCCAATCACAGTGAAGACGAAGCCGCATCCATTTATAAAGCGGCACGCCAGCTCAATATGACAGGCTCTGGTTACGTGTGGCTTGTTGGAGAAAGGGAGATGTCTGGTAAAGCACTGAGTGAAGCCCCAGATGGTATGTACTTTTCATCCTCTCCATTTTCATCCTCTGTCTCTCTCTCTCTCTCTCCTATGCTGTTTAACAAACTGAACATGTTTGCCTTTTAAGCTTTTTATACGATTACAATTTGCAATCCCCACCGACGAAATCAGTGTCTGTGCTGTACTTGCGTGTTTAAACGTTTAAACATCTGCATGTTTAAAGGTTTTAAACACAGTGATTCTTTACTCATTGTACTGTGCTTTATGTCTAATGTTTAATTTGTTTCATTTTTGAGTGTTTGTCCTTTCTTTCAGTAGACAACAAATGATGCAATAGAGAGTTGTGGTAATCCATATTGGTTTGAATGTGCATACATTTTTAAGGTTTGGCTGTCATGAGTTTATTTATAAGTGGTGCTTTGCTACCTCCACATTGAGGTGTGGATACGATGGTAAGCGACAACCGCATTTCTTTGTTCCCGGCTTCTTTATATACACATCCGTGTTCAACTTCACATCATTCTGCTCAGTGCTGACCCTGTCCTAATCCCCCCATGACTTTCACAGCCCTTCTGTCTGTCTTGAGACAATTCGTCGCTCATATGCAATGCACGTTTGTTTCTCTCTCTGGCAATGTGTGCATTTCTTTATTATGAGTATGCCTTGACGTGCTCTTGAAGTGAGAGTCGTGTTGTGAGGCATTGGCCAACACCATGTAATGTTGTCAACTGGGCAGGCTTGCTCGGCCTTCAGCTTATCAATGGCAAGAACGAGTCTGCGCACATCTACGATGCCGTGGCTGTGGTGGCCCAGTCCATTCAGGAGCTCTTTGAGAAGGAGAATATCACAGAGCCTCCTCGAGGCTGTGTTGGCAATACAAACATCTGGAAGACTGGCCCACTCTTCAAACGGTGAGGCCAGGGATGAGCGCTGGCTAGCATTCGCTAGCTTTCCAACCAACCATCCATTTGCTGTCATGCATTATCATACATTACCACTGGTCTGGCACTGACAAGAGTGGAAGCTTTCACACCACAAAGATTGAAATCGCAAGCATTTTGCTTCTAAAACCATGCCTTCACTCCTCAAAAGGAGTAATAATCGAGTGCAAGGACACATCAAGCCTGTTAAGTTGTTGATTACATTGGCCTTGTGAAATCTGGTGGTACCAATTTGCATTTGAGACCCAATTTGAGACCCTTACAGGTGTCATTTCTGTTCTCCTATGTCTGTGCCTGCACATTACGTGCCATCCGTCTCCACCCCACATGACACCCCCTAAATCTTCCCTAGTTAGTTTTAATGTCTTTTCCTAAGATATGCCTGCATCTCCCATCTCTGAATTCCTGGTAAACTTCCATTACTTCCAGTCATCGTCAATGTCTTCCTTTGTGTTTAAATGAGCATTTTGTGCCTTTTCTAAAAAACCCCCTCTGGTGTACTAGAGTGCTGATGTCATCCAAGTATCCAGATGGCCTAACAGGCCGCGTGGAGTTTAATGATGACGGAGACAGGAGGTTCGCCCACTACAGCATTCTGAACTACCAGAAAACCCGGCTGGTGCAAGTGGGCGTCTACAATGGCTCGCAAGTATGAAATTGGCTCAGTCTTTTTAATGAGCTGTCCTTCTGCTTCACACAAACGTTGCTATTTTAACAGTTGGGACAGTTAGCACACTCATTTTATTGTAACACTTTACAGTAAGTTCACAGCATTAAGTTTCATGAACCAATAATGAAGAGAGGCGGCTCATTGCAGAGCCAATGGGTGGAGCGTGATGTCCAGCTCCCCCTCTGAATGTAATCTGGGCATAATGGGTGGAGCTAAAAAGTCCAACACCCTAACCCTACCCATAATCATACCCATCCACCTATTAGATCAACAGAACTGGACTAGACCAAGTTCCACCCATGACGTCCAGAGAGGGGAGCTGGACTTCATTTGGCTCTGCAGTGAGCATCACTTCACAATGTAGTTTGTGAAGTGGGTTCTACAGCAATGTAGCCTGGGGTCAGCTTACAACACTTTTTACAGCATTTATTTGTTACGTCTTGGTTGAAGCAGAGGAGGAAGCAGGATCCACATGCAGTAGTCTTTTATTAAATAAACTCAAAACTTCACATGCACAAACTCAGGACTAAGACTCAGGAACAGAACAACCACCATGGTGCAACAATATACAAGAACTGACCAAGACTGAACTAAACACAGGGCTTAAATACACAGACAGACAAGCTAAACAAGATAACAAGGGGGCGTGGCTAAACAGAAACACCTGGGAAGACTAATCAACATAACGGGAGACAGCTAAACATGAAAAGACAGGGGAACACATGACAGACAATAACAAAACCAGAGCGGCCTCCATGGTCCAATCGCGGGACCTACTGCCCCCCCCCCAAAATTTTCTTGGGGACAGCTACGGAGACATAGGCTGGAGCAGGCACCGGCTCAGGAACAAGCACGTCGGCGGCCATCTCTAGTGAGGGCTGAGGTTCTGGCATGCCGGCGGCCATCTCTGGTGAGGGCTGAGGTTCTGGGATGGAGACAGGCTCAGGACTGGGCAGAACCAGCGGCGGAAAAGTCTCTGTGCTGGACGGGACCAGCGGCGAAGGAAGCTCTGGGCTGGACAGGACCAGCGGCGAAGGAAGCTCTGGACTGGACGAGACCAGCGGCGAAGGAAGCTCTGGACAGGACGGAACCAGCGGCGAAGGAAGCTCTGGACTGGACGGAACCAGCGACGAAGGAGACTCTGGGCTGGACAGGACCAGCGGCGAAGGAGGCTCTGGGCTGGACGGGACCAGCGGCGAAGGAGGCTCTGGGCTGGACGGGACCAGCGGCGAAGGAGGCTCTGGGCTGGGCAGGACCAGCGGCGAAGAGGGCTTTGAGCTGGGCAGGACCATCACAGACTCTGGCTCGGCGGCGGCGGCCATCTTGTCCAGAGACACTGGCTCGGCGGCGGCCATCTTGTCTGGAGACATTGTCTCGGTGGCGGCGGCCATCTTGTCCGGAGACACTGGCTCGGCGGCGGCCATCTTGTCCAGAGACACTGGCTCGACGTGAACAGTCTCTGGATCGGCAGAAGCGACGTGAACAGTCTCTGGATCGGCAGAAGCGACGTGAACAGTCTCTGGATCGGCAGATGTGACGTGAACACTCTCTGGATCGGCAGACGTGACGTGAACACTCTCTGGATCGGCAGACGTGACGTGAACACTCTCTGGATCGGCAGACGTGACGTTGTGAAGCTCTGGCTGGGCAGGACTGACGTGAAGTAGCTCAGGCACTGCAGGGCTGACGTGAAGAGGCTGAGGCTCGGCAGAGCTGACGTGAAGAGGCTCAGGCTCGGCAGGGCTGACGTGAAGAGGCTCAGGCTCGGCAGGGCTGACGTGAAGAGGCTCAGGCTCGGCAGGGCTGACATGAAGAGGCTCAGGCTTGGCAACGGCCATGGTCATGACAGGATCTGGCGTGGATGCACTGGCGAGCGATGTGAGCACTGGAGTTGCCAATATTAAAGTGGGCATGACGTGAATTGGCTCAGTGTTAGGTAATACTGTGAGCTTGTGTGGCTCCTCATTTGTAAAGCCCACAGTAACTGACGAAACACTCCAAAGAAGGGCAAAGTTAATAAATCCTGCTAGCGAGCCTCGAGGACCATCACTAACCAGTTTTGACTGGTAATATTTATTGAGCCCATAACAATAAAAATCAATGAGTGCGTAATCTGGAAAGTCGATGAGGTGTGAAAGGTCTAGAAAAGATTAGAAAGACTAATCAACATAACGGGAGACAGCTAAACATGAAAAGACAGGGGAACACATGACAGACAATAGCAAAACACAAAACCCACACCGTGACATTTATCTAGATAAATGTTAATTTATAAATATACTATATTTCATCATTCATTTGAAGTAGCTATTAATTCACTTAATACAAACTGACATGGTATTAGTATGTAGAATTTAACATTAAACAAAATTAATGTTTTAAAAGTGATTGACTATCGAAAAAAATGTGAATAATAAAAAAAACATTTACATTATTTAAAAATGCAGTGAAGTTAGACAAATGTATAGTAATGGAAATGAATGAAGGTGAATGACAGAAATATATTTTGTTCCAGGTCGTAATGAACTCTCAGAGGAAGATTATTTGGCCAGGAGGAGAAACTGAAAAGCCGAAAGGCTATCAGATGTCAACAAGATTAAAGGTACTTCATTGCAGGGGTTTTGATACATCTTTTTTTCTTAAAGGAACTGTATGTAAGATTGTGGCCAAAACTGGTACTGCAATCACTTTCAAATTACTGTAGAGCGGTGTATCCCCTCCCCCTCCCCCCTGACTCGAGGTTGCCAGATATGCTACAGAATCCAGCAGGAACGTAGGCTGACACGTTTGTAGCTGCAGCTGTGGTAACTAAAGCAGAGCTGGCAACCCGGATGCTGAAACACTACTGACTTTGTGATTGGTAGATAGGTGGAGGGTGGAGCATCAGGCCAAAACACAACATGACAACATCAACATCAGTTGAGGGCTGCAACTATCACTTTTAAATGACAATATCCTGGCCGTACTACTGTTGTCAGTGATATAAGTATTTGAAATGAACATGATTGTTTAATGTCTAGTGACATATCAGGGCCATTTTATGATTAATTGAAATACATTTCTTACATACAGCTCCTTTAAAAACCCCTTGCATTTACATTCAGTTTTCTTGTTTCTTTGGTAGATTGTCACCATTCATCAAGAGCCCTTTGTCTATGTCAAACCGACGTTACAAGATGGAACATGCAAGGAAGAGTACACTGTAAATGGAGTCCTGATCAAAAAAGTAATCTGCACTGGCCCCAATGAGACCATTCCAGGTAGGCATTATGTATTATTATGTATGTATATTTTTGGACCAAAGTTGTGCTTTGTCCAGATTTGACTGGTTTGTGTATCTCTATAGGTCGCCCCATAGTGCCTCAGTGCTGCTATGGGTTCTGCATTGATCTTTTGATCAAACTTGCAATGACAATGAACTTTACATATGAAGTGCATCTAGTGGCTGATGGCAAATTTGGCACTCAGGAGCGTGTGAGTAATATGATAACTTTATTGATTCTTCACCTGCCTGTTGCCTTGCATGTCTTTTCAAAGGTCATGCAACTAGGTTTGTCTGTGCATTTTCAAGCCTTTCTTCACAGATTCCATTAAGCATCTGCTGAAATATGCATTTAGAAATTTAGAAGAAGCGCATTTAGGCATGACAAATTTCTTAACGTTATCTTCCTGATACCAGGTAAATAACAGCAACAAGAAGGAGTGGAATGGCATGATGGGAGAGCTCCTGAGTGGCTTGGCAGACATGATCGTGGCTCCACTTACTATCAACAATGAACGAGCCCAGTACATAGAGTTCTCGAAACCGTTCAAGTACCAGGGGCTCACAATACTTGTCAAAAAGGTGAGTCTCAGATGACCAATAGATCATTATTTTAAAGTACAGACTTCAAAGTGATTGTTCACCCAAAAGATTTTGACAAATCGACTAATTTTGTTGTGGACCACACTGACTTTCAATGTATGGGCAAAAACAATTCATTAAAATATCTTCCTTTTCTGTTCCACTAAAAAAAAAAAGTTAAACAGCTTTAGAACAACTTAAAATTGGTAAATTTTGGGTGAACTATCCCTTTAAAACGGCATTATTTCCTGTGGGCAATAAGAAAATAATAGATGAAGATCTGGGGTCAGTTTAATATCAGTTTCATGGCTGTTAAGTTTCAAATAAAGTATATAAAATGTAATTAATTTTTGGAAAAATCCTCTGAGAACATGCCTTTCTGGGACAGAAATAGCATTACAGTTTCTTGATTAAATTGAATTCCCTGAAGTGGGCTTATCTCTGTACTGAGAAAATGCTGTGATAAATCAATTGACTCTGGAGTACAGTGAAATCTATTAATACACCTCTAACCAGCGTAGATGTAGACTCCATTTGATGCTCCATATGGCGATGCATGTGGCAATGTGGGTGGTGTTTGTTGGATTGGATAAAGCTGTGTTGTTTTGCAGGAAATACCACGCAGTACACTGGACTCGTTCATGCAGCCTTTTCAGAGCACTCTGTGGTTACTGGTGGGTCTATCGGTCCATGTTGTGGCGGTGATGCTCTACCTATTAGACCGTTTCAGGTAAAGGAAGACTTGTTACATGCATGACACCTTAAAGGGATAGTTTATCCAATCTTGTTTGTCATTCATTCTTCTGTGGAACACAATGGATGATATTTTGAAAAATGTCTCAGTGTTGTTGTTTTTTTTCCTCCATACTATGAAAGTCAATGGGGTCCAATGTTGTTTGGATCCCAGCGTTCCTTGAAGTATCTTCTTTTGTGTTCTGCAGTAGAAAGAAATTAAAACAGGTTTGCAACAACAAGGGTGAGTAAATGATGACAGGATTTTCATTTCTCAGTGAACTATCCCTTTAAAACTCATCCTTGGATAGATGTAGAAATGGCTGAACACACAGGTGTGAGAATGTAGCTTGATATCACGAAAGTTTGCAGAATATCTCAGAAGTTTGGCTGAATACTAACAACATTTTATAGATGCAGTCTAAAAGCATCTGCCTCTGACTGATATGTGCTTTGCCCTGCAGCCCGTTTGGAAGGTTTAAAGTAAATAGTGAAGAGGAAGAAGAAGATGCCCTCACTTTATCCTCTGCTATGTGGTTCTCCTGGGGTGTACTTCTGAACTCCGGAATTGGAGAAGGTAGACATCAGCAACGAGAGATTATTATTCAGTCTATCGCCCCTGTGAGCTGCAAATATTGCTGACTCCGTGTTTGATTGATTTTGCAGTAAGCATAATTTTCTTTATCGCTCTCACCTCCCCGCTTACATTCGCAGGTGCCCCTCGGAGCTTTTCAGCAAGGATTTTAGGTATGGTGTGGGCTGGTTTTGCTATGATTATAGTTGCATCTTATACTGCCAATTTGGCAGCCTTCCTAGTGCTGGATCGGCCTGAGGAGCGCATTACCGGCATCAACGACCCTAGGGTGAGCACTAAATATGAAGCAGCTTTGCATGTTATACAAGAGAATATCAAATAGGACTCTAAATTACTGGGCACAGAGATTTCACATTTCACACGGCATAAAAACACCACGTATAATTAAGCTTGCCAAGGACACATAATTATGGGTCATTTGTTAGCAAAGGTTATTTTTATTTGCCATGTTTCATCATAACAATCCATGTCAATTCTGCCATGTGGGCTGAAAATTAGCAAAGGACTGAATGTAAACATTTGAATAAAAGTAAAATAAACAGTAATACATAATATATTAAAATCAAAGGGGTATAAGTGTATTCTGAATGGTATTTTCTAATATGAGATATTTATAAATTGACAGGTTTATACTTACAGTTGTAGATGCACAGCAGTATGACTTCACTCAACATTTTTAGGTCATACTTACCTTGGTTTGCCTCTATTCCCACAGCTATTTTCCTCAGAAATATTTCATGTAATTGCAGACAAAAAAGTCAAAATGTTGGATTTGCAGACACCAAACACCGGTTTACTTTAATTATTCAGCATGTTTTGAATAAACAAATAAATGATCTTGCGTAGCACCCATTTATTACAGTTCATCCAGACCGTCCCGCTGTTACCTTGTATTCCAGCTGCGAAACCCATCAGACAAGTTCATCTACGCCACAGTGAAGCAGAGTTCTGTGGACATTTACTTCCGGCGCCAAGTTGAGCTTAGCACCATGTACCGCCACATGGAAAAGCACAACTACGAGAGCGCCGCTGAAGCCATCCAGGCTGTGCGAGACAGGTCAGCCAGCAATAAGAGTTTCCCCTAATTATATATATAATTAAAGCATTGTTATTTTTTGTTAGGCCAGAACAGGTTTATTTGAAGCTGTTTTAAAGCTCCCTTTAGGGGCCGGTCATAGATATCAATGCCAGGAAGTGGGCTGCAGAGAGATAAATTTCCATTAAGTATAAAGGATGACACATATTCCTCTCTCCTCAGTGAGTCTGTGAAGAGCAGAGAGAGGCTAAACTCCTGTTAGTGTGACTCAGTACAGTATTGTTGCTGAATACAAAGCAAGGTAGGGAGTTGTATTTTAAAGAACGACCTTCACTACAAGGCTAAGACGGGAACAAATGACAGACTGCCAGTGTTTAATACATTTCCCTTACAATTTTTTTTTACATCTGGAGTTCTGTAATCACCAGGAATTACTTCCACTTATCTCCATTTAGAAGATGCAAGTTCTTCAAGCTGTTTGTGTAAAGTGTAGTAGAGGTGCAAATTAATTATTAAATACAGTGGTGAGCAGAAGTCTAAGACTATAAAAATCTGGGATCTAATTTCTTTTGAAATCTTCTTTCTATTTATCAAAGAATCCTGAGGGGAAAAAATGTATCATGGTTTCAAGAAAAATCTTAAGCAGCAGTTTTCAACATTATTAATAATTAGAAATGTTTCTTGAGCACCAAATCAGCATATTATAATGATTTCTGAGGGATCATGTGACACTGAATACTGGAATAATGATGCTGAAAATTCAGCTTTGTCATCACAGGAATAAACTACATTTTAAAATATATTCAAATAGAATGCAGTTATTTGAAATTGTAATAATATTTCACAATATTGCAATTTTTACTGTATTTTTGATCAATTAGATGCAGCCTTGGTGAGCATAACAGACTTCTTTCATAGAATTTTTAATAGGAAAAATGCAAGATTTATCATATTTTCATTACAATTTTTTTCTTCTCATAGCAAACTCCACGCATTTATATGGGATTCAGCAGTGTTGGAGTTTGAGGCCTCGCAGAAATGTGACCTGGTCACCACAGGCGAGCTGTTCTTCCGCTCTGGATTCGGTATTGGCATGCGCAAAGACAGCCCATGGAAGCAAAACGTCTCACTGGCCATCCTCAGGTAATCTCAGTCTAGACTAATCATCCACAGTACGCTGCTATACTTTTGTTTGTTTTTCTCTTTTTTTTCTGTTCCTTTCAGCTAATCCCTAGGCTTACCGCAATCACGTCAACTGTTTCTATTTCTGGAATAACGGATTGTTTGACTGTGATGTGTTGGCTCTTTGAATTAATAGTTCCCATGAGAATGGCTTCATGGAGGACTTGGATAAAACCTGGGTCCGTTATCAGGAGTGTGACTCCAGAAGCAATGCACCAGCCACACTCACTTTTGAGAATATGGCAGGTATGATCCACCTCTCACAGGATCTCTTTTGCTTTTTAAAGGTTTGTTGACACTGACAGTGATCAAATCCCTCAAGTTCGTTGAGTCTCTGTGCCGTTGGTTGCTAGTAGGCTTTTCTACTTGACCGTGGTATCCAGCTGTATGAGTTAGAAGATTGCCACATCATGTCTCTGCTCATTTGCATTAAATTAAAACCAACTTTGTCATATCACCAATGGTCACTGAAGCTCAGGTTGCCAAATCTTTTAATTTTTTTTTTAAATTAACGCAAATCTGTCAGTATGAATATGCATCATATGTCTTTTGCCCTCTTTGCCACATTGAAGACTGTTTGGAAAAAATCAAATGTACTTTTCATCACACAGGCGTGTTTATGTTGGTTGCTGGTGGCATCGTTGCCGGGATCTTCCTCATCTTCATTGAGATTGCGTACAAACGGCACAAGGATGCACGCAGGAAGCAAATGCAGCTGGCTTTTGCAGCAGTTAATGTCTGGAGGAAGAACCTACAGGTACAGCCGCCTCCCAACCCCCAAACTCTTGCTGGAAGTTATTAGAGCCAACAAAAGGCCAATCTGCAGCTAACCACTGGTTTCTGCCACAGAATGAAGAAATCTCATAGTCTGTTATCCATTCATGACGTGGCTTAAAGGTCATAATGAGGCAGAAAATAACACATCACCAAAAGAGTGAACTCAAACTGAGCAGTGAATGTTACAGTGAACTAAAGCGTTTGTCAATATACTGTATGAATGCATGCTAAACTCTTTTAATGAATTTGTGTACAAGGGAGTATAAAAGGGTGAGCTTACAATGAGCTTAACTTGATACACTTCCTAAAATATAAAGCAACTAAGCTTTCATAATGTAAAGACCACAAAAAATACAACACAGCACAAATACTCAAAGAAAGCAAAGAATAATCCACAGTTACATACTGTTTATAATACAGTGTGATTGTGAATTTCTGATAAATATATAGAACCTCACAGCTTTACAACAATGCCTCGAGGTGAAAAAAGAAAACAGGCCAATTCATAAATTTGGACATTTGGCCATGCAACAGCACACAAGTGTCCAAAATAAATCCTTTATAGTAATGATAAGAGTCGTTCTCAGCAGATCCATGCAAAGACACATTTCTTACCATCCAATCGAAATGCTCAGCATGATAAAGTAGCTCCTGCAGCCTTACTACTGCCACTGGCATTGCTTTTATTGAGCAGCTTGACAAATACACACACACACATTAAAGGAGCCTGTGAGGCTGCTGTGGAGTCAGGAAGACGCATGCTGAGCAGGCCGTCTAACTGTCCCTGCTGGGCTCCAGCAGATCAAAGCGTCCTCACGCCCTATACAGATCAGTGTTTGTCCGCTGCTGGCCTCCAGCTGTATCCATACACAATGGGTCACAGGCCAACATGATGCCCGGATGTTGGCAAAAGTAACAAGGTCAGCCCTTTTGAGACTTGAGACCTGGCTGGCTTACACAACACATGACCATATCTATGAACTTCTGTGAAAGTTAGTGCGTTGTTGAAGCGAGATTACTTTTCCTAATGGGATTCAAGTCATTGAGCGTGGCCTTGTTACTTTAGACTCATTATTAGCAGGCACATATTTCACCACAAGGCAAAACACTAAATCTAACTATTAGATCAAGTGTCAGTGCAGTATCAAAGCTGAAAGCTAGCTGATTGACTTCACACATCAGAGATTCATGTTATAGGGAGTTAAGCGTTTTAACCTTCGGGCTTTACCGCCTACTTGAGTCACAAGACAATGTTGCACGGTTAATACGCCCACACATGCCTCCCACGTCCAGTCAGAGGTCCAGAATTGTTGAAGGCTCATAATTTGAGATGAACAAAAAACTATTATTTGACCACGAACGGACGGTCTTTTTGATGATTTTCCTCCCACTGTTTATTGAATAAAAGAAAAATAATGCTTATATATTTCAATTGCAAACGAGCCTCCATGTAATCCCCATCTGAATGGGCAAATATGGATGTTTAACCAGCGCTAATGGCGACCGAGTGTTCCTTCCTGAAAGCTAAAATCAATTATTACACACTAAAACCGCCACGCTCATTCCAGGTGCACATGCAACATATGCAAAAGCTGTACACACAACTGCTTCCTGAATGCATGAACAGGCAGATCTGCCCTGGATGCATTTGCATTTCAAACCAGAGCGAGCCAGGAGCAGATCAGGCGCCCGTGTGATGTGGGCTAGCTGCCCACTCCAGAGGCACTGGCTCTGTCATCACAGGGCTTTGAAATGCAATGGATGAAAGCACTGACGGTTAAAGGCGCTTGTACGGTCACCCTTTCTAGAAAAACCATAATGCATTATGTGAAAACAGATGAAAACCTTATTGTGGGCATTTTTTGTGTCTTGTTTCTTTTGCAATGTTGTTTGAGAGAGCCAGACAGTAACTAATGATTCATAAATGCTAAAATAATTTAAAATATCTCACAAAAAATGCACTTTACTTTACAGAAGCATTTTGTTTGGCTTTGGACATTGGATTAAAATTCATTTAGAGGGGAACTCTGCAGATCATTATGTCTGTGTTTCACAAATCAAATGGTGTAGAAGTTTTTCAAAACATTAAATTTTTAAGAACCTGGAACATTTGTTTTAAACAATATAAACTGGTTCACTAACCTATTTGTGGTATAATTATTCATATATTGTATTGCTGTAAAGTAAAGTGCAGTTGCAGATGGTCACATTTAGAGTCGCTCACTGTAGGGGATCAGACACATGGTCCAAATGTGCTAGTAAATGAGGGAGTGACGGTGCCAGCCAAGGTCAACTGTCATGTCATTCATTCTGCATTCCCCTTTTGATTCCATCTATTGCATGTCTTCTGGTTGAATTCACCACCCCCCTCCAGACGCTCTTGTCTCCTCTTATGAGCCTGCACACCCCTTCCTCCTTCCTTCATATGCCCATTATACTCTCACTGGGGTATAATGGCAAGGGACTGTGTTAAGTTTCGGTTGTTTATTGATGAGTTGTTCATTTTCCCTGACAACACAAGAACATCTTCTCCCTTTCAAAATGGAGCACATCCCCCCCCCCCCCCCCCCCCCCCATCCGATTACGTTTCTTTTGCTTTTTTCCTTTGCTAATGCTTTGGCTTTCCATTTACGGAGTGTGGTCTGATCACACAATCCACAGAAGTCCTCCTCTTCCCCTCTCTAGAATGTCAGGATTATAAAAGATTCGAAGTAAGACTTTCTGTACACATTCTCATCCAGTCTATGCCAGTGTCCTCTTTCCTTGTAGAACGCTGTGGGTGCGCGGATGCACCGTTCTGACTCACAGCCAGGATGGACAGGAAACTCCATGTTAATTGTGATTAGCACTAAAATTAGCAGGGTAGTGCCATTCAGTAGCTTTCGTAGTCGAGGTGGGTGGTGATGGTTGGAAACCAAACACGCTCTTCCAGAGAGCACGAATAATTGTTCTACATATACTGTATATTTATTTTAGGATAGGAAAAATGGTAGAGCAGAGCCCGACCCCAAAAAGAAAGCCTCTTTTAGGTCCATCAGTACCAACCTGGCCTCCAACATCAAGAGACGTAGGTCGTCCAAAGACACGGTAAGAAGATTAAGAAAATGACGCCCTGCCTGTACTTCTATCTTCTCGCTCTTTTCCTCTTTCTCTTCCTTCTCCTCCTTGGCCTGCCCTGTTTCTTTCGCTCTCTTCCTTTCTCCTGTCATCTCATCTCTCCTCTCCAAAACAAACGTCTCATCTCAGAATATCTTCACCCTCACACATGGAGTTACAGTCATGGCCACATGTCTGTCAGTCAGCCATCTATACTCCATCCAGACATCTGTTGGGAAAGCCCAATCAGGAATCTAGCTGCCAGGGAAAGTGTGGAGAGGGAACAGAGGAGCAGATTTTTTGGGGGGCTTGTGGGTTTACCTTGCAGGAGGGGGTCGAGGTAGCTTCTCCGTCTTAGCGCCTGTGCTGGTCTTTCTCCCGTGCCTAACCTGGATGTGACTTTAAGCTCTGTTTTCATGTTTTCTTTTCTCCTTTCTTATGTGTACTCGTGTGTCTCTCCTCTCATCGCTCAGTCCTGTAACAGTTATTTCCATGTACCTCATTCTCCTTTTATTGTCCCATTTAATGTGGTTGCTCTAACAAAGTCACCCTGTATGCCTCCCGCGATGCACGGTATTACCATTAACAGCCAAAGACGAGTGACGCTAAAATAACCTAGGCTGTTCCCCCGACAGGCATGCACTACCAAGATCTCTGCGTTTATTTTTAACCATTCAATGTTTTCTTTGCAGTTCTATGAATAAAAAAACTTTCATTTTCAGGAAATGCTGCTCAGATGGGTTTTGTGTCTACGTTTACAATGTATTGAACTCTCAGAGCTAGATTCCCACACGAGTTTGTTCACACAAACCGCCTCCTCACTGTGTTTCCTTGGTCCCACAGGCTTAATAAGATGTTGCTCTCAAACTAAACAGCGACTGGCTCTGAGGATTCAATACAAACAAATGTGCAAGCACAAACACAGACTATTTCATTGCATTACTTTAATTGGTTTAGACTGGGTTGTTTTTCAATTGTATGACAATGATTGACCTGGGGCTTTGTCGCATACACCCTCAACTTCCAAATTTATTTCTGATTGGCAGCTCATTTGGTCGAGTTTACAAAGAAACATCCAAATCCATGTAGCTCACATTTCAGTTGATTTCTCCCTCAGTAAGATGGTTTAAATCAGAGGTGAGGGTGCTCACAGAATGCATTCTTAACAAAACCTGATATGATATTATAAAATATTTTTCAAAGATGAAGGTAGAATAGGATCAGATAAAAGTGATCAGATCAACCTAAACAGTGACAAAATGTCTTTTTGAACTGATGTTTACCCATCACAGTCCTAACCATCCTTTTCTTTTCTATCAGTGTTTTTTATAAATGGATTTGAATGGTGTTTTTATTGTCGGTGTCCACACCACATGCCACACTGCCTCTCTCTTCCTCTACCAGCATGACCCTTCTGGTTGTTGTAGAATAGATATCTTATGCTTTCCCCCTGTTTGTAGACAGGGGGCGCTGTGGTTATGACTCAGAATTGACTCGGAACACCATAAACAACGTTGTTATGAGTGAGGGTATCACAACACCCACTAAAGCCTTCTAGCCAAAACTATATATCCCTTCTGATAATAAACTCTCAAAGTTGTCATGATTAAAGGGATAGTTGAAAATCCTGTTATCATTTACTCACATCATCGTCGTTCCAGCCCTGTATGTTTTCTTTATTCTGCGGAATACAAACTTGGGCTTCGAAACAACACTGGACCCCACTGGTTTTCACTGCATGGACAAAAAACATAGACATTATTTTTTGTGGTTCACAGAAGAAAGAAAATTGGTTGGGAACAACGATAAGGCTGAGTGAATGATGACCTATTCCTTTAATTAAATGTCAACCTTTTGCACAAATAATATTTTCGTATGCGGAGAGTATCAAAATAAAACTTTCAGTACAATAATACTATAGAATCATTCAGAAATTGAGAGATACTGAAGGTGAAACCTGTGGCAGACTGGAATGAACTGCACCTTGAGCTGCATATCAAGTCCAGCTGTCATATTTCATTAGGACAGTTACTATGGTGACAGTACTTCTAGGTCAGGTAAATTATTAGCCGTGGGCCAGGAGACAGAGTGCTCTCGTTTGTGCCATTACAGGTTTCTAGTACAGACATTTTCGTGTGTTGATATACGGTACCCGTTTTAAGGAAGCATATTCATTTGGGACTGTAAGCGTGAGCAATGATCCTTTAAGGAAGCAATTGTACGGTAATGAATCCATTACCTCGTTCACTCTATTTATCTTAAGCCACAGTCCAAGGAGGCCTGTCTGTTTTTAAAACGCAGCCAAATTATTCTGGATGACAGATAAACACGGCCTGCAGTGGGTGGAGAGATTGCCTCCGTCATAACAAACGTGAACTAAATACCGGGAGGTACAGTATGCAAATGTGTTTGCTCTTACTTTTCCTTTTTCTGTTTCCTCCTCATTTATAGCCATATCCCACGGACATTACCGGCCAGCTCAACCTGTCAGACCCCTCTGTGAGCACAGTGGTGTGAAAGTGGAGAGAGAAGGAGAATTTGACAGGCAGAAAGAGAGAGAGAGAAAGAAAGACTGGAAAAGCAGGAGGCGGTGGGCTCTGAATCAGACCGCTTGAGACAACACCTTCAGCACCGTCATTTGAGTAAAATCCACCCTGTCTCAGCATATGCACACTGGATATGAAACTTATGGACACACTGTGCCAAATTCAGCCACACTGGAGCAAATCCACACTGCCACACATATCACACCAGACCGACACACTCATAGATACACAAAGTGCTTCACTTTTTACAATTTTTTTGCACATATCTAAAGAGTTTTTGGTGAATTATGTAAATATATATTCAGACTTGTGTTTCTCCACAGTAGGTCATCGTTCAGTCTTAATAAGAGAAAATAATAAGATAATAACAAAGTAGTTTTTCACTTTTATGATACGGACATAATTATGTTTCATACAGTACATCTTTCTACCTCCACCTAAGATACATGTAGCTTATCTCAACACTTTGGTAGTGTTTTGATGTTTTCCCATTTGAAAAGAGCAAACACAGAACATCTCTTTGAAAAAGTGGATCGTAGTAGAAAATGCAGTACTATAAATAATACTGTGGGTGAACGTTTGGCACATTTTGATCATCGTTGCACTGCGTTTCTTAATATTTGATTCTCTCTTCACTGCCTTTTTCAAAACACACTCTCTTGAAGTTTCCCAAGTTGCTTTGGACACATACTGTGGATTTTTGACTACCTTGTTTCTCTACTTTATTAATTCATTTATTTATGTTTTTTATATGTTTATTTTTGGCTGAGAATTAACTGAATATCAGCGTATAATATGGGGTCTATTCAGCCAGGGGCTTAATGTAGCAGATCCGACCTTGTTTATCGTAAAAGTTTAATGGCAAAACTTCAAACAGACGAAAGGAACCTGTTAATGATAAAGAGTGGCGTAGATGTAATGAAGCAGATTTTTTATTACAGGATCTTTTGAGCTTCATGTTGAACCCTGCTTGAAATTCCCTGTAATAATTTCTGCATCATTGTGTGAGCTGGTAGCGTGCATCTTTTTGCTACCACATAGGGACCTTTCCTCGCATTATACATATTTCATCATGTCATTATAATATATGAGCAGTATTATATTTTGTCTGTGTGTAATAATAACACTAGATGCTATTTCCATTGTTTGTTGTCAAGCTTTTGCTCTGTGGACTAGTGAAACGGTTACCAGCAAAAGTGGTAATTTATAATCTGAGTCAGTCTTCTTTTTAAAGTATGCTGACCAAGTATAGGTGAGTCAAAGTATTAGATCACTGTATAGATCGTTTGTCGCAAACAATCAATCTGAGGGCTTTGCTAACTATTGTGAGAAGTTTAGACTGTGAACTATGCGTACTGTAACAGTAAGTTATGGAGCTATTTTATAAGATGAACATTAATATGAGGAATATGTTTTAGATTCAAATTTAGTTTTTGTTTTTTTTATAGAAAAACAGTTTGATTCATAGTTAAGGGTCTGATGGTCTTTGCTTGACAATATTATTCTGTTTGTTCGGTTGGGTTCAGCAAAGTGTCTGAAGTCCAGTTTTACTGTGAACATGACTGTGAGCTTCTTTATGTCAAAGTGAAATTCGTTTTGAAGCGAATAATGTGTTAAGCAGATACGCAAATTCTCTGTAGATTCATGGATATTAAATATGACCTACTTAGAAAAATGTATGCAGATGACCATCAAGCTAATATTTGATCATATAACTGGAATCAGTGTGGTGAAAACCCTCGACGTTGACAGGAATGAATTAAAGTGTGTGGCTTGAAGTAGGCTACTTGTGAGGCTCAATAGGAAAGACATCTTTGACAAACAAAAGCAATGTAATCTGTCCAATTCACTGTTGTGTGCAAACATGCATTGTTTCTATAGCTTTAAGATATTGCAAGGCCATTTGAATCTGCTTTTACCATATTTTTCGACCACCAAATGTGCTTTTGATGACTATTCCAATACTGTTTGTGAAAAAAAAAAAACTCGGAATTGAATTCAAACAAAGTGTACAACTGCTATACTCCAGTGTGCCAATAAAATATGTATCAAATGAAAAACCTAAACCTGGATTGAATAACTTCACTTTGAGAGAAACTAACCGTTCTCTCTCTACCCTTACCTTGTATTTGTTAGAAAGACGTAAGGTTTCAGCAAATCAATATCTTCATATCTATTTCATAAAGGAGTACTAGAAGTGGTAGGTGAATGTCTTAGAAACAGAAAATCAGATATGAGGATTCACTACAAGATTAAGAGCAAAGGTCGGCCTTCTCTCCTCTATAATTAACTATGCTTCTACACATGAACTTTCACACTGAATACACTACTGAATATCTGGCTAAATACCATGCGGATGTCATATTTACATCAATATTCGTAACATGTTTATATTTTCTACAGAGCATGATTGTATGTGCTATTACATATACTTAGTTTACTAGTAGCCTATAATACTTAATGGGTTTACCACGAGGAACAAAATTCAGTGCGTAGTGTGCCCTCATTCATTATTCAAAAGCATATGAAATACGCCACAATGTTTATCATCAGTATCTTGGCACCACTCGTGCTCTTGCTCTCATGGGGACATTGCACAGGGTGAGAGCACGCAAAGCACAAAGAACAACTGACTAAATCTATTTTAATCTTTCAGGGTTTTCTGAAATATGTGGATGCAGTTTATGCGTTTTCTTACAATAGGTACAAATAATGTAGGGAGTATACATTCATCAGGGTGAATGGCAAAAAAGTGTCCCAATCACCCTGAATTCACCCATATTTAGTCTCATGGAAGTTATCATTTTAAAAATGACATAAAATTAATTATCATTGCACAATCCGCCTCTCACATTAAACAGACATGGTCACAATCTGGTGTGGAGAAGGTGTTGTGCCAAGACCGGAGAGGAGGAGGAGGCGCTCTGAATCTGTTTGTTTTGACATTTTGAGCAGAAGTAATCCGAACAGGCACACAGGTCAGTGAATGGACAAACCCTCTGGCATCTTGCAACCTGATGCTTGTTTTTCTTTGTAAGCTAGCAGTCCTACAGCTTCTACATCAACTCAAAAGGTAGGCGTTTATAATGGTGTTTATATTGCGTTTGTGCTATTTTATATAACCATGGCAGGTGTTTCTGATGCAGCCCTTTCGGAGTCAAAAGCTAACATCTATGAAACAATACACGTCTATAAGATCCTGATATTAATAATATTTTTTATCCTTAAAATAATGTTTTTTCTTTCAATATAACTTCTATTTAGAGTCTATTTTAAATCATTGATCAAAAGCTTGATAGCTTTTTTAGACATTTTGCACTATGCATTTTAATAATAATTTGTTAGAATTTTTGGTCACACTTTAGATTAGGGTCCAATTCTCACTATTAACAAACTATTAATTACGACTTTTGCCTCAAACTCCTAATTACTGCTTATTAATAGTTAATAAGGTAGTTGTTAAGTTTAGGAATTGGGTAGGATTAAGGGATGTATGATCATGCAGAATAAGGCATTAATATGTGCTTTATAAGTACTAATAAAAACAGCCAATATCCTAATAAGCAACTAGTTAATAGTGAGAATTGGACTCTAAACTAAAGTGTTACCGAATTGTTTAGTCTGGATTGAATTCAGTGTGTGGTTAGAACGTTTTGTTTGTAATTACTCCTTTGGCTCTACGCACCTGAAGCAAAAACATTTTTTTATCCATGAACACAAGAAGTTTTTCTAGTTTATCAAAAACTTGATCAAAATATAGTTTGCTTATGAGGGTTGGATTTAGCACCAACTCAATATAAGAACAATTAATTCTAGAGTTGAGGAAGCTAATTTGAAAGTTAATCATATTTTTAAGTTGTTTTTAAGTACAATTTTGAAACACTACAAGCTACAACTAAAGTTAGGACTGAAGATAGCAGGGTTGCAATATGTTTTTTTTTTTTACAAATAAAAAAATAAATATATATATGTATAACTTATACACTTATGTCATAACCTAACCAAGTTGAAAATATCTACATAATATCTACATAGTGCAGAGTGTCAAATCAGTGATTCATTTTTGTGAATCTGTTCGATATAATGAATCGGATGTTCCAATGTAATTGTGAGAGGAACATTTGGACAAACCGATTTACAAGAATGAATTGCACTTTAACATTAGGCTAAATATGAGAGAGGAGGACCATTAGGCGAACCGATCAAGTAGAATGAATCAGATGTTCCAACACTACAGCTGTGTCCTAATTCAGAGGCTGCATCCTTCAAAGGACACAGACTTCAAAGTTAGCGCCTTTAAAGTCCACGGAGGTTGAACCAAGCATTGTTAAATGGGAAGGTCTAGCAACTGTGACAGCCAGGGACGGACTGGGACTAAAAAACGGCCCTGGACTTTGACTAGGCCCGGCCCAAAGCAATCGACGCGCGGAAACTCGACAACAACAACAATAACGCCTGGCATGTGTGTCACAAGACTTTAATTGTGGCTCATGATACTATACCATCCAAATTATAGCAGTAGCACTGATGTTGACTAGATGTTGTGTTAAAAGCATATTATTCTAGATTAACTTGAATACTCACATATAAATGGACTTGGTCTAAGCTCAACCTGAATAAACAAATGATGGAATGGATTTAAAAAAAAAAAAACAGGTTTTATTCAAAGATATAGAATGGATGGAATAGATTATATAATGCTGTTATAACAGCATATTATACAATCTATTCCATGCTGTCTTAAAATGAATTTATTACTTAATAATCTTAATTAATTTATGCAGTAATTAATCTTACTGCACAAATAATAATACCACATCTAAATGAAAATACACCATTACAAATGTAACCAAAGTTTGTAAGCATTAACTGTAACGTTACCAACATTTTTAAAAGTAAAAGCACAACATATTTCTTAATATTAGCTACTGCAATGTGGCATTTTACAGCTAAAATGTTGAAGTTTAGCTGTTTTAACTACTGTAATCATTAAAAACGTAGCAACCTGAATATCACTTCCTAACATCATCCCTAGCAAGTAACTCTCTTTCTCCTCTCATGTTCCATACTTACTTGCCCTGGATCTGCCTGTGGAACCAGCTCATCTTTCTGTCCCTCATCACTGGTGGCATGTTGCTGCATAGCTGTCTGGCTCACTCAGTGGTGTAGTCTACGTGATACGCAGGTATACGCCGTATACCCACTAGAAAAGGCCAAGGATTTCCGTATACCCACTTAAAAAATCGTGAGGATACTTAACAACTTCGTTTTGTGTCAGAACTTTCACACTTTCATTCATAAATTCACCCCGTCTGTGTTTGCGAAGCGACACCGAATCGCGGAATCCAGTCACAAATGGAGCTTGCTAAGCAGAACGTCATCACGAAATTTGGCTATTTTTGAATGAATAAATCAAAAGTAGGGATATGATATGGACCAGTGTCTGTGAATATTAAAGTTAAAAGAGACTGCAATTGTTCTACGCGTCTCTGGGAATGAGCGATCAGTGTGTGCTCCACTACGCACACACACACACACACACACACACACTGAAGCAGTGGTGGTGTGTGTTTTCAGCGTTTCACTGTATTGAGACATGATGTAGGATAGGATACACATGTGCACTTTCATCGCAGAGCTGCTATGAGAGTCACTGCACGAGAATTTCACCATTTAATTTGACAAAACTATCGTCATTCATTCGTTTCATATAGCCTACACATAGAAACTGTAATGTCTTCAAAACAACCTGTCAAAATAAAAGTTCGGTATAACTTGAAGAAATTATAACAGAAATATATTACTATTGCACCGTAGAGTATACTTCAAGTAGGCCTAATAATAATAATAATAATAATAATAATAGTTTATTAAAACACACAGAAACTCAAATGTCTACAACCCACCAAAATAAAAGTTTGGTCTAACTCAAAGAAATTAGAAAGAAATTGCACAGTAAAATGAATTTTAAAATAATAATAATAATAAAATCTATTAAAACGTTATTTTAAGGGAATATCACACAAGTTTTCATACATGTTATAATTTAAACAGTAAACTTCCCAAAACAACACCTTTTTTTTATTTTTATTTTTTAAACACCATTTCTAAAAGTAAATTTGTATTTGTGCCTATAATGTTTCATTATTTATTTTTTATTTATTTTTGGAAAATTGTCAGCTGATAAAACCTGTGCTTCAGGGACCATATTCATATAACATCTAAGGCTAAATGTAGCTCTTAACTGGCTAAATTAGATGGTGATTAACACTAAACAGTAGAAAATCAGTCCAGTCTCCCCAGCTGTAAATGTCATTGGCTGTTAAAGTCTTGTGTTGCTTATAATAAATTGACATGTTGATAACACCTAATATTTCATAATGCTCTCAATTTCATGTCGATGAATACTGTATGCATTAGTGAGTGTGGTGGTGCTTATGGGGTGACGCTCTGGGATGGGTGAGTATGAGGCCGGGGGGGGGGGGGGGGGGGTGGTTATATTACAGTATACTCACTACAAAAAACTAGACTACACCACTGGGCTCACTTCTTCACTGCTGCTAATATTTAACTGCGAGGTGCTGCTGCTGGCTGTGCTGCTAAATATTTCAGTTAGTTTGCGATATTTAGCGGTTTCAGTATCTAAATTCCTCATTTTTTTTCTCTCTCGCCTTCTCAGCCACACCCTTTTCTTTCCGTTTTTTACTTTCCTTTTCTTTCCGTTGCATATTGTTTGCTTGTTTCTATGCTTCTATCTAACGTCTTTGCTTTTCCTTACTTGGCGGCCACGGCCAGTGCAGCTGGCATCCAACTTAAAGGTGCATTGCTGCCACCTACAGTACTGGAGTGTGAAACAGATTAGTGGGGGGAAAAAAACAGGTGATGACTGCGTGCGTGGCGGGTGGTGGGCCGGCCCGCCGGCCGTCCTGGAGTACCGGCCGTTCTGTGATTCTCTAGATCACACAGATGGCCAGTCCGCCCCTGGTGACAGCTGTCAGTAACATTTGTACTAGACTTTTTTGAAAGTTATATTCAACTGTCTGAAAACAAAACAGGGTTCACAACCTGTCTAAATATGTTCACCTCGGTCCATTTATGTACATAATAAAAAGTATTAGTTATCAACAAAATCTCTTCAATTTTTGGTTTTGTTTTACATTTGTACATTTAAAAGGGTAATCCGGCATTTTCTTTAAAAAAAAAAATCCAGTAGTTACCAGACAGCAGTGATTCTTGGGATTGGCTAATGGCTATGAAGGATCCATCCGTTCTATCCTTCTGCTGAACAGAAAGGAAGATATTTAGAAGAATGTCAGTAACCAGGCAGTTTTTGGGTCCCATTGACTTCCATAGTAGGAAAAAAATATACTATGGAAGTCAATGGGACCCAAAAACTGTCTGGTTACTGACATTCTTCTAAATATCTTCCTTTCTGTTCAGCAGAAGAAAGAAATTCATACAGGTTTGAAACAACATGAGGGTGATTATATGATGACAGAATTTTCATTTTAAAAGTGAACTTCTCCTTTAATCAGGCGTTGCAAGGCTACATTTAAGAGAATATTGACCTCTTCTCACATTAAGTAGCTAGCTTACTGGGAAAAACAATATTATATGTAGTAGCGTCGCTGTTTTGAGTTATTTTCTTCCAACCACGGATTAATTCTATATCTAAAAAGATTATGTTTGCACAAATGATAAACATAACAAAAGCCCTAGTCAGGCCTGTGCAACATGAACTGCAATATTAATTTAATCGGCCCTACCGCTTGTTTTTCCCACAGCAATCATCGTGCATGAATCTCTGAGTACTTCCCGTACAATGAGTACAGCGCAAACAAAAGATCTCGCCGTGTGTCTGTATCCACATCAGGGCTCGAGATATGTGCTGTTGAAGAAATCTCTATGGAAGTACACACATCTCACTGATGAGCGCTGTCAGAACGGTTGCTGCCTGGACAAACAGCGCCTCCTGCTGGTCAGCATGGTACTGCTGGCATTGTCTGGCATGGTCCTGCTTCTACTGTGGAACTACCAGTGTTTTATTGTTAACCACATGTGCCAGGACCCGGAGCGCAGTTCAGAGTATGTGCTGTTTGATATGGATGAGGAGAGGCTTTCTTCATATGGACCAGCCTGAAGCTACGAGGCTGAATAAAGCTGTGACAGCTGCTTACATAGACATTCTCTTCCAAAGGGCACAAATGAGGGAGAGAGAGGGGAAATGAATAAGAAAAGGTCTGTGTCATGCACAATAATTTAGAAGTATCCCTCTGAATTATTACTTTCATCATTAACCTAACAGAAAGAGGAAAAAATACTGTAGTAATGTAAAGTCTATTGATGTACATCAGAAGTAGCCTTCTTGTAGCGTAGGCTACAGTAAATTTACATCTGCTATGCCTATATGGATATTAGAGAATATTAATAGTTATTAGATTGTAATAGCTCTGTTTGATGTGTAATATTGCATCTGTGATTATAATTCATAATATTGCATCTGTGATTATAATGTGAATATAATTCATTTTGTAAAATGCAGGCCCTGTTTAAATAAATATTAAATAAATCTTCTTGGAACACAAGCACAGCATTTTCTGTGATGAATGACCCTGCATCTGCTCATAGCTTCCAATATGCTACATCCCCTGCACTATGAGCATGATAAAAGTGTTGAATGCTTTTGTAATTTGTTTAACATCCTGTTGACATTCAAAATGCATGCAACATTTAGAGATAAACCTTGTCTAAAAACCTCAAGATCATCTTTTCCTGTGCATGACAACCCAACATTTTGATCGGTTTAAAACTCTTCACACATCTGCGTTTCACATCAGTGTTAACCACAAAGTCAAAAACCAAAAGGCTTTACACCTCAGCATGAACCACTTCACAATGCACAACTTCCTGCAAAAGAGCAAATGACTCTCAGACATTGTGTCTGGAACACCTTACACAAAATGTGCTGTTTTTTTTATAAAATAGCCTATACTATTGCGGGGCTAGTTGTCACACAGGAATGTTTTCACAAGGGTTATAGATCTATCTCAGCAATAGATTTGGATTTTAAAAAATCCAATTACACAAGTGTGAGTGTGTGTTGTGTGTGTGGCCTGCCTGGTAAACCCTACATTATGGGGACAAAATGTCCACACAAAGATGGCAATATCCGAAATCCTTGTCCTTGTGGGGACATTCTTTTGTCCCCATGAGGAAAACAGCTTATACATTATAAGTGATGATTTTTTTATTTTTATTTTTTTTAAGTAAAAATGCAGACAGTTTTCTGTGATGGGTGGGGATAGGGGTAGGGGTCTAGGGGATAGGGGTAGGGGTCTAGGGGATAGAATAGCCTACAGTTTGTACAGTATAATAATCATTATGTATAGCCTATGTAAATTCCACATAAAACATGAAAACACAAAATAACATCATTATTTTTTATTCATGTGCCCTCGAAATCAAAACGATCAATCAAAATAGCTTCCCCGACAACCGTGTTTAACCCTCTACTGCACGCATTATTATGCAATCATGGAAACAAATGTTACAGTGTTTTTTTATATATAAAAAATATATATTTTTGGGGGGGGGGGGGGGGGGGGTACTTTTGGGTTTACGATTATTTCAACAACATTTAGTCTACTACATATTGAGTCTACTATAGGCCTAATTCTGCCTGCCTCTCATACTCCTCATCACTGATCCCTAGCTCATCCTCACTTTCATGAGATCGTATAACCACTTGTACCCTGTACATTTCAGCTCTCCTCTCAGCCTTGCCATAGAACATTGACGGCTTCATTTTCTAAACAAAATAAGTAATAAAAATGTACTTTTATACTTTACTTTTACTTTACTTTATAAATATATACAAATATATATAAATATATGAGTAGAATACAACCATCCAACTATATCAGTGCATCCATACATTGTCATTCATACAAAGCTACTCTGTATTAGCATGGGCAAAATATTGTTCCATTACCGCACAATGTTGCCATATGGCAACATACCTATTTTATTGAATAAAAAGGTAATAGTAGTATCAAAACAATGTGACAATGATTGAAAAAAGATTAGAACTTATCCCAGATGCTTGATGTAATTTTAAATTCTGAAGAAATATGAAAAATTGAGGAAAATCTTCACATATTCACGAGCACTTCTTCAGCAACTGGAGTCATCAAAAGTGTGTGAAAAGAATGACAGTGCAAGGGTGTTTAGTGCCATGTGATGTCATCAAAGCATATCATTGGTTACCACCAGGTTCTACCATGAATTTAAGACCATTCAGAGCTCATGTTTATTTTCAAATTTCAAGAAATGTCCAAAGAAAGGGTATGTTGCCATATGGCAACACCGTGCAGTAGAGGGTTAACGACGCGAGGGCGGGGCAACCTGTCAATAACATGAGATCACAGCCTATGGCAAACCAGCTATTCCATATTTTCGCCATGTCACTTTATTAGGAACTTTTGTAGAACCATCCATGAAAAGGTTCTTTAAAGTTTGGAAAAGCACTTAAGGTAAGAATATAAAAAAATAAGCATATAACAGGGATAAAATAAACTCCACAGAGTCTCGTTTCACGTTTGAATAGACTCACTCGTGTACTTTATCACACAGCGAACACCTGTTATACACCACGGGCACATGACGAGAAACAATTGCCATGCCCACTTGTGAGGTGCCGGTCTATTTAACACACGGCTTCACAATAGTTCCTGACTTGTCAACGAATGTCGTCGCTGTCATTTGTCCTGTGTGGATCGCGTCGCGTGGATGGTATCTATGGGTAACCAACAGCAATGCCAGATCATTACTGCTACTGCTGTTCTGTTTCTGGCAGTCATTGGCATTCTTCTGCTCGTCGTACCCAACAATGACATCAAAGAGCCGCCAGAGTTTATGGTAATAACATTTTTCTTATTCGTGACACGCACACACAGGCTACAAATCCTAAAGATGAAAAGGAAACACTTGAGATTCCCGCAACGTTTCGATGATCACGGTATAAGATCAAGAAAAAGAATGAGTTGCTTATCTGTATAGAACCCTATCGAACGTTTT
Organism: Abramis brama; assembly: GCF_963993115.1. NCBI lineage: Eukaryota > Metazoa > Chordata > Actinopteri > Cypriniformes > Leuciscidae > Abramis > Abramis brama. Next base: position 17,693,830 of record NC_139967.1, on the reverse strand, counting down.
CCGGTTGTGCAAACAATACAGAGCGCTTCCTCTACATGTTTCACCTGGGTTTGTGTTGCTCATAAAGGAGAGAGATTGAAGGGTGTGCTCAGAGAGATTCTCTCGCAGGTTGAACACTGCACACGTGTTTGGTAGATTCATGATGGAGCTCAAATATAATCCTTCTCTCTCGTGGGGTATTTTGTTATGCTGCTGTTCACAGAGCAATATGCTTTAATTATAGGATATAAAATAAAGACAACGTGAATTTTGGTCAAATTTAAGCCATTGTGTGTGGAAGCGAGGAGGTAACGAACGGGTTTCTAAACTAAATGCTGCCTTGCCGGATTTTAAAAATGGTCCTGTTTGTAAGTGTCTAAGCACTTAAAGATAATGAAATGCATCTTTAAAATGATTTTTCTTTTTATATTAACCATCCAGTCATCATTTAAAAACAACAAGTTCACATTAGCCGGTGGATTTTCCATGTTCTTGCTGAGTTAGTTTATCTAAGGTTATATGTTGAAATAAAATTTTCAGAATGACAAGAACTCTTACGGAAATGATACTAAAAGTGATCATTCGATATTTTTTTTATTTTATGTCCCATCTTTGCCGAACAACATTTTTATTATCTATTTGATAGTAGCCTAGAGGGTGAGCTATAAATATTTATCCACCTGTGCTCTTTATTTGATTTATGACCCCAGTTTCTCTACACAGTTTTAAGCGCATAAAAACTCTTGTTCATATTGGCTGGATCCCATTGTTTGTGTTTCCCAGCCGTTTTGATTCAAAACAGGACAGTGAGTCATTGTGGTGTTAATTATCTGGAACCACATGCACACTGGATCCTCATACACACCTACTGTTAAATTGCTTAATAGGCCTACAGCACCGTAACGTAATTTTGACATGCTGAACATTTGACTGATGGCAGAAACTGAACGTTATGGAGTCAAAATGGCATAGAAATGCAAGCTTAAACATGTTTTGAGTCGCCCATTGAACTCAGAAATCTTTCAGACTAAGAGCTGCTAGACAGTGCTATTATACTAAGCTAAAATGGCTGTATGCAAACTGTAGGCAAAGTCTAGAGTGCAAGATATGTAATTGGAAGAGATTATCATGTTTTGCATGAATGAATAGAGTTAAGTCAGTGTCTTGTCCAAAATACACAATCCATTGGGAAGCCTGTTGCACAGGTGTGTGATAAAAGAAAGGGATGAAGGATTGAGGGAAAAAGAGAGAGTATTTGAAAGGCAGCTACAGAGGTGAGTCATGTTAGCTTGAATAATAATGAGCATTGTGAATAAGGAAGGAAAAGGCCTGACCAAAAAGCAACAAGATGCAGCTAGTAGAGGTATAAAGTTAATTTGTCAGAAAACCTGAAGGGTTTTAATTTATTTAACTTATGATGTTATAATAAGCTAACCAAAGAGAGTGTCGGAGAATTATTTTACATATCTGTGCATGCCGCAGTGAAAACTGTGTAATGCAGTTCCCACATGGCTAATGCTAACATACACTCCCTGTTTTAGCAACACGATATCCAAATTACCTGGGGCTGGTTGCGCCAGTTATGTGCAAGTTATAACTTAGTCCAGTTGTTGCATAAATGAGTGCTAGACTACAATTACACACTTATCTAAAATGTAACCCTGCCTATAAGCAAAATATTAATTGAAGCCTCTATCCAGGAGTAATGCAGAATAAAATGGGAGACTGATTAATCAATGATAAATGAACTCATGTCAGACTTTAGTCATGCTGTTCAGGCCAGGTCTCAATACTAACAATATAAATACAATACATAATTGTAAATTTTTTGTTGTATTAGTATTTGTTTATTCACACTGATTAATCGTAGAAACAATTCCAGAATATTTATTATTTACACATTGAATTATACTATGTAGACTTTAATGTAGCCTCATTTATGTACTGTTCAAAAGTTTGGGGTCTGTAAAATTAATTTGAATGTTTTTGAAAGTATCTTACGCTCACCAAGGCTGCATTTATTTGATCAAATATAAGACAGCAATATTATATTATTACAATTAAAAATAGCTGTTTTCTATGTTGTTTAAATAATGTTTAAATAAAAATGTAATTTATTCCTGGGATGGCTATGCTGAATTTTCAGCATCATTACTCCAGTCTTCAGTCTCACATGATCCATCAGAAATCATTCTAATATGCTGATTTGGTGCACAGTTCTTGGAACATTTCTTATTATTGAGATGTGTTGAATACAGTTATATGCTTAGTGTTGAATACAGTTGATTAATACTTAGGTCTTGAATGCAGCTGATTAATACTTAGTCTTGAATACAGTTGATTAATACTTAGGCCTAGGTCTTGAATGCAGTTGATTAATACTTAGTGTTGAATACAGTTGTGCTGCTTAAGATTTTTGTGGAAACCGTGTTGTTTTTTCAGGATTCTTTGATGAATAGAAAGTTAAAGAACAACATTTATTTGAAATAGATACCTTTTGTAATACTATGCATGTCTTTACTGTCACTTAATCAATTGAATGTGTAATAAAAAGTTGAGTTTTTATTAAAAAAAAACTAAAAAACTAAGAACAATTGTCCCATGTCATCTTTACAATACATTTATTTGTCAGGCTTTTTTTTTTTTTCAAGTGACTTGTGAATTCAATGTATGCATTTCGGCATTGTGTCTGTGTGTGCTTGTGTTCCCTGGAAATCAAAACCCTTATCTCTGGTGTCACAGGTGTTTAGTTATAGCTTTATTTTTTTGCCGTGGGTTTGTTTTCAGTATGGAATAGTCCTGGATGCTGGATCCTCTCATACGGCCATGTTCATCTACAAATGGCCTGCAGACAAGCAGAACGGTACCGGCATTGTCAGTCAACACAGCGAGTGTCATGCAAAGGGTGAGTAGAAACTGATAAATTGCTTGTGATGTTCCTCATTTGAAAGTCCTTTTGTATAAAAACGTCTGTTATGAGACTTAACGTCAACAGATAAAGTTGAGGACATTAGATAAGGAAAAGAACAGCACAATAGGGATGTGAGACTACTAAAACCATGTGTAATGCCTTGAACTACAGGGTTTCGTCTTCATTTTATTATTTTTTTAGAATCAGTTTACCCACATTGGTTTCAAAATATATCACACTTCTCAAAATTCACTTACCAGACAGATATTACAAAATCCAAGCCACAAAGTCAGAAGTTTTGCTTCATTTATGAATGTTTTGTAATGAAGTTCTTGATTTTGTTTTTGAGAGAAAGAGAATTTGGACCGAAATAGGACATACCCAAGAGTGCTGAATATGCACACATTGTTGCTCACTTCCTGTTTTGTGGTTGTGCCCTTTTAAAAGTAAAAGTTGCCCCTTTACAATTTCATCACTTTTGAGTCTCCAACTCAACTCTAAGGATCTGACAATCACAGAATCAGGATGTTAAACTCTTAGTACCCTGAAAATATTGCTGATTAGCAATGTTCTATGGAAACATCTGGAATAGACATGCAATAGTTTAAATGCAATAGACACAACAAATATCTGGTTACATTTATGGTTGTCAAGGATAGTGGCATATCAGGCAGTGAAATAGGAACCGATAGTTCTACCAGAAAAAACTCAGGAGGCAAAATACAGAAACGAGTATATATTTATTAACAGCCCAGCAAGCAAGTATTATGATATAGGGCCCTATTTTAACGATCTGAAACGCAAGTGTCAAAGCACAAGTAACTTTGTGGGCGGGTCTCGGCGCTGTTGCTATTTTCCCGGCGGGATAAATGGCTCTTGCGCCCGGCGCAAATCTAAAAGGGGTTGGTCTGAAGTAGCTTCATTATTCATAGGTGTGGTTTGGGCGTAACGTGAAATAAACCAATCAGAGCGTCATCTCACATTCCCTTTAAGAGCAGACGCGCTTTTTCCTTGGCATATTGCTATTATAACGGCGGATTTGCCAGGCGCGCACCAGGAGCGGTTCACAGCCGAGATCGATCTATCTATCTATCTATCTATCTATCTATCTATCTATCTATCTATCTATCTATCTATCTATCTATCTATCTATCTATCTATCTATCTATCTATCGTAATAATATTATTTGCAAAAATGAAAACTGCTGCTTCTGTGTAGATTAGAGAATCAAAGTGTATGCGCGTTGTGCACGCTATACATTATGGTCAAGCATGCGCCCTTAAAATAGCATAATGAACAACGCGTGACGTGCCACTGACTTTAGACTAGGTTTTTTCTGGCCAGTGGCGCAATTGTTTTATGGAACAGTAAAATAGCACCAGACCCCCTGGGAGGTATGGGAAGGGACCATCCTGGTGGTGGTGGGGAGGGTGGAGGGGAAGGAACCATCCTGGTGGTGGTGGGGAGGATTGAGGTGTATGTAGGCATCAGCATCTGCGAACTCAGACATGTGTAAGTACCGATCTTTTATACTAGAACACGATTGGATAGATGAGAAGGTAATAAGTGACGTAACAATTGAGTCTTCCCGGCAGAACTTGTGCTAAATCTTTCATTTATAATGAACTCTGCGTGGGCATACTTCTTAAGATAATCTATGACTCATTTCAGATATCCGGTGACATGACCCCTCTCTTCCTCTATCACTTTCTCCAATCAGGAGGTGGGATCTCCAGTTATGCAGGTGTCAGAGGAGGAGCAGCCCGTAGCCTTGAGGAATGCATGGAAAAAGCCTTGAAGGAGATCCCAAAGTCGAGACACAAACTCACTCCTGTGTATCTCGGGGCCACAGCAGGCATGAGACTACTGAAGTGAGTCCGAAAGCTCACAGCTTTGTGCCAAAAGCTTTTTTTAATCACTAATGACAAAATAATCATTATATAGGGACAGTATCTATATCCTTTATAACTTGCCTTATACAGTATATGCTACCATTGGTTTAGGGCCAATTAAGTTTTTTTTAAAGACATTAATACTTTTGTTCAGCAAGGACACAATTGATCAAAAAGTGACAGAAAAGATATTGTTTTTTTTTATTTTTAAATTCCTCAAAGAATCCTAAAAAAAAAACACGCATCATCATGTTTTTTTCAAAATTATAAAGCAGCACAACTTTTTTCAACATTAAAGGTGCTCTAAGCGATGTTGGGTGACGTCACTTCTTGTTGACATTCGAAGTATTGTCAAACCAAACGGAGGCTAGCTCGACCCTCCCTCCTCCTCATCCCGTCCTCTCCCCCTCCCTTCCGTGCTTCCTGAAACAGTCATGAACCATTTTGAAAAAACAAACTGGATTTACCCACCTGTCCAGCAAAAACAGAGCCACCTGAATGTCGGATTGGAAGCCCTTCTGCCGTCGGAGTTCTCGCCACCTTTTGAACGCTTTTCTGATGTTCAATTCGGGACTTCGCGTTCCTTCTCCTTTTCCCTATTCTTTGTTATTTGTCTATCGGAACGTCGTCTCTTTGGTTGTGTGTCGGCCATATCAAAAGCCTGGGCTGTCTACAGAGGTCGCGTTTTTTTACAGTGTGTTCAGGGGACAGGCAGCTAGCGGATAGTGAGGAGATGTTTGCTGAATGTGACAAAAAATGTTTTGGCCTAAAAAACGTGTGACATCGCTTGGAGCACCTTTAATAATAAGAAGTGTCTCTTGAGCACCAATCAGCATATCATAATGATTTATGAAGGATCATGTGAATCTGAAGACTGAAGTAATGGCAGCTGAAAATTCAGCTTTGCCATCACAGGAATAAATTACATTTTAAAATATATAAAAATAAAAACATGGATTTTAAACTCTAATAATATTTTACAATATTATTGGTTTTAATAAATAAATTCAGCATTGGTGAGCATAAGACACTTCTTTCAAACACATTAAAACAATCTTACCGCCCCCAAACTTTTGTATGTATACAAAGTCTACATTGTTCAATTAAACACTGCAGGATAAGTTCTGATTTTGATATGCAGGTATAGAATAAATTGTATTGAAAGTGAAAAATTCATATATTTCTGTCTTATCACACAGTATTTCTAAACACAAAGAGTCAGATGATGTTTTGAAGGAAGTGGGAGACAAACTGAAGACCTACCCATTCAGCTTCAAAGGTGCCACTATTTTAAGTGGACAAGAGGAGGGAGCTTATGGATGGGTCACAGTCAACTACCTGCTTGAGAATTACATAAAGGTATATGGTTACTTAGACATATTGTGAATCTCACAACATCTGAATGTTCTTTAATAAAGGTCTGTTTTCTCTTTCATTTCTCTAGTATGGTTTTGTGGGTCAGTGGCTGTCTCCAGGCAGAGACACTGTTGGTGCGCTGGACTTTGGTGGAGCTTCTACTCAGATCACATTTGTGACTAAACAAACAGTGGAGAACAAAGACAATCTGATGAAACTGAGGCTGTACGGACAAGACTATCAGATTTACACTCAGAGTTTTCTGTGTTATGGCCGAGACCAGGTCTTACTCAAACTGCTGGCACATCTGATCACGGTTAAGTGCAAACCTTTGGACTGGTTGTTTAAATTACCAACAGACAAGGTGATTTGATAGTATTTAGAGTATAATATCTGATGTTTACTCTTTCTTTATGTGTCTTATAGACTCAGGGTTCAGACAGCTCCATAGTCCATCCCTGCTATCCCGCAGATTACAATCACTCCATGAAGCTGGGCAGTGTGTTTGACACTCCCTGCAATAAAAGACAAACTCCCTATAAACCTGATGACAACCTGCAAATAAAGGGCACTGGAAACTACAATCAATGCATGGGAAACGTTTCTCATCTCTTCTCCTTTGACCGCTGTTCTTATTCCAAATGCTCTTTTGATGGAGTCTTCCAGCCAAACATAACTGGGAACTTTATGGTAAGAGTTTATATATTTATAAGAGTGGATAATTTAAATGCATTCAGTTGATTTTTTTTATTTATTTTTTTTTATATTTTATCAACCGGCATAATATGAAATTTGTTCCTTCATCTGCCTTAGGCAACATTAATGTCTTTACTGGTGGGGGATGGTTGTGGTGACGTGTAAGCAGCTATTAAGTGGGACAGCTCAAAGCATTAAAATAAATCATAAATTCATCTTCTGGGCACTCGTATGTCATTATTGCATGTGTCATTATTATGATTACGCAATCTCTCTGTCTCTCCATCACCATTCTCTCTCTTTCATTTTCTTGAACAGGCATTTTCTGGATTTTTTTACACCCATTCCTTTCTTCAGAAAGCTGCAGGCATCACCATCACATCTCCAGCAGATTTAGAGGACGCTGTCCGTGTCGTCTGCAACATGAGCTTTCAGGAGGTACCACCCCGTTGAGTTCATTTTGAGCCCTGCTATTCTTAGATGACTTTCCCCTTATCTCAGCAATCGACCAATGATTGAGAGTCTCAGGTTCTCAGAATAAGAGAACTTGCTTTATCCTTGATGATAATATATACACTGTTTTTTGTTCAGTTCAATAATTATTAGCAAATGAAGCAATATTGAACTTCCTGATATGTTGATCTATTTAGCCTAGTTTATTAAATGACTTTTAGATATTTCCCTTGGAAAAGGTCTGCAAAGTTACAAAGCACAAAATCATCTCCAAAGTCCTTGAAACGCCTCGATTGCAGTTTTGAGTTTTCATCTTGGAATGTACACTCACAGTATTCCTCATTTAAATAATTCCTGCCCAAGGCATGTGCAAAAGGAAAAGAAAAGAAAAGAAAAAGACGAAGCCTGGTTGAGTTGCGTTAGTAGTCTGTTGAAACACAGTTCAAGGGATCGTGACATATCCAAAATGTTTGTTTTTTTTACATTCGAGCATGAAAACCTATACTAGTAGAGTATTCTGTTATGGGCATAAAAGGTCCTCTTTAAAGTATTTGACCTCTTCCACTTGACTTTCTCTCTCACTCTCTGTGTCCTAGATGTCAAATATGGATCGGGATCAGGGAAACCGTCTGAAGGACTACTGCGCAGTCTCTGTATTTGTACAGTTGCTCCTGGTCAATAGATATGGTTTTGATGATCTCTCCTTCCCACACATCTTCTTCCAGAATAAGGTAACAAGACATATTTGCAAAAAAAGTACTCTGTTTACTTACTTAATGCACGTTCCCCATTTTTAGGTGCACAACTTTTTTTTTACATCACCAAGCCCTAATTTTTAAACTCCTTCCCTCCAAACGTGTCATATAAAGAGAACTTTTGACTGTCCAGTCAAAATCAAGTGCTACATATCATTGTATTTTTTTTATTTTAAAACTATATTTATCACATTACAGAAGTAAAATGCAAAAGCTGTTTCATTTCATTCAAGCTTCATGAATAAATGGCCCCCTCTAGATCAAGAAAATGTCAACATGTTTCTTTGGTTTGCAGGCGGGAGACACATCTGTCGGCTGGTCCCTTGGCTACATGCTAAGCTTGAGCAACCTGCTGCCTGCTGAAAATGTGTTACTGAGAAAAGCACTGAGCTCAGGCAGCTGGAGTGTTCTGATCCTCCTCTTTTCGGTCCTTCTTATTATGGCGCTATTTTTTCTGTTGCGAGCCGTCCGTAAGAAAGAAAATGCTAATGTAATTTAATAATGAATGAGTTATATTGCTCCCCGTGTACATCATTATGCAATGCCCCTAGCAGAGATACTTCTGTTTACAGTACACTGAAAACAATAATGGTGCACAAAGTATTACATTCAATCAACATTTCAATAACCTATTTGTTATCAAGCATATTTTATATAAATTATATTTTAGAAGAGACTGCATAAAACATTTTGTGTAAAACATGAAACGTGCATGTTATTACGACTTACTAATTTTGTTACTGAACTTAATCACTGTCTTTTCATAATGTTGAATGTATGTTTTTTTTGGTAAGATTGTGGGTTGTGGCTTAACAGCATATAAATAATCATGCTATTTTTTTATAAAACCTTTTAGATTTAGTTGTGAGCTATGCTTTCTTGCTATGTTTGTGTAATACAAAGTCAAAGGCACTGAAAACATTCAAAATGGAAAATCTTGAAAATGTAGCTTTGCAGATACAAGAATTAATTAGAAAACTGTACTATTGTCTGCTTCTATTACTGCTTTTGTAATATTAAATAAGTTTATGTGTTTACTAATTTTTCTGTGAGAGATTCTGTAGATAACAATAGCATACAGGTAACAAAAACAGAACGCTAAATGTTTTTGGATTTTAGTCCGTATCTGTTAGCTTCAAAGCATATGCTAGTGTACTCCTAGTCCTCAATAACAAAATTCATTTGATGACTCATCTTGTGCAACAATACCTGCTACCAAACTGCAAGCAGCAAATCATGTTCATGTCTGTGAGACTGTGACAAAACTAAAGACTACCAGCTATTAAAAAAGATGGGTCCTTTGATAAATCCTTGCTAAATTTCCAATTTCAAAGAGATGTCAACACAGGACAGAATCTGTTCACTTTTAGATATTTCCTTGTCGGAGCAATAGCCTTGTGTGCAGCTCTCTGACATATACAGTAGCACAGCTCCCGGTTTGAGGCACATTGCCTGTCCTCCTCTTCCCCTCTCCTCCCCATTGTTTCCTGTATCATCTAAACTGTGCTATCTAATTAAGGAATAAAAGGCCAAAAATATAACTTTAAAAGAAAACCGAAATTTTTTTGTTTATCCACACACTTTTTGGATTATAGTTAAATTCTTTAATGTTCCCCTCTACTTTTAAATCATTACACTCCTGGATAAATTGAATGAAACTATGGAAGCCTTAATAATCCCATACAGTAGACAGACATCCTCAAGGAAATGGTGATAAAACATAATAAATCTCTATCTCAAAAGCCAAGACGCTTCTTTGTTCAAGTTCTTCACCTCATTGGCCCAATGATGGAATCTTATAGAAAGTCTTGTGTGTAAAAAAAAAAAAAAAATCAATTTCTTTTCACAATGTATATTGTTTCTATGGCTCCTGATTATAAAATAATAGACAAAACATAACTGTGTTTGCTCTAGTGCCACCAAGTGTCAGATTGATGTCTGTTTGCATGCCTGAATAGAAGTTTTGCGTTTCTGTAGTTTACGGCCTCTGACATCCAGTCACTTTTAGGGTACAAAGTAGTGAAATTTCTCTTGTTGTCACTATATGTATATATATAATTATAAAAATGCATAAAGTGTTTTGTGCGGGTTGTGTTTAGGGGTAGGGTTAAGGGATAGAAAATATCAAAAAATATATATAAAAATTAATGGCTGGGCTGCTATTGCCTGTAACATTTGGTTACTCGTGCCAATGCCAAACCGTTTCAAAGGTACCAGCAGCAGAAACTCTTGGGCTGTGGACAATGAGAAACGTGTGTTGTTCTCTGTTGAGTCCAATTTCAAACCATTTATTCCCACATCCGGGAGAGTTATGTGGACAAGCCCCAAAGAACCCCCTGGACTGTTGCACTGGAATGGATGAATGATGGTTAGGGCTGCAATATCATGGCAATCCCTAGGCCCACTTGTGCTGGATGGGTGCGTCACTGCCAAGGACTACCGAATCATTCTGGTGGACCATGTGCACCCAAAGGTTTGTACCCTGAAGTTGGTGCTGTGTATCAGGATAATAATGCTCCAATACACACAGCAAAACTGGTTTGATGAACTTGAAAGTGAAGTTGAAAATCTCCCATGGCCTGCACAGTCACCAGATCTTAATATTATTGAATCTCTATGGGGTGTTTTGGAGGAGCGAATCAAGAACCGTTTTCCAGCACACAGACTGCAGATTAATCTATCAAAAAAACTTTGCCACAAAAGTGCACACTTCACCAGTCAGACTTTTCATGTAAATTAACTTTTGTTCTTGATACAGGTGACATGACATGCCCAGACAGGTCTGACAGGTTGGTTTACTTTAGTGTTACCATGTCAAAAGTTAAAAGTTTCTAAAACATCCTGGCTACCTTCTGACTACAGTCGATCAGCAAATGTCACTGTATTCTTGTTTACAATAGGTTATAATGCAGTTGCAAACATGTACCGCTATTGCAATTCTATTTATTTCATTTATAGGCATCCTTCTGCTAGTCATCAACCCTGAAGACATCAAAGAACCAGCTCAGCTCATGGTAATAATATTTTTGCTGTTCATTAGTGAAATAGGCTACAAATTTGACAAAGACCGACACAAGGCAGTCCAGGCAAAGAACGTTTGAGCTATCTGATTTGATTTTAGAAAAGAGGTTCTTATCTGCCAAGAGGAAGATTAATCTTCTAGCACGTGGTAGACAGCCACTGAATCGCAGCTGGCAGCTTTTATGACAGTCTGAATTTCTGCTTTTGAATCATGATTGCTGTTGCTTCAGCCAAAAACAGAGCAGAAACATTAAATTGATTATTGTGAATGCTCTTATTTAATACAAATAAATTAATTGGTTTGAAAAAAAAAACAGTTGACTTAAAGACAACTGTTTTATTTTTGTAGTTACAATAAATGCATACAAGTAAAATACGAGTGCCATCATTCATTTGTGAATAGTTGCAAATAGTTTTTAGCCTTAGCTCCAATTTTGAGACAGAGATAGCTGAAGGTTGTATGGGCATGCCAAAGGTACATGTTGTGCACAAAGGTGCATAATGTTACAATAGTAACTTGGTTGGCCAGATGGGACGGAACACATATAAACACTTGCACATTTACAATTGTAAAGACCTTTCAGCACGCTTACTACCTTTGCTCGCATATTACTCCGACCTGTAGATACCCAGACTTGCCAATTTTAGCTTCTGTTGTTTTTTCCCCCCCAGTATGGAATAGTCCTGGATGCTGGATCTACTCATACTTCCATGTTCATCTACAAATGGCCTGCAGACAAGCAGAACGGTACCGGCATAGTCAGTCAACACAGCGAGTGTCAAGTAAAGGGTGAGTAGACAATAAAAAGTATAGAGGAAAAAGAAAGAAAGAGTATTGTTGCCAAGAGATATATAGTAAAAATATGTTTAGTTCATTGGAAACAGTCTTTAATCCAATAATATATACTTCCCAAAGGCGATAGCAGACAAAAAAACTGAACAAAACAGGGAGTATATAGCCTATATACAAAATAAATTAGTTATCAACTGAATAACAGGTGAATGGAATCATTAATCACGGGAACAAACTGACACACACTAGGAAACTGGCCCCGTGTTAGAAATCGTCCCCTAATAGCCCTATTCCCTACATTACTCCACTAAAATAGTCCAATAGTGAATTCGGACACTGAGTGTTTGTGCTTGCTTTAATTATTTGAAAATTAGCAAACTGGCAGCTCGAGTAGTAATGAAAAGATTATTCTTGAACTCTGTCATGGAAACTAGCATGTATAAACCTTAATTAAACAATTTATGGATAAAGTAAAAAGGATGTAGTAAATGTAAATGAGACAACAGACAAGGTCTTTTTATAATATACTGGCTTGCAGCGTTATAGGTTCCGGCGGAACTTGACTTGCGTACTGCTGTTACAGGAAGCATGTAGTGATGATAGATTGTAAAGTTATAAATATGGATATTTTTCCATCAAAAGCGCATTGCTGCGCTTCAGAAGGCCTTATTAACCCCCCGGAGCCGTATGGATTACTTTTATGATGGATGGATGCGCTTTTTGGCCTTCAAAATCTAGGGTACAGTACCATTCACGCCTATTATAAAACTTGGAAGAGCCAGGATCTTTTTTTTATATGATTGTGATTGTGTTTGAAAGTCACACACACCTAGGATGGCTTGAGGGTGAATAAATAATGTTTTATTTACATTTTTGGGTGAACTACCCTTTAAGTCCTTGTCCCATTTTCCCTCTCTTCTGATTTCCTGTCACCTTTCCTCTGTCCCATCTATAAAAGCAGGAAAACCCTTCCAGAATAAAAAGATTTGGCTCAATTTCATTAGTTTGGTTTTGATTTCTGCTATCAGGAGGCGGGATCTCCAGTTATGCAGGTGTCAGAGGAGGAGCAGCCCGTAGCCTTGAGGAATGCATGGAAAAGGCTATGCAGGAGATCCCGAAGTCGAGACACAAACTCACTCCTGTGTATCTCGGGGCCACAGCAGGCATGAGACTACTGAAGTGAGTCAGAATCAAAAAGAGCTTTATAGCCAAGTTTGCTTATACATACAAGGAATTTTACTGGGTGACAGAAGCTTCCAGTGCAGACAGAATGACAGCGACAATACATAGATAATAAAAAAATTTAAAAGCGGTCCTGGGTCCATAGTGATTTTGCCAGCCCTTTTAGTTTTAGTTTAGGGGTATAGAGTCTGTTCAAATGATGAATATACTCTTATGAGTTAATTATTGAATAGCTTTTCTTAATGTCCACTCTGCATTTTTCAAAAACAAAGCAATGCTGTTTCACATCATATGTTCATACACTGGAAAAAAAATTCTAAATAGAGTGGAATGCTCCTTAAGGGATCACAAATAACTAATATACTTGTTTGTCATATCACACAGTATTTCTAAACCCAAAGAGTCAGATGAGGTTTTGAAGGAAGTGGGAGACAAACTGAAGACCTACCCATTCAGCTTCAAAGGTGCCACTATTTTAAGTGGACAAGAGGAGGGAGCTTATGGATGGGTCACAGTCAACTACCTGCTTGAAAAATTTATCAAGGTATAGACTTAAGTTTTGTTCTAAAATACAAAAATCAAGAAATATTTCAGAGACTAATTTATTTATAATTCCACTGTATAATTGTATGTTTTATGTACATTATCTTTCTAATCCGTCATTTCTCTAGTATGGTTTTGTGGGTCAGTGGCTGTCTCCAGGCAGAGACACTGTTGGTGCGCTGGACTTAGGTGGAGCTTCTACTCAGATCACATTTGTGACTAAACAAACAGTGGAGAACAAAGACAATCTGATGAAACTGAGGCTGTACGGACAAGACTATCAGATTTACACTCAGAGTTTTCTGTGTTATGGCCGAGAACAGGTCTTACTCAAACTGCTGGCACATCTGATCACGGTTAAGTGCAAACCTTTGGACTGGTTGTTTAAATTACCAACAGACAAGGTGATTCGATATTTAGAGTATAATATCGGATGTTTACTCTTTCTTTATGTGTCTTATAGACTCAGGGTTCAGACAGCTCCATAGTCCATCCCTGCTATCCCGCAGATTACAATCACTCCATGAAGCTGGGCAGTGTGTTTGACACTCCCTGCAATAAAAGACAAACTCCCTATAAACCTGATGACAACCTGCAAATAAAGGGCACTGGAAACTACAATCAATGCATGGGAAACGTTTCTCATCTCTTCTCTTTTAACCACTGTTCTTATTCCAAATGCTCCTTTGATGGAGTCTTCCAGCCAAACATAACTGGAAACTTCATGGTAAGTATGGTTTTCACTTGCATTATATTGTTTTAAATAATTATGTTCTACTGACTTGTAAAATTCACAGTTCCATAGAACAAATGATGGTGAATGATTTTTGCTCTTGCATTCTTCCTCTTATGTTACCACCCGTGGAGAAAGATGGGGCTGCTCAGCAAACCCAGTAGCCTATATCTAGTGAGAGTTAATGGTTGTAAGACTTGAGAAATAATGCCAGGCCGTACTAACTAAAAAGGGAATTTCCGTTTACGAAAAGCAAAATGTTGCTCGACCAACCTAAATAGGGTGAGTCTTCTCTGTTTTAATGTAATGTTACTCTGGCTAAGTGTACGTGGGAAACCATGGCATGACCAAACCAAAGCTACTTCAGAGAAGTAATATTGGTCGGCTTATATCTGTAGTTGTGGTCATGACCTCTGACTAAGAGAGAATGTTATTTTAATTCAAGTGTATACAGATCCATGGGAGCTATACAAAATATCTTAGCTAGAGTAGGCGTGAGTGTGACCATCTAAGATATTAGCCAATTACCTCTGTTTAGTGACCAAAGTTCAGTGTTCAAAGGAAAACAGTTCTCAGGCTGAAGTGTGTGCACCAGTTCACCCAGTGCCCCCCATGTTGTTTCTCCCCTCTCCACCCGCGGGGCTATGCAAGAAAAAGGAGGAGGGATGGCAAAGTTAACTGCGTGAAACAAATAAAAATGTCCCATGTGCATCCAGGCAGTAGGCGCTCAGAAAATTCTTCAGGTTTGCCTATCGGGGCACAGCCTACAAATTTTTGACAGTTCCCTTCAGGCTCTCATTAGCCCTGAGAGTGTTCAGCAAATGTGTCGAAGCAGCTCTGACTCCCCTGACAATAGCGGGTCTCAGAGTGTCAGCTTATTTGGACGATCTGCTCCTTGCTCGTGTCTCATTTAGAGAACTTTGGGTTTAAAGTAAACGAGACGAAAAGCTGGCCCATGAGAGGTTTAATTTGAGTGCTATGGGTTTGCCTGGGAGGGTGATTGAGACTATTCAGAATGCGAGAGCGGCTTCAGTGCGCTCTGCATATGATCGGAAATGGAATGTGTTTGAGCGATGGTGCGCACATCGTTTTCTGCATTGTTAAGGTTTATCTGTGAGCCATGTGGGGATTGACAGGAATACCATCAAAATCCGCTCATATGCAGGTTTATGAGAGGTGCGTGGTGTTTGAACAGGGTTTCAAAGCCACTGATTCGGCTGTGGAATCTGTCTGTGGTTCCTAATGCACATCTCGGCCCCCTTTTCAGCCTATAGATAGTAGTGATTTAAAACTCCTTTCGACTGCAAAGCGGGTTAGTGATCTTCACGCTTTGTTGATTCATAACTCCTGTATGCAGTTCGCTATGGATTACTCCAGAGTAACTCTCAAAACTATTTGAGCGCTTGTGCCTAAAGTAAGACAGTCAGCTTGCGCCTGCAAAGAGGTGGATTTACGAGATGGGTCTGACTGCAGAACCGCAGAACCATACGTCATAGCAGTGTGAGGACGACAGCGCCAGCCTAACAGTCTGATGCCGGAACCGCATACCATACATATCCACCTTACATATACATATACATGTACCATACCTAAACCTACCCATCTCCACCCCCTGACCCCTAAACCCACCCCTAAACCTACCCATCTCCACCCCCTGACCCCTAAACCCACCCCTAAACCTACCCATCTCCACCCCTTAGATGCTTTTACCCCGCCCACTTCCGGCATCAGACTGTTAGGCTGGCGCTGTCATCCTCACACTGCTATGACGTATGGTTCTGCGGTTCTGCAGTTGGTTAATATTGGGATTTACTGGCTTTCCATCCGCAGCCTTTTTCCCCATCGGAGAATGAGCGGCTTTAAGGCTTGCGCCCTGTCCGTGTGTTGCGTCACTATTTGGACAGAACGAAAGCACAAAGGAAGAGTAATCAGTTATTTGTTTCATGGGCTACCAGATGTATGGCTACCTCATGGGCACTATTAAGGCCATGTCAGTTCAGGACATAATGTGCGGCAGCAAGTTTGACTTCCGCCTCACATATTTGTCTGATTTTATAGACTGGCTCATCACTGGCTCATTCCATCTTAATTGTGTAAAACAAAAACCCTTGTTCACATATATACCCATTCTATTCGGAGAATGGGTTTTGTGTTTAAGTTTTCCTGTTAGCTCATACAGTAGAGCGTTGGCGCTTGCAATGCCAAGGTCATGGGTTCGATTCCCAGGGAAAGCAAGAACTGATAAGAATGTAAAAGTGTACCTTGAAATGCAATGTTAGTCGCTTTGGATAAAAGCGTCTGCCAAATGCATAAATGTGAGTAGTCTACATCATTGCGTTGGTTGACATGCCTGCTTCGGACAGCATATCTGCAATACGGGAGTTGTTTATATCCCATAGTGAGATACAAAGTCAATGTTTAAAAGAGAACTTTAGCTTACTTATGTGAGGTATCTAACCACACTTCCCTCCTTGCAGTTGCACAGAGAAGAGATATACTGAGAATGAAGGCTAGCAGCGATATATATTGTGGAGGTGGAACTCCTACATCACTGTCGTGATTGCTTTGTCAACTGACAGGTGTGTTATAATTGGTGCTTTCAGGATAGGTCACACTTGAAGGTGTTTCCCATAGTGAGATACCTCACTCATGTTATCAGAAAACCAGATTTACGTAAATGACAAAGTTTTTTAGTGAATCAAAAACATACAGTGCAATCAGTGTGGTCTGACACCCGAATGATTGATTCTTATGAGTCAGGTTCGTTTTTCAGCAATATTGCAATCAATGTAGTCTGATTCACTAATGAATTAATCCAATGAATCAGTTATGAATCAAATGAATGACTCTTATGAGTCGGTTCTTATTAGTGTATCAAAAACATACAACCACTGTAAACTGATTCTCAAGCAAATGAGTCAGTTCTTTTTAGTGAATCAAAAACAGAGCGCAACCAGTGTAGTATAATTCCTTAACGAATGACTGTAATAAGTAATAATATATATTTTTTATTGAATCAAAAACAGTGCAATCAATGTGGTCCGACTACCGAATGAATGTCTCTTTTGAGCCGGTTTTTTTTTTTTTTTTTTTTGTGAATCAAACACTGCAAAGTGTTAAATGCTTTACGATTCCCATCTCTCCTTATTTGGCACAGGCATTTTCTGCATTTTTCTACACTCATTTGTTCCTCCAAAGAGCTGCAGGCATCACCATCACATCTCCAGCAGATTTAGAGGATGCTGTCCGTGTCGTCTGCAACATGAGCTTTCAGGAGGTACCACCCTGTTGAGTTCAAATAACATTACATTTTAAGAGAACTTGCATTTTTCATCTATAAAAAAAACATATTTAGTAGCCTATGTTTATTTTACATTGTTTGAATCATTAACAAATTGATGCAATATAAGCTGTTTTAGGTGTTCATGAAATTCAATCCAACACTGTCAAGTATTTTACCACACTGGTCAGAGCTCATAATTCCTAAGCCTAGTTTTTAATTAAACTTAAATGTGATTACATTTTAAGTATTCCCCCAGGCAATATCTCTTTCTAACTTCCTCTCTGTCAGATGCAAAATTTGTTTCCTGATGAGGGGAACCATTTGAGGGATTACTGTGCAGATTCCATTCTTCTGCAGGTTCTACTGATCAATGGATATGGCTTCAGTGATCTCTCCTTCCCACACATCTCCTTTCAGGGGAAAGTAAGCCCTCAGGAAGACAGCTCTATATGCAGTTTTAGGCTAAGTTATCATATGCTGTCAAGCTAATGTCAACATGTTACTTTGGTTTGCAGGCTGAAGGCAACTCTGTTGGCTGGTCCCTTGGCTACATGCTAAGTTTAAGCAACTTGCTGCCTGCTGAAAATGTGTTACTGAGAAAAGCACTGCGCCCAGATGCCTGGCGTGCTGCTATTTTCCTCTTTTCAGCCCTTCTTATAGCTGCTATATTTTTTCTGATTCGATCCTACCAAAGGAATACTACTAAATTATGTTGTTACCCTTGATCATTATGCTCTAAAGAGTTTTTCTGTCCTTAAGAAATAAGCAATAAGGATGCACACTATATGCAAGTGTAAACGTTTGTAGACCTATTGACCTTTTAAAAAAGTTTTGTTATGCAATTTGCTGTAAAATTCATGAAGATTATGTGAAGTTCTGAACTAATCATTAATTAAATATGTCTATTGTTAAAGTTGCGATATACTCTTGTGACATATCTGAGTGAAGCGGCTTCTTGAACAAGAAAAATTTTATTTTATTTTTTTTGTAATTTTTCACTGTTGGGTGAACCACCACCACCACCACCACCACCTGGCACGGCGCCAGGATTCCAGTTTTGGATGGGCCCAGACCAATAGTGGGTGGGCCTTAAATTAAAAACGTTAAATTAAAAACGTTATCCAATCACTGTTTAACCTAATACAAAAATATTGACTAATAAAGCCTACTGTTATATTATCTGTGCGTATACATAATATAGATTTTAATAGCTTGATGCTCTTTAAAATTTTTGTTGCATTGTTAAAAGTTTCGGTGCATAGGACGACCTATATCCACGATCGCTCTCCATGGTTCTGACCAAAGAAGAGCGCTTTGGAATCTCCATTACGCATCATACCTGGGCTGCGTTTCCGATAACGTTGTCTCTTAGCGCACTACGAAGACTCTTAAGGTAGGTATAACTTAACTGAAGGTATACTACCACAAAAGGTATACCATTGCTAGGCGTCTTCAGGGCTATCATCCACTCGCGAGGCTGAGGCGCTGGCGCCCTCCTAGCAACGGCGCTGTTTTTGGTAAAACATGATTTTGACGACTTCATTAAGTTTTGTTTTGTAGAAAAGTCTTTTTAAAAGATTTTCGTTTTGTATAAATTGTATCTTAATTTTGATCAATGTTTTATCAACAAATTGCCCGTATTTATTAAATAAGAAGCAAATATATAGCAGGCAATGTAATAAGGCGCCAAGCAGCACAACTTGCATTGCACGTGAACTGGAGGGCGCTGAAACTCAGCTTGTGCCTCACAGATTTGAGAAATATAGGCTATCTATTACAGAAAGCTTGAAATGTCTACTTTTAAACGAAAATATTCAAACCAAAATAAATAGGCTACTCTCTGATTATCCATATGAAATGTGCATTTCTCTCTGCAGCGACACAGAAAACACCAGTTTATTACTAAACAAATAAATGTATCCTTGCTAATTTAGACACATTCATAATCATTACTTTAACCGGTTCTTTGTGGCAAGCTTTATGCGTGCGGTCATAACGCTTATTATCCTGTACCAGCCTATTTAAGTAATTAAATTAATATAAAGGGGCGATTTGTCCACAAATGGCTTAAACTAGTCGACTAGAAAAAAAAAATTAGTCGGAGGCAGCCCTCCACATATTTTCGATCCAGCAGGCCATTCTGGGTTGAGCGAGCGACCCTGCGGAATGAGTGAGAGGAGCGGAATATTCAGAAATGCGCTCTCCGCTCACGAGCTCTGATCGAACCCGAACCACTGTCTGCTGAACTTGCGCAGAAACATCAAAATAGACATAGCCAGCTTTTTAAAAACTAAACATTTAGACTATTTTAGTACAAATTATGAGCTTATTGACGATTTTTTATAATTCTTGACAAAATTAGAATATATTAAGATTTTTTTTTTTTTTTTTTTTTTTTTTTTTTGTTTGTTTGTTTGTTTTGGGTGCGCCGAAAACTAACGCCGTGCCTGGCCCCCACGGAAGAAAATTTTGAAAAATAACCCCTGAAATGATGACTTCTGGTGAATATTGTGGAAACTAATTGATACATTTATATAAATATATTTCATACATTATAGCATATTATAATACAACTTATTAGGCCTATATATTTATAGAATAGCAAAGTAGGCCTAATCAATATACAAGACTTTGAACCAGATAGATGTGAAATATAAAGGCTATAATTTTTAAATTTCCCGCTGTTGTCACTTGTCGTCATCGTTGCTTGCTACGATACGTGACTCACCATGACTGAAAAGGGGATTCTCTGATGATGTTCCAAGATGTTAAAAACGCTACGCTGATCATAGACAAACAGGGGGAGAAATTAGTATATGTTACCGCACCGTAGGGTTTTTTTTTTCTTAGCATACAAATGTCTTCGTTCATATAGTCTGTTTGACATAGGCTATATTAGAAGCTATAATGTGTCTGTCATGGATTTGCACTGAATTTATTCTCAAAAATACGGAACAAAGTGCGTTCCGTATCAGTTCAATACGGAACAAGACTTTTATGTGTCAAATACGGAACGATTCCGTATTATACGGAACGGTTCATTGCAAAGCTTATGTTGACCTTTTTTAATCTTTTAAGAACATTTTAATCTTTTAAAATTAAGAGTCTTTTAATACGGGGTTTCAATGATACGATTTTTTTTAGTAAGGGCAATGGAGAAATGTGACACCTAAAGCCCAGCTAGGAACCTTTCTGAGGCGGAACCTTTTACGATGTATCAGGAACAAGAGTCTGTTGACGTTGCACAATTAGGAAGTGTGCGAATACAGAAAACAACGAACAATGCACATTTAGCCAAGATTAGTCGTATTTCTGTTGTCAATGAATTTCTTTCTTTTTTTCATAGTGGAGAGTTAAACTAGAGAGAGCGTCTCAAAATGTTCGCAGGGTTACCTGAGCTGGGAATATCTAATGGAGAAGATCTGAAAGAAACTCTCACTAACTGTACAGAACCTCTGAAAGCCATCGACCAGTTTCAGGTCAGGTTCTGTGTCTCTAAAATATTCACAGTGTTCAAATCTATTGCATTAGACATAAGCACTTCGCTCGCATGCAACAGTCATCTTCATTGATTATAATGGGAGGGATCTAGTTTCTGGCGTAGCTTTCAGTTTGAATTGTCATATGACAGGCAGCCTGTGACAAGCCGATTTAACTAGTATTAATTTTAACTACTAGTAAGTAATCCAATATGGAATAAGTACCACAACCTAGTGAACACCCTTGTGAAAAAGAAGGGCACATAATTAAAATCGAATGCGCACTTGTAGTGTACTTAAATCTTAAAAAGTACATTAAAAAATGTGCAGATAATATAATATTAATGAAATAAAAAGTCACTTAAGTGTATCTAAAAAGAGCACACTTTAATGACTGTTTCTAACACACTTGAGTACACTTTTAAAACGTGTCCTGGCGCTTTCTAATAATGTCACATTACACGTTTTTCTTTAAAGTACATTCTAAATAATTATGTTTTAAAGTTTTTGTTCTGTTTTAAAGGAGTAGTAGTACTAGTACCATTTTTTGGTGTGTTGACTAACATACTAAAGCACATTTAAAGAGATTACAATTTTAACTTAGTATGTTATTTAATATTACATTTTAAGTTAATATATTTTAAATGTACTAATTCATCATTACAAATGTGCAATTACAAATATACAATATACAATACATAGCTTGTCACTTTGTCAGTACATTTTAACCATATTTCAAAGACAATAATGGTAAATATGAACTTATAATTACATTCAAATGTACTTAAGTCCTACTTAAGTGGGTAAAAAGAAGTCACTCGTAATGTTCAACAAATTGCTATTTCATTGCAATTAAGTGTCCAAAAACATCTTCATTTTGCACTTAAATATATTATTTTAAGTATAGCCTATTATACTTAATAATAGGCTATATAAATATGTACATATTACGTTCTCTCTTTTTTCAAAAGTATTCTTTACATTGTAACATTACATTACATAAATACAAGTTTACATTGGCAAACATTTGAATTTGAGACCAGTAACAATAAAATACTTATCTGTCGCTGTTGGGATAGTGACTAGTTGCAAAAAAATAAGTACTAGTGTCTATGTAATATATCAGAATTTAATAGATACTGGTCACTACTAGTAGTATTTCATGAATAGTTAATAGTGACTTTGAAACTGATACTACTCACTATTTGGTTCCTTACTAGTAATAAAAAAAAAGTACTTGTAACACTTATTTATCTATAAAATCGATATTAGTTCATTTTACTGTGTTTTATTATAACTGTATTATCATTTGCAGGCGGAAAATGGCATATTGTTGCCAACCCTACAGTCTGCATTGCCTTTCCTGGATCTTCACGGGACTCCGCGGCTGGAGTTTCATCAGTCAGTGTTCGATGAGCTTCGAGATAAGCTGATGGAGCGCGTTGCCACCATTGCCGAGGGCAAGGAGGAGGACAGGTGAATGAAAAGTTTTGATTTCAATCCATTCCTTTGCGCAGCGGATCTTAAATCATACTAATGCATCCCCTAAATTCACACAGATACGTAAAGCTGGAAGAACTTCTTGAGAAAAGCTTCCCGTTGGTGAAGATGCCGTCCATACAGCCCGTTGTCATGCAAGTGCTAAAACATCTACCAAAGGTATACATGTGTTCTGTGCTCTGACCTATTACTCTCTGGTACTCAAGTGACAGATACATTTCAAGATATCTCAGTATACAGACACATTTCAAAGCTTATTTTGCAGATCTTTTCAGCCTTAGGTGTGCAATCGTTTTTGTTTTGTTTTCAATTGTTTGTGTAAAGTTTATAATTTTATAACAATTTTAAATTTGACAATCAATTTTCTGTTTGAATGCTCATGCAGGTGCCTGAGAAGAAGCTGAAGCAGGTTATGGCCGATAAAGAGCTGTACAAAGTCTGTGCTGTGGAGGTGAAACGGCAGATTTGGCAGGACAATCAGGCTCTTTTCGGGGATGAGGTGTCTCCGCTCTTGAAACAGTATATTGTGGAGAAGGAGACGGCTCTTTTTAGCAACGACCTCTCCATCCTTCACAACTTTTTCAGTCCTTCACCCAAAACACGGCGACAGGGTGAGGTAAGTGCCAGGTGTTTGTTTACATTTTAGAATTGATTTTGACCATTTGGATAATGAATCTTATTTCATTTGAAAATGGTGTTAGCATTAATGTACTGTTTTTTTCCCCCTGAAATTCTAAAACATTAAAACATGACAATACTATGCATTCCAAAAAATAAAAATTAAACATTTAAGACATTTTAAGGTTAATTTTGAATGTGAATATAAGTTATAAAATAGTGTTACTTTAATGTTTATATAATGTTGTATCAATGTTATCGTAGCATTTCTTTAATATTAATCTTGTGTTCTGATAATTCTAACATACTTTAGTGTCATGGTAATTTAGTGTTCATTTGATGGTAATGTAATGTTGTGTCAATGTTATTTTAAGATGATTATTTATTTATTTTTTCTTTATATTATTTTATCTTTATTCTTTTTTTTATATTTAAACAAATGTTTTTTGCAAACTTGGATTTTAGTGATTACGCTTGCAGTGGAACAACAAACAAACACTGTCCTCTTGTTGCATCTTTGTCAACAATGAAACTGTGATTTTTCATTAGGTGGTGCTGAAGCTGACTCAGATGATTGGGAAGAACGTGAAGCTCTACGATATGGTCCTACAGTTCCTGCGGACGCTGTTCCTGCGCACACGAAATGTGCACTACTGCACCCTACGTGCTGAGCTGCTCATGTCCCTTCACGACCTCGACATCAGTGAGATCTGTTCAGTCGACCCCTGTCACAAGGTGTGGAGCCAGTTTCCCATCTGTAATTTACAACACACCCTTTCAACTGCAACATCATGATTATTGAGCACCATTTGTAGGGTCCTTCCATTTCACAAGGTTGTACAAAATGACCTAAATATCTGTTACAGGGCTCTACACTTACTTTTTGAACAAGGAGCACTGGTGCGCCTAAATAAAAAAATTTAGGAGCACAGACAAATATTTGGGGGCACAGTCATTTTTGTTGTATAAGTTTATCATTATAGTTATCATTATCATTATACTGAAGATTTAGGCCTAAATAACTGATCTCCCGGTAATATAGTGTCCTACTCTGCCCCTCCTCATTCATAGGCGTCGATTTCGGGGGGGACGTGTACCCACCAGATTTTGTTTTCAGTGGTTATGAGGAGCAATATGAGAGAGAAATTTGGTAATCATTGTCTGACCCAACAAAAAAACATTATAATAATCATTTTATTTAATTTTTCGTGTTCGCATTTATGAGGGAAAAAACAACGTGTCAGTTCTCGGGTACAGACGTGAGCGCTCTGAAAGCGGCACTAAAAGACTGCTTTAAAACTTTCACAGAGACCTCAAACAGAACAGCTGCCTTTCTTTAAATTGAATTTCGTTTTGTATTAATTATATCTTAATTTTAATCAATGTTTCATGAACCAATTGCCTGGATTTAATAAGTAAATATAGCAGAATCACGACATGGAGGCGCCGGCGAGTGAACTGGAGTTCGTCTCATAAATGAACCGAAACTCAGTGTATAATGCACATTCACATTCACAGCGTATTTAGACACATTTAGACGCATTCATAATCATTACTTTTACCGGTTCTTTGTGGCAAGCTTTATGCGTGTGGTCGTGCGCTTGAGTGCGGCTATACGTAAACGCTCATTACCCTGTAGGCTATAAGTAATTAAATTAATATAAAGGGGCGATTTGTCCACGAATGACTTAAATAAACAACTAGCCTACTAGTCGACTAGAAAAAAAACTTTTAGTCGGAAGCAGCCCTTATTCCACATATTTTCGATTTCGAACCAGGCAACAGGACATCTGGGTTGAGCAAGCGACCCTGCGGAATGAACGAGCGGAGCGGAATATTCAGAAATGCGCTCTCCACTCACGAGCTCTGATCGGAACAAACCCGAACCTCACTGTCTGCTGAACTTGCGCAGAAACATCAAAATATAACCAGCTTTTTAAAATGGTTTTTAAAACTAAACACTATTTTAGCACAAATTATGAGCTTATTGGCGATTCTTTTTATTTATAATTATTGAAAAATTCGAATAGGCTATAGTAAAAGTTTTTTTTTTTTTTTTACGTTTTGGGTGGGCCTGTTGAAAAGTGCCTGAGCTACAGGACATCGTCTTTCAAAACATAACCTGCGCGAAAGAGAGAAAAAAAATGAATGCGTCATTGTACCCAGCACTTCTGAAAATGCACTTCCGAATGCGTCTCTGTCCACAGCACATTTCAAACCAAACTGACGCCCATGCTCATGATGATGTATTTGCAGCTGTTTCTATAGAAAAATGCTGTGTCACTCGCACGAGTGCGCCCAAATATTTTTTCACGTTCGCACGCCGAAATATTTACTCGCATGTGCGAGTGAAATGGGCGCACTGTAGAGCCCTGTGTTACAAAAACAGTTACAGGAGCTCAACACTTTCTGGAAGTCAGACCAGCAATCAGCATCTTTTTATTGTTTATGATTCAAATATGTATATTCATAAACATTCAAAAACTGTTTTGAACTATTGCAATTTGTGATCATGTACCATGGGGTGACCAATTTCAAATGGCCTGCACCCAAAAACACTCTATATTTATGTTTGCTCTTATCCTTTTGCAGTTTTCTTGGTGTTTGGATGCCTGCATCAGAGAAAAGTTTGTGGATGCTAAACGCGCTCGTGAGTTGCAAGGCTTCCTGGATGGTGTGAAGAAAGGGCAGGAACAAGTGTTAGGGTACGAGATTCAAATATTCATTCAGATACAGCATACATTAAAGCCATAAAACCATAAAAATGTAACACTCTCTGTCTCTGTTTATCACAGTGACCTGTCGATGATCCTCTGTGATCCATTTGCCTGTAACACTCTAGTGTTGAGCACTGTGAGGAACCTTCAGGAGCTTTTGAGCCAGGACGCCCTGCCCAGAGTAAGAACTCCTACTCCATAGTTGATTTTAGGTCTACAGGCATCTTTTGTTTGTACTGATCTATGACCTGATTTATACTAAACATGGCTAGTGTAAACATTCGCAACAACTGCAGCCATGTGAAGTGCAAAAAAGGTTAAGGCATTAATAGTGGTGCAAATACCAGTAAACTGACTACCTCAAATCTTTGTAAATCACGCTGCGTGATTTATTTAAACTGAAAGGGGAAACTCCTACAAATGCATATGCAACAAGTTCAGCTGCAAAAATAACTGTCTATGCCCTTTCATCGCTAATAGGTTAGCTATTAGTGTTTAACAAAACTACAGTGTTGTTTTTGTTAAAGGTAGGGTAGGCAATATTTTTTTATAAACACTTTTTGTTATACTGGTTGAAACTCTTTACATCCTGATAGCAATAATAGAAGTGGTCTAAATATTAAAAACTGTACATACTGTATATCTTCTGTGGAATTCTCAGGACTAAAAAATGTTTGCCCATTCATTGCATTTGGACTAAATTTTGGTCCTACCTGCCTCTCAACATTTCGTATTTCCATACCTCTGCGCATTTCATGAGGATATGCAGAGACATTTAAGAGCTCTTTAAATTGGTAATTTAACGCCGTCTCTCGTGATGCTTTGCAGACTCTGCTGTGTACGTTCATATGTTTTGAAGGAGGCGTGGGTTTAGAGACGATCTGGGGAGGGTGGGATCTCATGCATTCAGAGCTAGCTTGCTATTGCTAGCCTCCCTGAAATTGCCTACCCTACCTTTAACTAAACCAATTAAAAATCATTTTTGGTATTTGGAATAAAATAAAATGTACATATTTAAGTTTGGAAATGTTGCCTTGCCAACTAACTAAAATAAGTTAAAGTTGCCAAAACTGAAATAAAAATGAATTAATAGAAATATATATAAAAAAATAAAAAAATTGAGAAAAGCACATAACCAAACAATCTGTGTTTATGTACAGGACAGCCCTGAACTTCTCCTCCTGCTGCGGATGCTTTCTCTTGGCCAGGGCGCCTGGGACATGATTGACAGCCAGGTTTTCAAAGAGCCCCGAATGGTATGATCAAGTCAAGTCACCTTTATTTACATAGCGCTTTTTACAATACAGATTGTTTCAAAGCAGCTTTACAGTGATAACAGGAAACTAATGTTTGTTTATGAAACTAATGTTAAACAAAGTTTGTTTCGGCTGTACAGCAGATCTAGAAGAAAATAGTGTCTTAGTCCAGATTAAGTAAGTTGAGTGATGGTTCATTTCTGTTGTAAAAAAGTTATTATTTTAGTTAATTTATTTATATAGCCGCTCTGGAGAAAACAGTGATGTCATTGTCCAGCTTACTTCAGTTCTCATATAATGGTGTCAATGCAGGCAGATCAATAATTTTTTTGAATATTAAAAAATATTCCCCAAATGTGTCCCCAACTTAGCAAGCCAAAAGCCAAAGGCGAACCAAAACTCCTTCAGTTCTCTTCTGGCCAACGAGAGAACAGTGTATGATTATGATTCAGGCAGCATTATAAGTCAGAAGTCAGATTGGATTGGAACATTCAGGATATTTATCCAGTTTCATCTGGTTGAAGATCAGAGTCATCAGGCCGGTATAGAGACGGGTTTGTAGAGGATCAGTGCCCCTGGTCAATGAGACCTTCACAGAGGAGAGTCTAGTTGACACAATCTCTGCTGACACTTCAGGGATGCGTTGTGGTCGTGTCTAGTCAACTCTCTGCATTCTTCAATAAACCCAAGTCTAATGTTTGTGGATTTGTGCAATTTGTACAAATGGGTTTACAAGGCTGGTCTTGTTCACCATCAGGATTTGGAGGTGGTAACACGCTTTCTGCCTGCCATGATGTCAATAGTGGTGGATGACTACACTTTCACTGTGGAGCAGAAACTACCAAGTGAGGAGAAGACCTCTCTCACGTACCCCACCACCCTGCCTGAAACCTTCTCCAGGTATCTGCACCATCTCGTGCCACTCTTCAACACAGCATATTCAGCAAGTGCTTAATTCTTTCTAAAATGGATGGTCTTTTTGCTTTATCTAGGTATATACAGGAAAACAGGGTGGCATGTGAGATCGGTCTTTATTATGCGCTTCATATCGCTAAGCAGAGGAACAAAAATGCTTTACAACGGCTTCTGCCTGGACTGGGTGAGACTCCTGTCAGATACATTGGATTAATGGATAATCATGGCAATGCTGCACAAAGACTGATCACTGTGTGTGTGTTTTTGCAGTGGATACCTATAACGACATGGCGTTTGGAGACATCTTCCTCCATCTTCTCACTGGTCATCTAACTCTGCTCTCTGATGAATTTGGATCAGAGGAGTTCTGCACTGCTGTCTTTGACAACTTCCTCCTCACATCTTTCTCTAGGTCTATTATCTTTTTTTAATCACATTATATAGTGCAGCTTCTTCAGGGTTTGAATGTAAAATATTCATTAGTTGATACTGTGGCTCAGTTCACAACAGTTCTAGTATATTTGAGCTTATCGCTCTCATTTGCAGTAAGGAGAACGTTCACAGACACAGTCTTCGCTTGCTGAACCATCTCCATCAGAAGGTGCTGGCGTCCTACATGGAAACCTTAATGAAGACGCTTGAACCACCAAAACAGGTATTTTAAAGGAAACGGTCTGAATGTGAATTTGCTAAATCAATAAATAGCTAATGGGCTGTTGGTTAACATTTCCCAATAGTCTTCTGCTCTGCATGGATTTAGTCACATCAGCAAAAATGGAAGTAATTTTCATTTTGAATAAAGATTACAACAACTTTTTATCTTTTTTTTCTTTGGAACAACATGCACTGATGAATCATTCATAAGACTAGGGACATGCATTAGAAAGTAAATGAGGCCAAGTTTGTTTTAATGTTTAAAGATCACTAGGTGGCACCTCATCCACTCCTGTTCACAGGATGATTTTTGTATTTATATACTATTATAGTATTGATTAATATCTTGAATTAGCTTTTGTTTTTATATTTTCATTTTTCATTTTAATTTGTTTATTTTAGTAATGTTGTTATGTGCTTTTTGTATTTTTTTTGTTTATTTAAATATTTCTATTTAGCTTTAAAATAATTGTATTGTATCATTTTAATTTTAGTAAATGTAGGACTTCAGCTTTAAATTATTTCAATTAGCTGCCAAGATAAGCTTTCTAATTTTCATTTAAGTTTTTCATCTAATATTTATATTTCATTTTATTTCAGCTTTATTTCAATTACTTTTTAATAATTTTTTATAGTTTTTAGTTCTAGTTAACAATAACAACACTGGTTCACAAATGATAAAAGCTCTCTCTGTTCCTCTCTGTACTGATTCTCTTGTGCAGAAATCTTTTAGTAACCGAATCTTAATTCATGTTATTACAGAGCAGCGAGTCAGTGAAAGAACTGTACACCCTGTTGAAGGAGAAGCTTGAGGCTTCTAAGAAAAGCCCCCCTGAACCAGAGGAAGCCCCCTCTCTGGATTTAGGCCTTCACCCTGTTACTGTGCCTCCCACCCCTTCCACCCCCACGACCCCTGTCTGACAGAGACTTGTGCTCCAGCCACTAGAGAGCAGCCACAGCAGCAATGGAGGTAGATGACTCATTTAATGGCAAAAGACTGACCTAAACATGTGTAAAATGGAACTGTGCTGGTTATATGACTAAGTTTCGTTGTTTTTCTTGTTTCCCGGTTTTATAAAGGTCATTTTAAAGCATTTTCCAATTTGCAATTTTGTGTTTCGATATCTACACTTCTTTTAAGAAAACCTAGTCTTGTCTTATGTAAAGCATCTCATGGTTGAATATCGTTTGCTTTGGATTGAGTCAGTGTGACAAACCCTTGTGTAAATAAAATAATTGGTTAGACAAATTTACAATTTGAGACTTTTTTGATATTTGATGCTTGCTTTCTCTTTGGAGACCCACTGCTGTCTCACACTCACAACTAAAGTGCATAATCAAGTGAATAAAAGAACCCTCAATGACTTGTATATAATGAATGACTTATATACTGTATATACAATCTTTGTCATGCATGCAATACACTAGTTTGTTTACGTAGAGCTCACAGTTTGAATGTTCTTGTTTGCTTTAATTTATTTTCTAAGGTCAGGTACATTTTCCATTGTCACATTTATCATGGCTATTACTGTAATATTAAAATAGCATGGCTATCAAGTTGGGCAAACACTGTCCCGTGGTCTCAGAAAACCAGATAATATGGAAAATTGAATTTCAAGACCTGGAAGTGTCATGGAGGTTTATATCATGGATGTCTTATATCTTATCTTTAAAGGCTGTTTTCTCAAAATGATTTTTTTTCTCAGGCAGAAACGTCTCCTTTTCAATAGCACTTACATATACCAAACGTTTTTTTCCTATATATATTCGAAAGGTTTTTGTAGAGGGGTTTGTTCATATAACAGTCTCCTGATTTATTTAACATTTTGTTCCTAAAAGCAGTAAAAAAACAACAACAATTTTGTCAACAAAATGAACCAGGAACCTGGTTTTATCCAATGTTCTGTGCTGCTGTCTCCACCTAGTGTCTTGCCGTCAGAGCTCGGCTCAGTGAAAGGCCTTCTGTCTTGTGATGGTCCAGTTTTTGTTTCGGATTATACTGACCGATGTACCGCTGTAATCTTTTCAATCCCCCTCATGCTGTCATAGTTGGGCTTCTGATTCATTCATGAATTCATGACAGTCAGTTGCTGTCAATTGTGTATCATGTCAAAAAAGACCATGATGGCATGCAATCTGATGTTCTTGCTCATCAGCTGGTGGAAATAAGTGTATGGTGTTTCCCCATTGGTTAGAACATAACCACAGCAACATTTAAAATCTTCCTTAACCACTACAATGTTTACTTTTAAAAGTACTGGGTAAAAAGGAATTGAGAAGTTATTTAAAAGGAAGGCCTGCCCACATTTGAAACCGAGAAGACACCAATCACCCACAGATATGACGAACTCTTCCTCTTTTTTTTCTGTCAAAGCAATGGCTCTTCAAAGAAGACCAGTTAGCATTTAATCTTTAACAGAAGCTCTTAAACATCTTAATGTGTTTTTTATTTTATATTAATTAATTCAAAAATAAAAAACCTCCAGATTTAAAAGTCAAAAAAGAAAGAAAGATACTTTCATTGTGGTTTCAGACGTTTGAAAATATATATATTTTAAGCAGTTGCTGTTACTGAGTGTAGTTTACAAGTCTCAGATGGGCAGAATCACTTCCTGGTGGTGCAGTTGCACGTCCCTGTTCTGTCAGTTCAGACAACATCGTACTTGCCTCACAGCACCAATGCTGCCTCATTTCATTATTCATCAAATGTTACAGCTGCTCAAGGCATGTTACGTGGACTCTGAGTCTGACAGTGTTCTGCTCAATGTCTTCATGTGCTGTTATCTGTAATGCGCTGTGAGCACAGAAAACCAGGGAGAGAAGGATTTCTGCGCAAGGTGTACATTTATTAACAAAACAAGTAAGTAAAGTCCTGTACTCGCTCTGCTGCAGCAGTGTAACAGATCTATTCCACCAAGACCAAATAAATAAAAATCTCATCATTCTCTAGGGCAGTGGTTCTCAATTCCAGTCCTCGGGACCCACTGCTCTGCACATTTTGTATGTCTCCCTTATTTAACACACCTGAACCAGATCATCAGCTCATTAGGAGAGACTCCATGAACTGAACTGAGTGTGTCAGATAAGAGAGACCTACAAAATGTGCAGAGCAAGGGGTCCCGAGGACTGGAATTGGGAACCACTGCTCTAGGGCACAGCTGATTGGTTCCTGCTGTATCAGTAGCCAATGAGCTCGCTGCTCATCCTTCAAATACTC
The DNA here is from genome assembly GCF_963993115.1 of Abramis brama. Taxonomy (NCBI): domain Eukaryota; kingdom Metazoa; phylum Chordata; class Actinopteri; order Cypriniformes; family Leuciscidae; genus Abramis; species Abramis brama. The sequence continues at coordinate 17,661,876 of NC_139967.1, read as the reverse complement.
GGTCAGCATTTGCTGTAGCAGTTGCAGCACGCTTTCCCCAGCTCCACCTGTATAGATCTGCTACGGGTAATTCATGTACACTAAATTGTACAGCAGCAGCATGTCTTACTTGCTCTCAGCAGCGTGTTGTGTATGTATTGGCAGTAAAGTCCTGTACTTGCTCTGCTGCATCAGCGATAGCGTAACAGATCTATTCCACCAAGACCAAATAAATAAAAATGGTCATATCCATTACCATGCCAAACACGAGAGTTGTCATGACAGAAATATATATATATATATATATATATATATATATATATATATATATATATATATAAAAAACTGAAGGTCATAGGCTGACATAATTTCTTCCTGTGTAAATAAAAAATCAATGTGAACAAGGAAGTATGATTAAAAGTGCATTGTTTTTGAGAACTGTTTGTGGACTGGGCAAATGTGATGATATTGAAATGCGTCAGATCAGATGATCATTCAAATATAATAACACTGACAAATATAAATTCACACGTAAAGTAACAGTATCAGTTATGCTGAGCTAGAAGTCATGTGGTTTTGTCAGTGGTTTGGGGCTGGTCTATTGTTTGAGCTGAGATGTTGATAAAGAAGATATATGCACAGAGATTAACAAGCTTAACAAGGAAACAAGGAACACCTGGGGTAGACAATCAAGGGGAAATCAAGAAGAAAACTATGAAGAATTACAAACATGTGCCCAAAAACATTTTTTGATTTATTTGATCGTTTGAGGAGGTAATTCCCCTGTTTCTCCTGTCCCCGCTGGTTCTGTCTAGCCCTGACTCTCCTGTTTTCCTGCTGATTCCACCCAGTCCTGAATCTTTAGCTCATTAGTCCCTTTATATTTAAACCCTGTGCTCTCCTAAAATGTATGTCCCTGCTCGTTAGTACTATGTTGTGTTAGTTTGGTGTTATCTCTTTTATCTCCTTAGCTTTTATCATTAAAGACGGTTTACTTTATTCATCTTCGCTGTGCGATTCATACCAGCTTACACTGTGTCAGATGATCTAATTATATATTACATATCTTCTGTCTCTTGCTTTTACTGCAGCCAAATACAAAGTGAGAAGATGAAACCCCACTGCATGCTCTTAACAAGTTATGGTTTTACGGTTGACAAGTCAAGTTTGCATACACCTACCTTGCAAGCTGTGACACCACAATTAAAGATAGTATCAAAACACTTTGGTCACTATGATCACATTTTTACAGGAAGTCTTCACTTGGCACATATAATGCCTTGCAGAAGTCTAAACTATTATTGTAGCCATCAAGATATCCAGGCTTCTCTCTGATGGACTCAAAGGTAACACAATTTGATAATGTGTTCTTTAATTATTGCAAATGTATATGATATTGTAAGACTTTTTTTGTAACATCAAGATAACATTTTGGTATGGGATATATATCTAGATTTAGATCTATAGATAGATAGATAGATAGATGTTATCTTTATGTTACAAAAAAAGTCCTACAATGTGAATGTTTTGTGAATAAGTTACAAAAACAGATATTAATTTGGTTCACCAATAGTAATCAAGTCAAGTCATCACCTTTATTTATATAGCGCTTTTTACAATACAGATTGTTTCAAAGCAGCTTTACAGTGATAACAGGAAAATAATGCAACAAAGTTTGTTTCGGCTGTACAGCAGATCTAGAAGAAAATAGTCCAGATTAAGTAAGTTATTAAGTATTAGTAAGCAAAAAAGTTATTAATTTAATTAATTTATCTATATACCCGCTCTGGAGAAAACAGTGATGTCATCGTCCAGCTCAGTTCAGTTCTCATATAATGGTGTCAATGCAGACAGATCAATAATATTTTTGAATATTAAGTTTCCCAACATAGTAAGCCAAAAGGCGAACCAAAACTCCTTCAGGTGACAGAATAGAGAAAAAAACCTTGTGAGAAATCAGGCTCAGTCGGGGCCAGTTCTCCTCTGGCCAACGAGAGAACAGTGTATGATTATGATTCAGGCAGCATTATAGGTCAGAAGTCAGATTGGATCACAACATTCAGAATATTTATCCAGTTTCATCTGGTTGAAGATCAGAGTCATCACGCCGGTATGGAGACGGGTTTGTAGAGGATCAGTGCCCCTGGTCAATGAGACCTTCACAGAGGAGAGTCTAGTTGACACAATCTCTGCTGACACTTCAGGGATGCGTTGTGGTCGTGTCTAGGTGCAGGACAGTTCACCGTCTGATCTGGATACGGCCAGGATCCGGCTAAACAGAGAGACTAACATTAGCGTAGATGCCATTCTTCTTCTGATGTAGTGAGTACATCGGGTGCTATAGGAAGTGTTCCCGGTTCCGGCTGACCTAGTTTGTGCAGTCTAACAGTCATTTAACAGATTTGAATAATAGAACTTGATAATGTTCTATGTGTATGCCAGGTTAAAGAGATGTGTTTTTAGCTTCTCGAACAATGCTAGGAAGACTGTTTCAAAGTTTAGGTGCTAAATAGGAAAAGGATCTACTGCCATGCAACAAGTGAAATTAGGCATCACCAAGTTATAATTTACAGCATGAAAAATGGATAGAGATTATAGTTTTGTTTTTAAACATTAATTTTAAGTGAGTGTGAGATGGCAGCAAAGGAAATCTAAATGTAAAAAGCATCAACTGGCCAGAATTTTGAGATCGCAATAGACGTGAAGGACTATAATGCGTTAAGAGCTCGCTCAAGTATGGGGAGCTAAACCATTTAGTGCTTTGTAAGTAATCAGCAAGATTTTAAAATGTATACGATGTTTAATAGGGAACCAATGCAGTGTTGACAGAACAGGGCTAATATGGTCATACTTCCTGGTTCTAGTAAGAACTCGAGCTGCTGCGTTTTGGACCAGCTGGAGTGTGTTTATTAAGCGTACAGGGCAACCACCCATAAGAGCATTACAATAAGCCTTGAGGTCATGAACGTATGAACTGTCCTGCATTTGGCATTGAGAGAATATGTTGTAATTTAGATATATTTTTAAGATGGAAGAATGCGGTTTTACAGATGCTAGAAACGTGGCTTTCAAATGAAAGATTGGTATCAAAGAGCACACCCAGGTTCCTAACCGATGACGAAGACATGGCAGAACGTCCATTAAGTGTTAGACAGCATTCTAGGTTATGTGCAGATGTTTTTGTTCAATAATTAGTGATCTATTGAGGAGCCATTTAAAATTGTTAATAATCAAAGCATCTGTTAACCTCAGATAACCTGAACTGATGAAGACCAGGGATCTGTATCTTCTATATCTATCTTATAGTGCTGTTTCTAGTTGCTATTTTACTATTTTATATGCTTAGAAATTTAAACTTTTTTAAAGTTGTCATTAATGTAAAAACTAAATCAAATATTCTATGTAAATTTATGCTTTTTGACAATTTTGTGGAATAACTGAATTCTGATTTAAATTAATTATATGCAGACCTAAATTGTAAATTGTTATAATAGCAATAGATTACGTATTTAAATAGAATAATTCCACTCATATGGTTAAAGGTTATGATGAACAGTGACTGAATTAATTGTAATAATTAAATAAAATAAAAAAATATAGACATAGAAATGGACATAAATAAAAAAATAAATCGCACAAATGTTGAAATTCTAATTAATGAAAAGTCAAGATAGCATGTGGTCATATTATGTTCAACTAATTCAAGTCGTCTTACCCCATCTAACCTACATTTCATCTGTTATGTTTCTTTATTGTAACCATAATAAATAATAATGATATTAATAATGGCATTTGTATTTTCGGCATCTGTTTCTTACAGATGAACAGCACAGAGTTCTCCTCCATCACTTTATGGAATGCCTCCAGTGGTGACATCAGCAGCCTTTGTCCCATAAAGTCCCAGCATATCTCCATCCCTGTGCTCATTTGTCTGACCTTCTTGGTGGGACTCCTGCTCAATGTCTTCAGTCTGTGGGTGTTCACATGCAGGACACCAGTGTGGAAGCCCAGCACAATTCTTCAGTTTCATCTAGCTGTCAGTGATGTCATAATATGTCCTATGGGACCATTTATGGCAGTGTATTATCATTCTGCTAATTGGCTTTTTGGGAAAGCTCTCTGCCGGCTTAAAATAGCTTTAATAATCTTTCACAGTTACAGCAGTATTCTGTTTCTCACTCTAATTAGCATTCACCGCTATGTGGTTGTGGTGCGCTACAATCGAGACTCTTACATGAAGCGAAAGGACTTTGTCCAGAAACTCTGTGTTGGAGTTTGGCTTTTTGTATTGATTATGGGAGCTTCATTCGCCGCTATTTTAGACATGAACACAGTGAACAATCACACTTTATGCCTCAGCATTCACCAAGGACAATATATTGACATTTATTTCATCGTAAACTTCACTTTCCTCGTTCCTGTATTGCTTCTAGCATTCATTGTTTCTGCAATCTGCTACTGTCTTCTGGTGCGCTCGATGTCCCTTCTCGACACTAGCCATGACAATGTACAAGCTATTAAGAACAAATCACGGAAAATGGTAGCTGTTTGTTTGGCAATATTCGTTGCTTATTTCATGCCTATGAATGTGGTCCGCAGTGTGGGTGTTGTGGTCAAGAAATTTTCCCCACACAAATGCAGTCTACTTTTAGAATTGGAGACTGCATATTATGTGTCATGGATTGTGGCTGGAGTCAACTGCTGTCTAGATCCAGTTATATATTGTTTCAGTTCTCAGAAATTCACAAGAAATGTTCATATCTCTCTTAATAGAATAGGTGTGAGACTTGGAACAAGGCATGATTCACCTTTGTAAGACTGACCTCATGTCAGCAAGAACAGCACCTCAGATAGCAAGGAAACTGCTGTTCTTGCTCTTAATTACAAACATTGATGATACTAAATAATATGAATTATGTGTGCAATTTGTTTTGAAAATCATATATTTCAAAAATTGCAGGGGAATTTCATATGTATGCTTATATTTGATGTAAATGAATGCAAATTGAATATTTTTGCTTAGTTTTATGAAGTGAATAATTGTGATGGCCAATGATGAGTAAAGCTTATAAGATTCTGATTATCGGTTTATTTTTTTCTTCATTGACATGTTAGATATTTAAAGTGTTCATTTTTAACTCAGAATGACAAGGGTGGAGTTTTGGGTTAATGACTGCTGACCAATAAAAGGAAATCCTGTCTTGGTTCCTTTTTGTCACGTACACTGATGCCTTAATAATTTGGTAAACTCTCTGTTCAATTTCCATATTCCAAATGAGTTTTGAGGGGAGTGTTGCATGGTCTGGTAAGTTCTTTGTGTAGCTTGATATTAATTTCAGAGAATATATATATAGTTAGTTAGTGTGCTCGCATATATGTAGCCTAATAAAATTGTGAGCAGTTTATATTTACATAATCATTTATATAATCATTAATCAAATATAATCAAACATTACATGACAACAAAATATAACCTTTGGAGAGTTTTTTAACATGTGCTTTGGTGATGACATTTATTAGCATTCACTATAGCAATATATTTGCATGGCCAGGGCATTTGTGTGAAATTCTCAAAGTTGATTTATTTGCAATATACCTAACACAAAGTTTGATCAAAATAACACAGTAATTTTTTCCTACACAGTGGCATTCTTCTAAGATGAACACCTTAAACAGCAGTAACACATGTTCTCCTGAGGCTCAGCACATGTCTCTGGCTGTGATCCTCTGTCTCGTCTATCTGCTGGGCCTCCTGCTCAACGGATTCAGCCTGTGGGTTTTCACTTGTCGCATTCACAAATGGGACTCTGGAGCCGTTCTGCAGTTCAATCTAGCTCTATCTGACGCCATCATTACTCCACTAACCCCACTGATGGCAGCATACTTCGTCATGGATAGCAACTGGAATTTTGGGCCTTTCTTCTGCCAGCTGAAGATTACGGTGCTCAGCGTCCACTTCAACGGCAGCGTGATCTTCCTCACACTCATTAGCATTCACCGCTATATGACCGTGGTTCACTTCAACCGCTCCTCGTTGATGAAAAGGAAGACTTTCGTGAAGAAGCTGTGTGCTGGGATTTGGTGTTTTCTGATAATAATTGGCATTGTCTATGGATCGTTGCTTCCTGTAACCACTGAGGAAAATCATAAGCAGTGTCTTAGTATTCATCAGGGAACACTGACAGCAACTTACTTTGTTATTAACTTTGTGACTCTTTTCTTTTGGTGTATTTTACCCTTAACTATATCAGTGTTTTGCTACAGTCGCCTTGCGAGCTCAGTATCCCGCATCAAAATCAATTCTATTCAGGGCCAATCGGCCAAGACTAAATCCTTGAGGATGATAGGGATATGTCTGGTCATATTTGGCCTTTGCTTTCTTCCTCTCAATGTTGTTCGGACCCTTGGAGTAGTCATGAAAAAGTATCACCCTGAGAATTGCAAAGTTCTGTTGCAGGTGGAAACAGCTTATTATGCATGCTATATATTGGCAGGAATCAACTGCTGCTTGGACCCCCTAATATACTTTTTTGGATCACGTAAATTTATTAAAGCATTCAGGAGTTCTCTTAGGGTATTCAGGCTTAAACGCAGTGCTGAAAACAAAAATGAATCAGAAACATTAGATCAAATTGTAAACAGAAATGCAATTTTTACTGTCTCTTAGGGCATTTTAAAGTTGGCATTAAACAGATTTGTGATCATATGTTCATATTGTAACGTTAATCCAAGTGAAATGTATAGGGTGGCTTTTGCCCATCTGAACTGATTGGATGGTTGTTATTTCTGTTTCTGCGATGTGAGTTACAGGTTGCCCCACCCGTGCGCCAGTTAACAGAGAAGAGAAGTTGCTGCAAGGAGGAGAGGAAATTATTTTGATTAAAGATTATGAGAGCACATGAATTTAAAACAAATAATGATGTGTATGGATAAATTGTTTATCACTGCAAGGACTTTTCTGCTACTGCTGAACTGCACTGAGCTGAAATGCATTAAATATGTTTTAAGACATGAAAATAAATAACTACTGTGCATTGTGCAAAACGGTATCTTTATAATTGCAGTATTACTAAAATTGATTAAGTAATATTTTGACTTGTAGAGCATGTGACTGAAACTAAATGAGTATAAAATCCAATATTTTAGACAGTGAAGCTGTTTTTCTCAGTGTTGATGACTGATGCAAGATATTTAATAAAGATCTTTCTTGAAAATAAAAAAGGGAAGGAATTTTCTTCGAAAATTTATACTCATGAGTGACTGTAAACTATTTTTTGATTATAGGGGAGACCTGGGATAGTTGTAACATGGGGAGAGTTGTAACACTATCAATTCCATATGGTATGGCATACATTTTTAATTCTTTTGTCTTTTGTTACAACTTACCCTAGCATGTGTTACAACAACCTACCCCGATAGTGGGGTAACAAAGGAACACCATGTATTTGACATCAACTCACGAGGTCTGTGATATTCCTGAATTGATTCCATTTGTAGTAAACAAATGTGGCTAATTTGCATAAAAGTTTGAGAACTCAAGATAAAAAATTCAGCGAGTTATAGGTGCTGAAGCAAAAAATGTAACAACCATCCCCGGTCTCCCAAGTTTGCAGATAAATTATTTCAAATAAAATGGAACAGTTTTTGAAAAAGGTTTTTGAAAATTTTGCCATTCTATATCACTAAACATTATTCCAAAAACGTACACAAGCATGTAAAGAAATCTGAGATCTGTTAATCATTTACAGATTTTTTTTTTTTCACACGCTACTGGAAAAACATTGGTCAACAAATAGATTAGTTTAGTCAAGTTTAAGAGTGGAAAAGTCCTTAAATCCCCCATGGACCGATCATAATCTTTTTTATTTATTGAGTTTTAGAATTCCAAACAAAGTATAGGCTACTATAATTTTGTCCAGTGTTCTAGAAATCTCCACAGAAACATCCAGTACCATTGCAGGATGATGGCTCGGTGTTTTTTGTTAGTTTGGTTTTGTTTTTTATAAGGCTTTTTTTATGTTTTTGTTGAGAACCGCATGACGTCACTACATCAGGTGCGTGACGTCGACGGCAACAGGTAAAGCATTTCCTTTATTCATTGTGAGTCGCTCACCCACCTGTTCACGGTGGATAGAGAACAGAATGGGAAAGCTTCAGGAATTCGAAATAACTCTTAATAACAACAAAACGGCGTATAGTCCCGGCGAATCCCTCTCTGGAACTCTGAAAATCTCAACTGCACAGCCCATACCATGTAAAGGTAGGTAAAGCAATGATCGCACACCGCAACCACCCTTTGTGTTTTTACTGGATTTTTTTTTTTTTTTTTTTTTTTTTTTTAAGTTTCTTTACATGTTTACACTTTAAAGTACCCTACTTGTGTATCAGACGTAAATGTTAGCCCACTGGTTGTTTTCTTAGACGCTCGGACGTTTATAGTTGGTATTTTGTCTTCGCGCACTGAGGACTGAAACTGGCGTCGACTCGAGCGAAACTTGTTGCGGATATTGACATACCAACATGGTGCCTAATCTCTAAGCGCTTTCGTTTCTATTGGATTAGTTCTCCTAAATTCCCGTAAAAACAGAAACCGAGTGTAAGCTACTTAAGGACATGGCAATAATAAATGTTTATAAACACGCTTTAAATGTGTAATCTCAATCTACTTTTCGATAACGAGCCAGGTGAATAAACAAATCGCAGTTTCGGATATCAGGTTCAGAATTTTGAAACCGTGACTGAGAAAATAACACATGAAGTCCTGTATTTAAGTAAAAGTTAGGCACTATAGGACTTAAAATAGTGTAAAGAAAGAAATGGTTGTAACGCATGGGCAGCTACTTTGCGGTGTTTATTGTTTTTCCGAACAAGCTATTTGCATAGGCTATTTAGTCTTAAACCTTTTAAAGCGTGTCAAATCATTCAGACATTTAAACATCCTTTAAATTGTTCAACAAAGCAGATTTTCAATCTGGACTCAGTAGGTTACCATATATATGCAGTTTGCTGCAGTAGCCTTCTGGTCAGGCTGCCTGGTAAATAATGCATCTTTTCACCCACCACCTGTAGGCCTACACCTGTTCATGGGAAGGTCTGATATCCTGACATGGCTAAGCCTAACATATTCAATATTTCGCATTAAATCATGATATTTTATTAGGAGAGTATAAATCTGCTCTGATTTCCTGATATATGTGAAGAAATGTAAGATTTTGATATAAAATAAGCTTTAAAGATCCCACTAGACTATGCTAAAACAAAATTGAAGTTTGGAAAAAGAGACTTCAATATGTTCTGCCCAGACTTAGACTGACATTTGCGCTTGTCAAGCCATTTTATGCAGTCTTTATTATCAAAAGATTATCAAAATATCATTGTTGTTGTCATTAAGAGAAATTACAAATTCGATTGTAGGTTTCCACTTATAAAAACACTTACAGGACAAGACAAGGGGCGGTAATACCCACCAAACCATGTCCTGTCCTGTCCTGTAAGTGTTTGTATTATATTGATAATTGTATTGTATTGATAACTGCACACCACATTCAGCTCTGCATTAAAAGTACTGAAGACTTTATTGTATACTATACTGGCATGTCTCTACTGTTAGAATTGCATTGACAAAACAGTGAATAATAAAAAATAACACGCATACATAATTACACTACAGAAGAATTACTATCTAGTAGGCTATGTGCAGAATAGTATGTAGTATAAATAAATATAGCTATCTGATAAAGTATAAGGCTTTGTTACTTGCTGTTCAATTCCAAAAGCATAGTGCACATATATTGAATGTGTTTTTCATATGTATTATGCAGATACAGTACAGCACTGACTTGTTAATACACCCATAAAACTAATATGAAAGTAACCAACGAAATCTGTTGTCAATAAAGAAAATGCTGCTACTGTTTGACTTGTGCTTTGGGCCTTGGCTATTGGATCAAGCTGAAATATCTCTGAATATATATATATATATATATATATATATATATATATATATATATATATATATATATATATATATATATATATAAAATTGATGGCCAATAGGCTGACATAATTTCTTCCTGTGTAAATAAAAAATCAATGTGAACAAGGAAGTATGATTAAAAGTGCATTGTTTTTGAGAACTGTTTGTGGACTGGGCAAATGTGATAAGACTGAAATGCGTCAGATCAGATGATCATTCAAATATAATAACACTGACAAATATAAATTCACACGTAAAGTAACAGTATCAGTTATGCTGAGCTAGAAGTCATGTGGTTTTGTCAGTGGTTTGGGGCTGGTCTGTTGTTTGAGCTGAGATGTTGATAAAGAATACTCACCGGACTGGTTCGCTCACATTCCGGATCAAGGACGACAAGAATAACAATCGCACAAAGTCTCCATTACAACTTCATGGAGAAGTGAAGTCAGCCGACAGTATTTGAAACGATAACTGTTTGAGTGTTTATTGTTTAGATTTTTTTTTTTGACCTGAGCAATGCCCTTTTTTGTCCTCTTTTCAGGTGTATTAAAGATGCTTTTTTTTTATGGTTGGATAAAATTTTCCACCCACATCAGTTCTTGAATGTCAGTTTAGTACTACTCTTTCTTTTTTAAATTAAGTCTGATTGAAATCTCAAGATTCCAAATGTTGTTGTTCACCCAGTTTCTTTCTGGAGTCTCTTCTGACATATTTCCCATGGTTGCTTGTGTATCTGTGGTAACATCTCTGCTTACTAGCACTCAGTGTGCGTCTGGGGGGTAGAGAGAGAGACAGTGAGAGAGACAGAGAAAAAACATGGTGAGAAAACATACCTAATCTGAAAAATATCAATGTACAAAAAACAATTTTCAACAAAGAGCTAATCTAGAAAGGCAAGTCCCCAACCTCTGACAGAAATTAGTATAGAGATGAACATGCATATTAATACAGACACTTTATATGTATGTAAACACACGCACACGCACACAAACACAAACATTTGAAGTGGATCAAAAAAGTTCTTCAAAACAAGAACGGGTATTGTTCAAAATTCACGTATAATTTTGATGAAAGTTTTTGATCCACTTCAAATGTTGACGTATGCATGTACAGTGAGGAAAATAAGTATTTGAACACCCTGCTATTTTGCAAGTTCTCCCACTTGGAAATCATGGAGGGGTCTGAAATTGTCATCGTAGGTGCATGTCCACTGTGAGAGACATAATCTAAAAAAAAAAAATCCAGAAATCACAATATATGATTTTTTTAACTATTTATTTGTATGATACAGCTGCAAATAAGTATTTGAACACCTGTCTATCAGCTAGAATTCTGACCCTCAAAGACCTGTTAGTCTGCCTTTAAAATGTCCACCTCCACTCCATTTATTATCCTAAATTAGATGCACCTGTTTGAGGTCGTTAGCTGCATAAAGACACCTGTCCACCCCATACAATCAGTAAGAATCCAACTACTAACATGGCCAAGACCAAAGAGCTGTCCAAAGACACTAGAGACAAAATTGTACACCTCCACAAGGCTGGAAAGGGCTACGGGGAAATTGCCAAGCAGCTTGGTGAAAAAAGGTCCACTGTTGGAGCAATCATTAGAAAATGGAAGAAGCTAAACATGACTGTCAATCTCCCTCGGACAGTGGTGGAGGAAGTACTGAATCTCAGTACTTAAGTAAAAGTACAAATAACCAGAGACATATTTACTTTAGTAAAAGTAAAAGTACCACAATGAAAACCCTACTTAAGTAAAAAGTAAAAAGTACCTGATTTTAAATGTACTTTAAGTATTAAAAGTAAAAGTACTTTCATAACAATTTATTCTCTTAATGTCTATATTCTAATAATTAGGGCTGTAACAATATGCAATATGAAACCGACATCGCGACACTCGGATCCACGAACCTGTGTCGCGGTGTGAGAAGGCAGAATCGCGACACACCCCTTATTTGAAATTAATAAATTATTCCCCATACTCCCTTAATAAAAAAGTCCAGACATTAGAAAAATACTAGTCTACAGACACATGCGTTTTATATTTAATATGAGGGAAATATAAATCCGTATAGGACGTGACAAAAAAAAATCTTTAACTTTTAGGTGGCAAAATATTTTAGTAATTCTGTGAATTTCACTGTGCAAACCAAAAGTAATATACCCACCGGATGAAGAAGGGTTGGCTCTCCACAGAACATAAAATATTCATTTTACTTTTTTGTGTTCACATTTATGAGGAAAAAAACAATGTTACGGACGTGTCAGTTCTCCGTTAGGCACGTGAGCGCTCTGAAAGCGGTACTAAAATACTGCTTTAAAACATTCACAGAGACCTTAAAAGCCCTTCTTTAAAGTGAATTTCGTTTCGTATTAATTGTATCTTAATTTTAATCAATGTTTCATCCACCAACTGCCTGGATTTTATAAATAAGTAAATTTATCAGAAAATAGATCAGGACACGGAGGCGCAGGCGCGTGAACTGGTGAAAGTGACTCATGAACTGAAACTCAGGTCTGTACTTGCCTCACATTCCTGAGACATATATATATATATATATATATATATATATATATATATATATATATATATATATATATATATATATATATATATATATATATATATATATATATATATAGAAAGCTTGAAATGTGTAGGCCTACTTTTAAACAGAACAATTCAAAACGAAAGAAAACTGACTGACTGACTGTTCTCTGCATGTAATCCGTATGAAATGTGCATTTCTCTCTGGCGAGTTCACTGCAAAGATCGCGCGTCAGCATCAATTAAAATGTCTCCTTGTTAGGCTATATTTTACATATTCATAATCATTACTTTTGCCGGTTCTTTGTGACAGCTTTTAGGTGCTTTATTGGCAGCGCCACAGTTACATGTTAGCCTACATGAACGCGTCAGCACCGAAAACATGGAGATGTTTTTCAATCCCTGTTTTGGCAAGGGGAAAAAGAAAACTGATCAGAAAATGTAACGAAAATGTAACGAAACGTTGTAGAAATGTAGTAGAGTAGAAAGTATAATAATTGCTGCAAAAAGTAACAAAGTAAAAGTCAAAAGTATGCACTATTGATTCTACTTAAGTAAAGTACAGATACATGAAAAATTTACTTAAGTAAAGTAACAAAGTATTTTTACTTCGTTACATTCCACCACTGCCCTCGGACTGGGGCTCCATGCAAGATCTCACCTCGTGGGGTCTCAATGATCCTAAGAAAGGTGAGAAATCAGCCCAGAACTACACGGGAGGAGCTGGTCAATGACCTGAAAAGAGCTGGGACCACCGTTTCCAAGGTTACTGTTGGTAATACATTAAGACGTCATGGTTTGAAATCATGCATGGCACGGAAGGTTCCCCTGCTTAAACCAGCACATGTCAAGGCCCGTCTTAAGTTTGCCAGTGACCATTTGGATGATCCAGAGGAGTCATGGGAGAAAGTCATGTGGTCAGATGAGACCAAAATAGAACTTTTTGGTCATAATTCCACTAAATGTGTTTGGAGGAAGAAGAATGATGAGTACCATCCCAAGAACACCATCCCTACTGTGAAGCATGGGGGTGGTAGCATCATGCTTTGGGGGTGTTTTTCTGCACATGGGACAGGGCGACTGCATTGTATTAAGGAGAGGATGACCGGGGCCATGTATTGCGAGATTTTGGGGAACAACCTCCTTCCCTCAGTTAGAGCATTGAAGATGGGTCGAGGCTGGGTCTTCCAACATGACAATGACCCGAAGCACACAGCCAGGATAACCAAGGAGTGGCTCTGTAAGAAGCATATCAAGGTTCTGGCGTGGCCTAGCCAGTCTCCAGACCTAAACCCAATAGAGAATCTTTGGAGGGAGCTCAAACTCCGTGTTTCTCAGCGACAGCCCAGAAACCTGACTGATCTAGAGAAGATCTGTGTGGAGGAGTGGGCCAAAATCCCTCCTGCAGTGTGTGCAAACCTGGTGAAAAACTACAGGAAACGTTTGACCTCTGTAATTGCAAACAAAGGCTACTGTACCAAATATTAACATTGATTTTCTCAGGTGTTCAAATACTTATTTGCAACTGTATCATACAAATAAATAGTTAAAAAATCATACATTGTGATTTCTGGAGTTTTTTTTTTTTAGATTATGTCTCTCACAGTGGACATGCACCTATGATGACAATTTCAGACCCCTCCATGATTTCTAAGTGGGAGAACTTGCAAAATAGCAGGGTGTTCAAATACTTATTTTCCTCACTGTATGTGCGTATGTACATATATATATATTATATTATATTATATTATATTATATTATATTATATTATATATATATATATATATATATATATATATATATATATATATATTAATATAATATAATATAATATTATATATATATATATATATATATATATGATTACATATTGGTGTTTTTTTTGCACATTGATATTTTTCAGATTATCATAATCTGATAATATAATGATATCATAATCTGTAAAAAATTAAATGCTTGTGGTGTTTTTATGGAAAAATAGGAATTATATTTATCTGCATTTACTGAACCGATGTGTTTTTATAAAAATAATAAAAAATAAAATAAGTTACATGGTCAGTTTTTCCATGTACAAAAGAAATTCAATTGCAATACCCGTCTACTTTGCCCTGCTGCTAATTTAGTCATGTAAGATGTATTTTGTAGCAATTGAAGGGTTGCTAGCCTTGTAAGATGTATGTAGAAATGATTTGAAGGTTGCAAAACATTTCTTGAGAAATGAGAAGTAAATAAATTTGCTAACGTCATTGCTATGTATGTTCTAGACCTCCCCTGTTGACTGTGTATGCTTAATGTGTTTTTGTCTGTTACCATGGCAATCTGAATGTGTTAATGCAACATCCTGCTGTCAAAAGTGAAGGGCAGAGCAAGGAACAAGCCTCTCATCTTGGTGCCAGACAATCCCAGTCGTCATTTTGCTGACACCCATGATGACATATTCCTTTAAATAGCTGTTACCAAGAATTCAGCATATCCTCATGCACTGATCATTTCTTGTCAGTTGAAACGTCATTTTCGGCATACAGTATTAGAATTAGAATCGAATTTCTTTTGACTGACCTATGTCTTTATTTCCTAATCAGCAATCAAAGTGAACTGCCAGGGCTTCTGTGGAGTGACCAGCAAATCAAATGACACTGACTGGACAGAGGAGGAGCAGTACTTCAGCAGCTCAGTCTCAATAGCAGATAAAGGTACACGGGGCATGGTCTTACTCGCACATTAAATGGCAGGATGCTTGTTTAAATTCCTTAACTTACTGATTCTCCCCCATCTGTTTCCCAGGCACTCTGAAAGAGGGCGAACACAGTTTTCCCTTCAAGTTTCTCTTGCCAGGTATGACACACTTTTATGTAATTGAACTGACCTGTCGCCCTGCATTCCTTCAAGATTCGTCAGTTTAACCACTGTTTATGTTTATCCTCGGCAACAGAACAACAAAGCCTAAAAAACCCTTAAACTTTGTATAATTAAAAAATCATGACCTAATAAATGTGAATCACCCAATATAGGAATTTACGGATATAGGAATAAGTTTTCAGTTCCAATATAGGAATACGTTTTTGTCCTATACGTGGATGAACCATTTAAAAAGTTTTTTAATGTTTTTGAAAGAAATACAGTAAAATTTAAATTTTACATAACTGTTAATATATTTTAAAATGTAATTTATTTCTGTGATCGCAAGTCTGAATTTTCAGCAGCCATTATTCCAGTCTTCAGTGTCACATGATCGTTCAGAAATCATTCTAATGCTGATTTGCTTCTCAAGAAACATTTCTTATTATTAAAGTCGAAAACGGTTGTGCTGCTTATTATTTTTGTGAAAAGTGTGATAATGATTCTTTGATGAATGGAAAGTTTAAAATAACTCCATTTTTATTTGAAGTATAAATCTTTTGTAACATTATAAATGTCTTTACTGTCACTATTGCACAATTTAATTTTATCCATGATGTTTTCATGAGGTTTTTTTTACAAGTATTTCCAGTGCAGTCCCACCCTTTCCAGCTATGAGCTGGAATTTCTGTTAATGCCAGTCAATTGTTACAGAGCTAGAGGTTAAATTGGATTCCTTAATATTTGTTCATTTTATTCACTTTTTTCACAATGTGAAGCTAAGACACCCGCTTTTGCCCATCTAGTGTCTGGAACTGCTCGGCTGCTATTTGAAACCTCCATCTGCTGCGGTTCCTCTTTTATCTGAGACTTTTCAGCTCCACCTAAAAGAACAATAGCATTCTTAGAGAAACGTGCCTTGTCATGCTGTAGCGTTGGCTTTTGTGGGATTAGCCTTTTGCTAAAAATATTTGAGCTTAAAGCATAATGCACCTTTTTAAATCTTTTGCTTGAAAAGAACAGTATTGTAATGCAAAAAGCCCAAACTTTAGTTGTGAGAAGTCACCAAATGAATTCATTGTTCTTTTGTAGCTGCTGCTCCAGCTTCATTTGAAGGGCCTTACGGACGGATTATATACAGAGTTCGGGCTTTCATAGAGACTCCTCGTTTTGCAAAAGACTACAAGATAGAGAAGCCATTCTCTATGTTGTACACAGTCAACCTGAATGAAGTACCTGGTATACAGGTATGTGTGCAACACAGACCTCCAAAGAAAACAACCACAAATTTGATTACTTGTATGCTACATGATTCATGCTCTGTTATTTAGTGCCAGTGATTTACATTACTGTTTGCTTTGTGCAGGAACCTAGCTCATCTTCTGTAACCAAGAATTTCTCATACATGCTTGTGAAGAATGGGACAGTGGTGCTAAGTGCTGAGAGTGACATGCGAGGGTATATCGCTGGACAGATCATTAAAGTGTCCGCTGAGATTGAAAACAAATCTGAGAAGTCAACAGGCCATGTGGTTGCCAGTCTAATGCAGGTAAGATGACACTAACTACTTGTTTATTGTGCTGTGCTGTCATAGACTAGAAGTGATCTGGATTATGAATCCTATTATAATGATAAACTCTCTTCTGCATTAGATTATATTTCAAACTAAATGTTTTCAATAAGCTCAATAATTCAATGTAGTGTGTAAAAGCAGTGCTCAGTATTATTACAGGGGATAAATTTTGTTCAAAAGTTTGGGGTCAGTTTTTTAAAAAACTTTTATTCAGCATAGATGCATTAAATGTATTAAAAGTAACAGTAACATTTTTTGCACTGTTAAAAAAAATGCTGTTATTTTGAACATTCCCTTGATCAAAAAAATCCTAAATATTAAGCAGCACAACTGTTTTCAACATTGATAATAATAAATGTTTCTTGATATTGGAATCATATTAGAATGATTTCTGAAGGATCATGTGACTCTGAAGACTGGAGTTATGGCTGCTAAAAATGAAGCTTTGCCATCGCAAAAAATGACTTTATAAAAAAAAATTCTTGTTCTGTATTTTTGATAACATATGTGCAGTCTCGTTGAGTAGTACAAGTGATTCATAAACATTAAAAGAATCGTATCCCAAACTTTTGACTGGTAGCGTACTGTATGTCCGCCCATTATTCATATTAGCAGTGGTGGCTCGTGGATTTTAAAATGGAGGAGGCACAGAGGCACACTAATTGAAGTCTGGGGATCCACTTTTGAGGATTTCTTATATTATTATTATTATTAGCTGCTTTAAAATGGCTTTTTTGGTCACTTTTAGACATAAAATAATTTATTTGTAGCTGCTGCTCGATTGGTATCTTGGTAAATTTGTTGGCGATCAAATATTTAGTATCTCTTCTGTACATAAATAAGGTAGTTGGTACATTATCAAACTAATGTCACGTAATTTTCGTTTCTACAATGATTGGTTGATAAACCAAGGGAGGCTAGCTTCCTCTGCTGTGTTTTTTCTTTCTCAACACTAACTGCTGAAAGTGAAATGGTGATTGGCTATGGATTTGCCTCCCATCCCCTTCTCTATCCCCTCAGACTCACCTTAGCAGTTTTCCGATCGGTGAAGAGCAGTGGTGGTTCTGACTTCAGTGATATTTTATGGTGTTATAATGGTGAAATTGCAAACTAGACATTTGCATTCTGAGACATGAAATTATATGAATGACTGGGAATTTTAAATGAACATTAAATCGTCCTTTTTCTCCTTCAAAATTTTGGGTAGGCTGTGCCTCTCTTGCCTCCTCTGACGTGCCGCCACAGATTAGTTGTTGACTGATAAGGGTTTATCAATGGTTGTGGTTGAATATGCAGTTACATCTGTGGTCAGTATCATGATATGATAGTATATTGCTCATCTTTTCATTTCAGAAAGTGACGTATAATACCAAGAAGCCGACATATGACTTGCGGGCAGTGGCGGAGGTTGAAGGACCTGGAGTTAAGGGTGGGAATAAAACTGTATGGAAAGAGCAGATAATTGTGCCAACTCTTCATCAGTCCTCCCTGACTGTTGGAAACCTCATTCATATCTGCTACTACATTCAGGTGAGTTTTTGTTATGCATATTACGTTAACATAATGTAGTGTACGGCAAGTCCTGTAAGTGTTTTGCTCCATTGGTGAGCATTTAATAGGTGGCTGTACATAATCACTGGCATCATGTATATCAGAGAGATGCATCTTATCATGTGTTCATGCAAAATACATTTGGTATTTCCTGCTTCCTTCCTCTCAATGTCTCAATGAATGTAATTTGCATGTTTGCTTCTGCTTTTTCAGGTCTATTTGAAATACCCAGAGGTGTCATTAACTCTGCCCATTTACATTGGAAATGTCGCAGTGGATCCCACTCTGCCTTCCTCTTCCCGGCCGGTTCCACCCATGCCAGCCCCACGCAACAACCCCACCCCTGCCCTTTCTCCTGCTGCTGCTCCCGCTGAAACAGCCCTTCCTAGTCTGCCACCAAAACCTGCACCCAAGCCTAGGCCTCGTAGCTGCTACGCAGCGTCCCCCAGTGCGCCTCCAGCGGATCTGTACCCTGAACTCCCAGGTGTGGCTAACTACAACGGGGAAAAGACAAAGAGTCCACAGATTGAGTCAGGTTCCCAGGCTGCAGTGTCCCCTAATGCATTCAGCTACGCTCCTGGACTCAGCTTCAGACAGAGACAGAACGGCCTATCAGCACTGCCATTGAGTTCATCCTCCAGCCCTCAAGACACAAACAGGAATCAAATGTCCTCTTCAGCAAGCTTGCCTCCAAACTATAGGAGTTCAGCATATCCACCTGGTATGGGAAAATCATTCCATTGAAACATTTGAATAGTTGTATGTTTATTAGATCTATGAATGTGATTCAGTCTGTGGATCACGTCATAAAAAATGTGAAACAGGTCTTAGTTTTGCATTTTAATATTTAAAATGTAGAATTTCTATTATTATTATATTTCATTGATCAATCAATGTTACCTGATGATTAATTTGATTTTTTTTTTTACAGAACCTCCACCTTCTTATGAAGATAGCTTCAATACATAGGATGTTACCCAACCAAAGGAAGAAGGGAGAAAAACATTGAAAACATTCATAACCCTCCTGTGACTTCATAATAAATGCAGACCTCAAGCACTTTTGAACCAAATGTGTAAATATACAAATTCTGAGTTCTGATATTAGACCTGGTGTAATACTTCAGATGTGGTTTGGCAGCTATAATGCCAAACAGTTGGAAAATCTTTTCATTTTTGTCATTGGAAATTAGATCTGCCTCTTGCAAAAGTTATTTTACAAAATCATTTTATCATGGAAGAGTATTAAGTATTCTTTTATACTCTATTAGACTATCCCTTGGTTTGGACATGCTTGCAATCACACAACCTCCAAGGTATATTTGCTTTTATTAGTATGTTCAGGCTTTAATTTTCTTTGTTCCTGATAAGCTACAGAAGGATCCAGTTCTAATTGAAATTGTAACTTCATATATAGACCATGTTTGGATACACTAATCATCCTCATTATATGAGACTACTGAATATATTAAAGTTCTGTGGTATTTAATTATTCTTTTCTGACTTTGATAGTATTTTCCCCTCAAGACAATTTTATTGCACACTACTTGATTGTTAAAAAGTTTTTGTATTTAAGCAGTGATTTGCATTTATATGTAGTGTACAGATTAATAAAATTCTTTTAAAAAACAATGTCATGCAAATTTGAGTTGAATTGCAATAAACGAAGAAAGAAAACCCATGTGCTTCTAAACAGAATGGGAATGAATCAATGACGTTTCTTGTGACATTGATATAAATCTTTGATAGGCTTCATTTAAGCCTTCTAAAGGTGATGATTGAAGATCAGTGACAGAGGTAAAGCAACAGGATGGTAGACCTTGCTAAGTAACAATAGTACTGTTTTAAGCTGTCAGGTGTACCATAAAGCAAATAGGAGAAATGATACAGTTCAGCCTTGAGGTGACTAGCCTACTGCTGTGCATCGGAGATGTGCATGTTATGCTTGTGCATGTACAATAACTTTCAGGGTGTTTTACTTTAATGAATTTCTATAGGTAATTCTTTGGACTCAATTTGTTGAGGTTCCCCACACACAAACAATAATGTCTTCGTTTTTTTGTGTGATATACAGACCCTTTCCAAAAAATTAGAATATCATGGAAAAGTTTATTTATTTCCGTAATTCCATTCAAAACGTTAAACTTCCATAGATTATAGATTCAGGGCCCACAACTTAAACGATTTCAAGTATTTAGTTGTTTATTTGTACATAATTTGGGCTTCCAGCTCATAAAACCCACGAAAACAGGATTTCAAAAAATTAGAATACTACATGAAATCACACATTTACACAGTGATACCATGGTCATTGAACCAGGTTTTGGTTATTTTGGCAGTGTGGGCATGTGCAAATCCTGCTGGAAAATGAAGTCAGCATCTCCATAAAGCTTGTCTGCTGAAGGAAGCATGAAGTGCTCTGAAAATGTCCTGGTAGACGGCTGCGTTGAGTGGACAGCACAGTGGACCAACACCAGCCGATGACATGGCTCCCCAAACCAACACAGACTGTGGAAACTTCACACTGGACTTCAAGCATCTTGGATTGTGTGCCTCTCCATTCTTCCTCCAGACTCTGGGACCTTGGTTTCCAAATGAGATGCCAAATTTGCTCTCATCAGAAAAGAGGACTTTGGTCCACTGTGCTTTATTAAATCCAGAGTCAACGCAGCCGTCTACCAGGACATTTTCAGAGCACTTCATGCTTCCTTCATTTTCCAGCAGGATTTGCACCTGCCCACACTGCCAAAATAACCAAAACCTGGTTCAATGACCATGGTATCACTGTGTAATTACTGTGTGATTTCATGTAATATTCAATTTTTTTGAAATCCTGTTTTCGTGGGTTTTATGAGCTGGAAGCCCAAATTATGTACAATTAAACAACTAAATACTTGAAATCGTTTAAGTTGTGGGCCGTGAATCTATAATCTATGGAAGTTTAACGTTTTGAATGGAATTATAGAAATAAACTTTTCCATGATATTCAATTTTTTTGGAAAGGGTCTGTACGTGTGATACGTTAATCTTAAATAAATGAATGTATTATATTTTTTTGTGATATACGTGTGATACGTGAATCTTAAATAAAGTGATACATATTGACAGAAAATACTATCGTTTTTGTAACTGAGAAGTTGTTCCTCGAGTGTAGCATGTTGGGTTAAATCTGTTTTTGTTCTCCCCAACCAAATCCTCAACCTCTCCCCTTACCAGTAGAGGGCGCTGTGTGGTCACATGACAGTCGCAGGGCGCATGTAGCAGGGAAGTAAAGAGAGGAAGGCAAACCTCTAAACTTTCGGAATGAACCTTATTTCACAAAAATGCAAACCATCATAAGTTAACGGGTAAATATAAGCAAAGCTGTTATTTTTGTGGATAAATGTCCCAAGACCGACGTTGTTGTATTTATAGGTGCATGCATGTTTTCGTATAGAATTGTGCTGTTGTGGCTGATGTCATGCGCGTGTTATGTTAGCTACATTGTTTCATCCCACTGTGAGCGCGCTACATCCGACATAAACATTAACAAATGTTGTTATATTTCTCAGTTATAAGACGCATTAAATCACGAGGATGATAGTGGGCTGTCATGTCTCTTAAGCAATGCAAAGAAAGGAAGATTTAGCGTTTTCAGAGGGCCAAAGATACAGATTTGGCTGTCCCAAAATCGGGTGAGATGTAATCAGACAGCATTTGATGGCCAAAATGCTCTAGGTAGACCGCTTATTAGATTTTGAAACGCAGCCCTTCAGAGATCGATAATTACCAATAAATATATTTTTGGTTTAAATATAGGCCTAGGCTATATAATATCAAGAACCATAATTGCTCTATTTATGTATTTTTACGTAATAAGAAATAACCATTAGACTGCAAACATACAATATAATTTGCATATCCTATATATATCCTATCCTGCATATCTATCTATCTAATATGTGTGTGTGTTTATATTTAATATTACATAACTGATTAATATTGACATTGGGAAAATCAATAAAAAGTATTGATCAGATACATTTTTGTTCTATTTTAAATTATAACACTGTAAATTCTCATATAGAGGAAGGAACTTGGAAGTGGTCTTGGATTGCTCCAGGTTCCCTCTGCCATGGCCAAGTCCAAGAAAGGTGAGTTAATTGATTTCAAGGTTATTCATGCTTCTAAATAATTACATTCCTGTCATTACGCTTCAGTTAATGTATTCCATAACACAACAGTGTCTGGTATTTTTCTTCAGATTTGATTCAATTATCAAATAAAAAAATACATTTTTTTTATGTTGCATTACGGTATGGTTTTAGGTATGGAAAACCCTGCGAATCCTCCAAAAAGAGGCAGGAAGCCTAAATCCCTCGGAGCTGCTCCAAAAGCTGGTAAACAACAGAGCTCTCCAGGCTACAGGAAGAGCACATGGTCCAGCTTTCAGCTTCACTCTGGTCAGACACCCCATAAGCCACCAGCTGAAAACATCATGTCAGGAAATCATGACTCTATCCAGCAAGATAAACAAGATGCTCCAGAAACACAGAGTTTTGAGTCTGGTAATGCTGCCAAGAGCATCCCTACTTTGTTCTTACCTGCAGCCAGACACGAAGGGGATGCTCAGAGAGAGCCGGAGGAGTTTAAAGCTGTGAATCCTGCTCCTCCACGTTTGGCTTGGAAAACGATGGTTAGACCAGCACCAGCTCCATCTGCTCTGAAGGTAGCCTGCTGTTTGCTTGCTTATGTTATTTACTTTTTAGTTGCGTGCAGGCATCATAGTTATAAATGTGGAAGGTGCATTAAGACATGATTATTGATTATCTCCAAAAAGTGTGGGGGGACGAACAAACATTTCGGAATGTGGTTGAAGATTTGCACTGGTGGGTTGTAAAATTAATGGGGCCCGGGACAAGAAAAAAATGAATGGGTGCAAATTAATAGTACCTTAGTGAGCCCCCCCCTCATCAACCCCTGATAGTAATGAAAACAAAACCCAAAACACATTTTTTCAGGATTCTTTCATGAATAGAAAGTTCAAAAGAACAGAATTTATTTAAAATTGAACTCTTTTGTGACATAAATATCTGTACTGTCACTTTGGACCAATCTAATGCATATTAACTGAATGAAAGTATTAATTTCTTTAAAAAAAATCTTTCTGCCCCCAAAGTTATGAAAAAAATACATATATATTTATTATATGGATGTCTGTTTTTGTTAATGCAACAACATTCAAAGACAATGAACAGAGTGAAAAGCGTGAATGAGAGAGACGTGGAGTCTTCACCCACACATCATCTCCTTTTACCTCAGGAACTCAAAGACTCAACACAAACAGGTAGGGTTTTTTTTAGCTAAAAAGCTAAGCTGAATTAAATTTAGAACACACGAGAGTAAAACAAATGGCATGCTCCTTTGTTTGTATCCTTCTGCAGCCTCCAAGAAGAGGAAAAGAAAAATGGGCTTATATAATTTTGTTCCCAAAAAGAAACCGAAAGTGTCCAAGAAACAGAATGTGTCGTTGTCCTCCTCAAATGAGCAGGTCTGATATCTGGCACATTAGAGACTACTTCCATGTGTGTGAAATTCAGTCATCCATCTCAGTTAAATCTGAACATTTAAGATCTTTGTTTCCCTGCAGGAGTCCTCACATATAGCAGGATCCAAAGGTGGGCAGATGTCCATTGAGGAGGCATTCAAAAATAAAGTTAGTCCTGATAAACCAGAGAAGCAAACTTCAAGGGATGAGAAAGAAAATGCAGCAGAACTGCACAAGAACAAGGAATCGGAGGGCGTTCCACAAGGCCATGCTGAAGAATACACAGAGCTGCCTCTACATGCTCTTGCTCATGATAGCATGTTCACGCCAATTCCCACAGGTAGAGCATATCTGCACCTGAAGACATTAGAATTGAGGTCCACTGCTTGCTTGCTTTTTATGTATCTCATGCTGCCACCTCATGAAATGCGTATACTTCCTGTCTGTTTGTTTTCATC
The DNA here is from genome assembly GCF_963993115.1 of Abramis brama. Lineage (NCBI taxonomy): Eukaryota > Metazoa > Chordata > Actinopteri > Cypriniformes > Leuciscidae > Abramis > Abramis brama. The sequence continues at coordinate 17,637,422 of NC_139967.1, read as the reverse complement.
TGATAGGTTGTTCTCAGAATGAGCAGAGACAGGTTTCAGACAGAACATTCTGACTTTGTGAGGCAGTAAGACCACATGGCAACATGCATGCAGACTCTTGTGTAAAAATAAACAACCCTTTGTTGTACATTCGCTTAATCTAATATAAGATCACTGACAAAATTAGTGTGAGAAGGAAGAGTTTAGTGCATAGGATGTTCCTAGTAGCCAAACAGTAAAAGATCTGCTTTCAAGTTCTTAAACCCAGTTATTTATACTTAAATTGAACAGTGCAGGTGGTTTTTGTGTTTATCAGGTTTGCCGGAGGATAAAGAGAACATGGAGGCTGATGACATGTTGGAACCTCCACTGTGTAGCTGTCGAATGGAGACACCGAAGAACCCGGATGTAGTAACTCTGGCTGAGGGCAAGTGCATGGCTGTAGAGAGTGTGGATGGAAAGGTAGAACATGCTTCATCTCTTTTATTTTCCATCAGTTGCAAAATGAACTCATTGGCTACATTCACACTGCTGCAACGGAGGATGCTAAATATAGTTGCGTTCACAACTAATAACTGTAGCATATTGCAATGTCTTTGTGATAGCATTATACTAATGTGTTTGATTGACTGAATGTTTTATAGATTTCAAGAAAGTGGACATTAACTGGATTTTTGAGTGTATATGATTCTCTCTCTCTAGCTGAGTTTATGTCGGAAGGTGATTCTGAAGCAGGAAATGATGCGTCCCTCTCTGAGGATTCCATTGCTCGTGCTGTGCGAGGATCATCGTGCGGGCATGGTGAAACACCAGAGCTGCCCAGGCTGTGGTTTCTTCTGCAGGGCTGTGAGTAAAAAATACACTACTGTTCAAAAGTTATGTTTTTGAAAGATGACTTTTAAATATATGTCAAAAGGTAATTTACTCCTGTGATGGCAAAGCTGAATTTTTAGCAGCCATTACTCCAGTCTTCAGTGTCACATGAACCTTCAGAAATCATTCTTCAGAAATCATTCTAATGGCCAATTCACAGCGCACCGACAAACATAGACAATCACTAGATTACAGTACATCACTTCTCAGACATTCCATGACCTGACAAATGCCAAGGGAGAGATGAACTGTCATCTTTCGGCGTTTGTCGTGCGGTGTGATTTAGCCTTAAAGCCCCGATATACTGATGCTCTTTTTCGTTCTTTGTTGAGGGGTAAAACGAAGTTCGAAATACGTGAGCGGCGATATACTGTTATCGAACATCTGACACCGCCCACACAGCTGAGAATGGCGCTTATGTGAATATGTAAATATGTACTGTGTGCTTTCCTCTCAATAACTAAATAAACACACAACAAAATTGAGAAAACAGCAAGGAGTTTTTAATAAAGCATTAGAAAGGCATCTGATCATAGCAACATGGATATGTCTGTCTGAGCTCTGCAGTTCGGCACTCTAGTTATTTATATTGAGCTGGGCCATTTATTTATACAACACTTTATACAATAGATTGCTTAAAATCAAGCAGCTTTACCGTATTAAACATGAAACATGTAAAACAGTGTCAGAGCCTCGTTTCATCAGAAGTACAATTTCATTTTCTACACCTTCTACACCTACATATTATGTAATCGCAACGGACCAATGGTAGTACAAAGGTGTTTATCAGCCGGAGTGAACTTTTCCGGAAAGATTTTTTTTCAAAATGACGTCACATCAGTTGGTTCTTCGGTTTCGCTTGAAGTATATTGGGGCCTTTAATATGCTGGCTTAAGAAATGTTTCTTGTTAACAATTTTTTGTGGAAATGTGACATTGTTTTAGGATCCTTTGATAAATAGAAAGATCAAAAGAACAGCATTTATTTTAAATTGATTTTTTTTTAACAATGTAAAAGTCTTTACTGTTACTTTTTGATCAATTTAATGCATCCTTGCTAAATGAAAGTAGTCATTTTATTCTAAAGAAATCAGTGGTGAATGAAGTGGGGTTTTTTTTAGAAGTAACGCAACATTATGAATGTTTTTTTAATTTTTTTTGAATAGTGCACTCCTAAGCAATTAGGGGAATAATTTCTGTGTTGGCCTTGGAATACCGTTATAGAAATGTGCAGTTATCACATTTTATCAGCTATTAGCAATCAGCCATAACTAATAAGTGTTTTTAGCACACTGATATAACTACAGTCTTGTGGGTGTGCATGATTTTAAAAGTACTATTAAATCCTTTAGGGGCTGCACTTTTTAATGATGAAATATTACACCTTTTTATTAGTGCACCTTTAATAGTTCAGTTATGGACATTAAACCCTGATACACTGAAATGTCAAAAGTAATATCATAGCGGTCTGTTTAATCCAGGGGACATTTATGGAATGTCAGCCAGATGGGAACATCTCTCACCGCTTTCACCGGAGCTGTGCGTCTCTGATCAGAGGTCAGGTCTTCTGCCCCCACTGCGGCGAGGAGGCTAGCCATGCTAAAGAGGTCACGATCCCCAAACCTGACTGTGTAACTGCAGTGCCAACAGCTGCTGTGCCCGCACACAAAAGAGACACCGCCTTAATGGAGTAAGTTTTCGATCCTGGTGTTTGATTGTGTCTAACTGGACTTGTTCCCAGCTTGTTGCACTTGTCTAATGTTGTGATGTGTTTGCTCACCCTGGTTACTTTGTTCTATATACGTTATGATTGTTTCTCACAGCAGGGCTAAACTGGACTCTGTTACTGTTGGTGGAGCTGTTGACCCTGCTAAAGAATCAATGGAAAGCGTTTTAAATGCACTGGAGGATGGGAAGTAAGTATCCCTGTCTATTATCACTACTATCTTGGTCCTGTATCATTAAATAAGTGCATTATTTATTATTATTTATTTGACTGGACACAATTTGTAGTCTTGCTTTGTTAAACTTAAAAAAATGATTGCATGTTTTTTAAAGGTATAAGAAATTCAAGCTGCCCCCAAAGCAGCTTTATTTCTCTGCTAAGAGAGGAGAGCTCCAGAGGATCTTGCATATGCTGGGTAAGACCTTTTTCAGGCAATCAGTTTATATATATATCTGCATGATAGTACAAACAGCTTTGTGATTGATATGTGTGGTTGTTTTGATGGTAATCAGTAGAAGGTGTGGACCCAAACTTGCGGATGGACAGCGAGAAGAGAAAGACTCCCCTGCATTGTGCTGCTGAGGAGGGCCATAAAGAGATCTGCCATATACTAGTGCAGGTACTGCATATGCTAACAATGCACATTCAAGGATTATCTATGTTCCTTTAAATACACCTTTAAAAAACGCCAGTTGGGGTTGGCAAGTTTTTTTTTTGTGTGTGTTTTTGAAAGAAGCCTCTTATGCTCACCATGAGCATATGCTTTTATTTGATCTAAAATACAGTCAAAACAGTAATATTGTTAAATATTTTTTATAAATTAAAATCATTTTCTATTTTAATATATTTTATAATTAGTGCACGAACTCCATCGCACGCCTGTAAGTAATAGGTGCGTAGGATAATAAGACCAGGTAGGTCGTTTCAACATATAAGGAACTCCCGCACACTATCTTAACTTGCAATTTAAAATAAATTTTTATTAATGCACAACGTTTCGGTCACACGACCTTCATCAGGAGTAAACAAATGTTCAAATTCATCTCTTTTAAGATAAACACATGACCAATTAACAGAGCTCCATCTGTAGATAATTAAGCTCATTGGGAATACATAATCAGCCACATCATACACAGTTACAAATAATGATAGTTACAACAATCAATAAAGATTAACAAGATCATCTAAAAACACATAATCAACACATCGTCATCAACCAGCATCAAATTGTAATTCTAAACAGTTACAACAATCAGTCAGGCTCCATAGCCACTCAAACTCATTGTGAATACATAGTAGAAACAACACATCAATCAAAACAATTGCATCACTATAACATTAAATTAAATCATGCTTCATCGTTCATACCCATAGGTGATAAAGTTTGAAGGGTGTAAATCCAAAACAGTTCGCGTCTCTGTAGAAGTAATTCAATGTCTCCACCTCTAGGTGGCAAAGTTACTTTCTCAATCCCACAAAAGCGTAAAGAGGTAACATCGTGATTCAAAGTTAAAAAATGTGCCGCAACTGGATAATTGATATCTTTTCTTCTGATCGAACTCTTATGTTCACTAATTCTTTGTTTCAATTGACGTGACGTTTTTCCCACATAGCCTATACCACAAGGACAACGGATCAAATACACAACATGAGTGGAAACACAAGTAATCACAGATTTGATGCTATATTTTTTGCCAATTCTAGGATGACAAAAAAATGATGTTTTAAAAGTATTATTACACTGAGCACAATTCCCACAACGATAATTGCCCTTCTGTATAGGACTAAGTAAACTCTGAGATGCACGAGGACTAACGCTCTGAAATTGAGCATGTACCAAGCTGTCTTTTAAATTCCTAGCGCGTTTGTATACAATCAAAGGAGGATGTCTAAAAATATCGCTCAACTCCGAATCAGAAGACAACAAATGCCAGTGTTTTTTAAAAATTTATTTTATCATGTTAGACTTAGGTGAATGTGTTGTAATACAAGCAAAAGAATACTTTCTTGTTTTTTTTGTCTTCTTTTTTAGCAATTCAGACCGTGTCTTTTTAAAAGCTGTGTTAAATGCTTCATCAACCCAATCTGAAGGGTAACCTCTGTTCAAAAATTTATTTTTCATGATTTTCGATTTCTCAATAAAGTCGGAATCAGAATAACAAATCCTCCTTAATCTGTAGAACTGACTCTTAGGCAGTCCTTTTTAAAAAAAAGTCGGATGAAAACTGGTAGCGAGTAAAAGTGTGTTACGATCAGTCTCTTTTGTAAACAAAGTTGTAGTCAAACTGCCTTCGTTCTTCTGTACCCACATATCAAGGAAGTGTACTCTAGACGAATTAATTTCAGAGGTAAATTCCAAGTCGTCAACCAAGCTATTCAAATATTTCACAAATTCTCGAGCCTCATCGTGATCACCCAAAAAAATACAAAATATATCGTCAATGTATCTATACCATTTGATGATCTTTGAATAGAAAGGATTAATTTCTGTATTCAATACATAACTCTCCTCAAAAAAACCCATGAATAGATTGGCATAGTTAGGGGCAAAATTCGAGCCCATTGCTGTCCCACTTATTTTAAATTGCAAGTTAAGATAGTGTGCGGGAGTTCCTTATATGTTCATATATTTTATAATGAAATTTATTCCTGTGATGGCACAGCTGAATTTTTAGCAGCCATTACTCCAGTCTTCAGTGTCACATGATCCTTCAGAAATTATTCCAATCCCTCAACAGTTGTGCTTCTTGATATTCTCACATTCACATTCTTCACATAATGGTGATCCATTTTTTTTTCAGGATTCTTTGATGAATAAAAATTTCAGCATTTATTTGAAAAATAATTTATTTGTAACTATATTAAAATTAATTACTGTCACTTTTGAGAAATGTAACCTTAAATGCTGAATGCTGCATGAAAGTTTTAATTTCCTTCTTTAAAAAAACAAAACAAAATCATTGTACTGACCCACAAACTTTTGAATGGTATTGTGTGGAGTATTTGATGCCATTGCATGTTTATGAACTTAAATTACTTTTATTTTACTTTTATATATTTATATTTACATCTAATATAATGTGTTCTAATGAATGCTGAATTTTAGTAATGCGAATGATCTCTTTATCTTTCTATAGGCTGGTGCAAACCTGGACATGTGTGATGTGGAGCAGAGAACTCCTCTAATGTACGCCTGTGAGAACAATCATCTTGAAACAGTGAAATACTTGCTGAAAGCTGGTGCTTCTACTGGTCATAAGGTACGATGGCAGCCCTTTATCTCTCATTCAACTTTGAAATACATTTTTTTTGGTATGGTTATCTTATACTACATACTGAGACTTGTATGCCAAGGCTTTTGCATGTCTAAAATCTAGTAATTCATGGCTTCAACTTACAGGATATGAGAGGCTCCACATGTCTTCATTTGGCAGCCAGAAGAGGACACACAGGTGTGCTGCAGTATCTCCTTTCAATGGCATCCATAGACGTCAACTGTAAGGTAACACTGTGCACAAGTTTGTTATTGGCATATAAAATATACATTTTGTGTACATGCCATATTTATTATTTACCAGTAAATTCATTTTTTTATTTGTGAGGATGTAGAGTACTCAACTGCAGAATTACCCACTGGTAGATGCTGTATGGATACTGGAGTGCTTTGGTTCTGTTAGTAAAGGGATTGTAATAATAATGGGTTTATGGGTTCCTCTGGTCAGGATGATGGTGGGTGGGCTCCTCTTACCTGGGCAACTGAGAATATGCGTTTGGAGCAGATGAAGATGCTGATCTCAGCAGGAGCTGATGTCCAAATAAGAGATAAGGTCTGTGTCTGCGTATTTCAGATTTTTAATGCACTTATTTATCTCACTTTGTTTGATGATCTTTAAAATGAGACTGCACAAATGCATCACTGCATTCAACTTTGCTATCACAGGAGTGAATTAACTTTTGAAATATATTAAAATATAAAACCGTAAATTGTAATATTGCACAATATTACTGTTTTGACAGTATTTTTTAACAAATAAATGCTACCTTAGTGAGCATAAAAATCTTACTGAACTCAAACCTTTGAACGGTAGAGTATACCGATGGATTTGAGAATATATCCACCAGAGATGAATGTTGCTTGTGGTCTGATTTCTAGGAGGAGAATGTCTGCCTCCACTGGGCAGCGTTCTCTGGCTGTGATGAGATCGCTCAGCTGCTGCTTGACAAGAGATCTGATCTACACGCTGTGAACATCCATGGAGACTCACCTCTCCACATCGCTGTCAGACAGAACCAGCTGGACTGTGTAATGTAAGTGTAGAACAGAGAGAGTGTACCTAGATAACTGGAAACAAAAGCATTTTTATGATACGAGCACTGAAATATAAAGGAACTATTAATGTTATTCCCACTTTAAGGGAAGTAATTTTACTCGAGGCCAACTGAGTAACACTAAAGGAAACACTCCAGATTTCTCTGTAGTTAATAGGCATACAATTACATTTCATATCTGCTTGAATAAATGACTTTTGGATGTATTTGATAACTGAAATTTCCAAAATATATTGACCTTAATTTTGGCCGTTATTGTATTTTTTTCCATTAATTTTTTTAGTAGTGGTCCACCTCCTATTTACACCTTCTCTGTGTTATGCTCCCTATTAACATATATCTAAACAACTTATACAGAATAAATAGATTAATCCAGGGATTCCCAAACTTTTTTGTCAGCCGAACACCTTTGATCTCAAATATTTGCTTGAATTACTCCCCGATATTTTAAGTTAACATTTTAATTATTTAATTTGTATGTTCACAACCTCTGATGTTGGTTAATGTTCACATGACATGCAGGTAAACAAACAAATAATAAAAAATAAATCAAATCAAATATTTTTAACACTTAAAACGCATACCTCGGGTCTTTAGTGACCCGGGACATAATTCACTACCCTCCTCATTAATTTTTTAAAGTTAGACATCAACCTTTTTAGTATTCCTCAATCAATTCATTATAAACAGTATAACAAGAAAAAATTATAAAGGAATGTCTGTTTTCCCATTCATTTTTTGTAAAAATAAATTGTATAGGGTCGCTAACGACCAAAGGCATGTACCAGTGTAAGTGTATATTTTTTTTCCTGCACAACAATAATTGAATGTTTGATGACTTAATAAGTGTAATTAAATTAAATTAAATTAAATTAAATTAAATTAAATTAAATTAAATTAAATTAAATTAAATTAAATTATTTATTTCACTAGTAGTTATGGCTGGCAGAAAACAAAAGAATAGGAAGTATCATCAGAAAAGCTTCAAATGGCGATTTACTGCAGAGCAAGTACTGAACGCAATCAGATATTAGTGTCACTGTCACTTGATGGTGGATCTGGTGAAGAAGCTGTCAAAATATTGTTTTTGAAGATGTTGAAAACTATAGTTTTATAGGAATATGAGCCAGATGCTGAATGTACTGGGAAATGACCTCTGACAAGGACTGTGATGATGGTTTTGAGAACATTTGCTCAAAGTGAACCCTTCCAAGATCCAAAATTTAACAAACAATATGCTTTATTATATTCTTCTGTAATTGTTTCTCTAATATCAGGAGAATTTAAACCTTTATATTCTTGCAACATGTAGAGATCCATCCATGTTAGATATAGATGTGGGTCGCTAAAGTCCCGAATATGTAATAATGAATGGTGAAACATTCATGCTTTTTTTTCTTCTCTTCAACTCACTAACCTCCTGCAGTTCCCTCACTAACCCCAGTTTGGGAATCCCTGAATGAATCTTAAGGCCGTGACACACCAAGCTGACATCAAAGAACTAGCGGTGACAAAAGCCAACTGCGTTTGCATTTGTGACATAAAGCTGCGCTTGAACTAGCTCTGCGTGTAAGGAAATAATTGTCTATATCAGTAGGTATCAATAGTCTAGTATATTTCTCATTCAAAAAGAGAAACCAAAACTAGGACTGCAGATATACAAATATTAAATAAAGTAAACCGTAAACAGAGCGATTTCAACATGCTGAATCGGCCGAACTGCCGTCGACGTGAGGACATACTGCAAAAACTAGCCCAAAAGACGCTCACCGATGGCCTGACGTTGACCGTCAGCTGACCGTTGGCTTGGTGTGTCACGGCCCTAATGTTTGTATCATCAAAGAATTTACAAAGGTTTGTAGTTGAATCTGTCGGTTGTACAGGAATAATCTGAAGCATTGTCTGTAGGCTGTTTCTGTCTCGAGGAGCAGATGTAAATCTGAAGAACAGGGACGGCGAGACTCCTTTGGACTGCTGTATTATAAATTCTAAGATGTGGACAATCCTGAACACCAATAAGAAGCTGACAGATGCTAGGAGAGGCAGAGACGGCCTCAGAGAAAGACTCCTCTGCAGGTAATGCAAGGACACATAGATTAAATCTTGGATCAGATCAGGGTTTGACCACAATTTTAGAAGTTCTGTCCTTTCTCCAAGCATCTTGTAGATGTTGTTGTAGTTCTTATGGATTTAGTTTGTCTCAACTAGGCTTCCATGTTTTGTTAACTATTATTTTTGCTACTCTCTATTGATAGTGCAATTGAAAGTGCTTGGAATTTAATTAATCAGTGCTGCATATTTCCAAACAAGATTCTTTGCCGCTTCAGATCCATACTAAAAATCTATGAAAACTGGCTACAGCTGAATCACTATCCCATTCATTTAGCTTGACTTCAATAAATCTATAGTTTCCACACAGTTCTGAACACGTGCAGCTTAGAAGGAAGATTGGCCCCAAAAATATTTGACACAGAATGTGGGTAAATCTTACGTTACTGTTGTGTGTGGTGTTTCAGAGATGTGTCCCGAGGCTACGAGGACGTCCCTGTGCCCTGCGTGAATGGGGTGGACCTTGAGCCCTTCCCCAGCAACTTCAAATATGTTCCAGAGAACTGTTTTACATCTCAAGTAAATATAGACGAAAACATAACTCACTTACAGGTAAGAGGATGTTGTAGTGTCAAAAGCCATAACAAGGTAAATGCTGTTATTACAGCTATATGAAATGCTCGTCTCTCTCTCTCTCTCTCTCTCTCTCACTGGAATAGCACTGCAGTTGTAAAGATGACTGTGCGTCCAACGGCTGTATCTGTAGCCAGCTCAGCATGCGCTGTTGGTATGACACGGTAAGATGCTGCTAGTGCTAGTGTATAAATCACATGGTAATAATACAGTGACATAATAAATTGATGCCAGTCCCGTTTTTTTTTGCTGCTGTTTTACAACGTTCCTAGTCACTAACCATGACTATCTGTATTTATGATTTATTGGTACCCAGGATGGCCGCTTGCTGAAAGAGTTCTGCAGGAATGATCCACCGTTCCTGTTTGAGTGTAACCACGCCTGTTCCTGTTGGAGAACATGCCGGAATAGAGTGATACAGAATGGCCTTCGGTAATATAACTAATATACATGTATTGTTGCATATGAGTGCATAGATTCAGAGTTTACAACACATTCAGAGAATATTTTTCACAACTTCATAATTTTCTAATCCTCAGGGTGAGACTGCAGGTGTTTAGGACTGAGAGGATGGGCTGGGGGGTCAGAGCACTACAGGATATTCCAGAGGGAACCTTTGTATGCGAGTATGACCCTCTCTTCTGATCAGTTGCTTTACACCTGTTTGGATACCACTGTTTTTAATGGCTTTTATTATAGTTGTCTCTACATATTATAAAATAGAAGATATTTTATTTTATGTTGGTAACCAGACAGTTAACGGTAGCCATTGACTTCCATAGTATTTTTTTCCCTACTATTGAAGTCAATGGCTACAGTCAACTGTTTGAGTTTCACCATTCTTAAAAATATATCTTCTTTTGTGTTTAACTGACGAAAGAAACTCATACAGGTTTGGAACAGTAAGCGATGACAAAATGAGTAAGCGATGACAAAATGTTTATTTTTGGGTGAACTATCCCTTTAACCTGGTATATAAGTGTTTTACTGTGACAGCCTGTGTTCTGAAAAACCCTCCTGACTCCAGTGTCAACCATATTAATTTAATGTGACATTTTCTACAAAAATTAAAGCCATTAGGGGAATTATGAATTATTCACACATGATTAATCTCATGCTGTTTTGGTTAAATACTTTTGCCCTACGGATTTTGCTCTGTGTGCAGGTTTGCAGGTGAAATCATTTCAGATGGAGAAGCTAATGTTCGGGAAAATGACTCATACATGTTCAACCTAGACAATAAGGCAAGTTTAGAGATTTGTCTTGTCCAAAACTTTGCGTTTAGAAAGCAAAAATTATTTAGAAATGATTAGAAAATGCATTTCATACATGTGACTTCCAGGGGGTGCTAAAGTATATTAAAATGTGTATGGAGCTTAAGCACACTTTGAATTGCTTCGTATTTGTGTGTATTTAATGGTGACTTTTTTTTTCTTTCTAGGTTGGAGAGGTCTACTGCATTGATGCCCAGTTCTATGGTAATGTTAGTAGGTTTATGAATCATCTTTGCGAACCCAATCTGTTCCCTGTCCGTGTGTTCACCAAACACCAGGACATGCGCTTTCCTCGAATTGCACTCTATGCAAGCAAGCCTATTCAAGCTGGAAACGAGCTTGGGTAAACCTTTATAACTTTTTTTTTTTATAAACCTCTAGCTCTTTTTAATCCCTTATTATTTGTCGTATTTATCCATTCTTTTCTCTTTCATCAGGTTTGACTATGGTGATCCCTATTGGCAAATTAAGAAAAAGTACTTCCATTGTCAGTGCGGCTCTACGAAATGTAGATACTCTGAGGCCGTTCCAGGCCAGAACCACGCAGACAGCACAGTCCAAATGCTAGGTGATCAGACCATTGCTCAGGTGGAACAAATTCAGTCAGCTAACACGGCTATATCAATTACTCAACCCTGAGGCCTCCACTCGGGATGTGCTGTGGCCTTTAACGAATAAATATGGTCAGGAGTGCAACACATAATTTCCTGAATCTCAGCTCCAAGTGAGGACAATTTGTCCAGAGATACAGCATCATTTTATCACCATGCCATTGAGGACATTTTGTAATAAGACATTTAATCAATGGCCTTTTGTATCTGAATGCATGTCTCACAAGGTTTTTTCTTATTAGGATGATGAAGAGGCTCCTTAATTGTACAAGATATAGACATTAGCATAATAGACATTTCTAATAGACATTTTTAAGCGTACATTTTTATATACTTGGTATTAAAAACAAAGGGTTTTTAGCCGAATACCATGAGTAAAGTGAAATCGTAAGTAGAACAGATGAACAAGTTCTACTGGCTAATTTTTTTAGCCATTTAATTTTTTTTTTTTTTTTAACTCTGTGTCTTCTCAGGAGCAGAGATCAGGGCTTTTTTCTAATCTGTTTTTATTGAAATTTCACTATGAATTTTACTTTCACAGAATTTGAATGTCCTTTCTGTGAGAAATAAAGCTTTCAGTGTTTTTAATTATTAATTTGGTCATTTGTAATTTAGCTGTGGCCCACACACAATTTCACTAAAGCACATTATGAATTACAGGTATATGTAACAAATTCAGTGTTTCATCTATCACTCCATCAAACGTAAATAATTATAATAATAAAATTACACACACACACACACACACACACATACACACACACATATATATATATATACATATATACACACAAACGTTTTGTCAATAAGAATTTTTTTTAAACAAGGACACATTAAATTTATACAAATTTTGACAGTAAAGACATTTATAATGTCACAAAAGTTTTCTATTACAAACAAATGTTGTTCTTTGGAACTGAATCATAAAAGAAAATACATATGGTTACCATAAAAATATTAAGCAGCACAACTGTTTTCAATATTGCTGAAAATAAATGTTTCTTAAGCAGACTAATCTAATGTAGCCTAAAGTATTTGCTGCTGAAAATTCACCTTTACCATCACAGGAATAAATTACATTTTAAACCATATTGAAATCGATTTTTTAAAATTGTAATTATATTTTACAGCATATCTGTTTTACTGTATTTTTAATTTGATTAAACAAAGCACAAGAAACTTTTTAAAAAAAGCACTGTTTTTTTTTTAGCAAAGTATTTTTTAAAGTAAATTTCACGTTTTGTTCTACCACATAAATGTCATGCAGTCATATCTGAAACTCAAATCCACTGCATGTGTGCTTTAAAAGGGAGTAGGCTACAAAGGTGATTGATCAAGCACGTAATTTGAGGCACGTAAATTAGCCTACTACGGCATGTAGCCTATAGAGCAAAATGTAGTCAAATCGAAAACCCATTAGAAATTCCCGTGGGATACAACGTCTCAAAAACCGGGGTTTAGGCTACAAACAGAGTAGGCTTCAGCTCTACTGAAGGGTTAATGTAAATCTGAAAGAGATAGAAGAGCCTCCGAAAGGCGTCCGTCACGAGATCATGTCCTGATTTACCCCACCCAACACCGGTTCCTCCCTTTTATAAATCAACGATCTGTTTACAGTTGTGGGAAGTGCAGCTGCAGATGCACCGACGCATCATATAATGTGCCGGATTCTTGTTAACTTGCTTTAAAGTAGACATTAAACCCATTTAAGTAACTGTTTAATGAACTGCTGGGGTGTGGAAGAGGACACGCTGTATTTCCCCCTCTTGCCCCAGTGCCATGGAGACTGTAGCGGTACAGGTGGAGCCACTGACAGGCTGCCTCACAGTCACGTGATCTGATTCAGAAGAACCAGCGGCTGCAGAAATTGATTAAAATTTCATCGCCAGGCTACGGTCTAGTGGAAAAAAAGGTGTTAATGTCCTTTGCTCGGTTTCATTTCAACGATAAAAGCACGAGGGCGACGGACTGCGCGTGTCATCATCTGTTAGAGCGAAGAGTGCAGGCAAGATCGGAGGAAAACATCGAAGCATCTGCATCAGCATCGCGCGCAGGGGAGCGGGATCTTACAATCTGTGGGCTTGACTCCATTCAATCGCGACACAGTTTGTAAAGGCACCTTTTCTGATAGGACTTATGAATTATATTAGGACTGATTATCTAAATCCTTCGAGTGAGGCGTGAAAAGGATCTTTATTGGAAATGACCGGTCGCTTTTTGATGGATTGTGTAAGGTGGAGCGACAAACTTTAACTGGCGTTCGGTTCATAACAGAGATGCGTTTAGATGTGCTCTGAATGGCTGGAATACTTTAAGCAACTCTGGCTGAACAAGCTCTTGTGGATGCCAGACCTGTACGGATGAGAAGAACTCGTGGCTGGGACTACATCGCGCGTTGTGATGCTTCTAACTTACACTCTGTCTGATGTGAATTTGGATTTCTATAGTCAAATCTGCGCGTTTCTAGAATGGCTCGCTTCGAAGACGATCTCCCGACCCGGTATGGAGGCGGTGGCTCTCCAGCGGGTCCAGTCAGAGGGGTCATCCGGCAGCCAGGCCCCCCGGCCGGACCGAGGGTCTATAAGCAAACAATGGCCCAGAGAGCCCGGACAATGGCCATATACAACCCAATACCGGTCAAACAGAACTGCTTAACAGTCAACAGATCCCTTTTCATCTTCAGCGAAGATAATATCATTCGGAAATATGCAAAGAAAATAACAGAGTGGCCATATCCTTTACACAAATCACAGGCACTTGTAAGAGGGTAAAATAGCCTAATATGACAGTAAAAAAACAGTTTGTAGACTTTGTAATCAGCAGTAATTCGGGTTCACCTTTCAGTGTTTGTTTTTTGTGTTTTTGTTTTTTTTACATTTATTAATATGCTAACGTTAGTTAAGCTCGCAAAAGTTTGGCGGAAATAGATGTATCGTTTTATCCAACATAAGTTATGTAAAAGTTGTTTCGGTTACATTTACTCTTATTGGATTGAAATGACATGCAGTAGGCTATGCAGGGTGGTGTCTCGCTGATGAAGCAAACATTACAAGAGGGGTCAGTTGGTTTCGATATACTAGGCTACGTGTCCCCGGAAAATAGCTCAGATTAGCCTACTTTATATTTGCGATTAGCATGCGGAATGTAAATTTGATGTATAATATCTGTAGACTAAGTCTCGTGACGTGAAATGCCATTTAGAGTTTTTATTGTTTTTGTCCTTTTCTCATCCAGTCACTGCGGTATTGATTCTTTTCAGTCAGGAAACGAGACTCGGTCTCTGTCGCTCATGGCAACCAGAACAGCTCTTGCATTGGGCTGCCTAAATTGCTGTGCAGTCTCAGGAGAATTGCCTCTGGGAATACCAGCCAGTCATAAAGTAACTGAGATATACCTGCTAGTCTGTGCGTTATAATAAGAGCATTCGCAGCTTATGTCGCAGGAAAAAGTCCAAAAGCAATAAAGTTGATAGTCTAGCCAATTTAAGCGGAACAGTTTAGTGCTTAAACGTTATGGGCGCTAATATCATTCCGAGGCCCAGCCGACGGTCCTCAAATTTTGATGGTTCAGAAACCGAATGATTTCGCGAAATTGAGCATTTCCCTTTGACGTGGAGGAGTTTGGGCTGTTTTAGTCGCTCTCCAAGGTGCTGAAACGCCTACGTGTTTAAAACTCGTCCAGGGAAAAGCCTAAGTGATGGAGCCTGAATATTTTACCACCCTAGAATAAAGATTAGAATTAACATTTCGATTTTGTTAACTTAAAACGAAATGTGACGCATTTTAAATGCTTATTTACCAATATCTGGGAAAATGTTTCAATTTGCAGCAGGCTTCACATTTGCTGTCCAACTTTGCTGTATTGTTTATTAGAAGTCCAACATGGACTGAAAAAATAAAAATAAATCAAATGTTAAATATGTGATCAATTTCTCTTTGTAGTCATAGACAGTTGAGTAATGATTTTTTTTTTTTCATTAAACAAACCACTGTTAATCATTGACTATTGAGATACTTGATCAAAACATATCTTCACCTGCCAACCTCACCTGTGAAATTATTCCAATTAAATTTCAATCAGATTGAGCTGAAAATCAGTTTGAAACATAATGGTGGCTAAAACACATTTTGTGAGAAATGGAAATTGTACCCAAACGTATATGAATACCTCTAAACAAAATTAATCCAAAGTACTTTTTTTGAACCATGAACCTTTTTTTCAATTTTGTTGGCTGTTTTGTCCCAGTTCTCATGTATCAGCACTAAGGGAGTATAATTCATGAAATTCTCCCATTTATTGATAATGTCTTTATGCTTAGACTACAATGAGTCTACTAGTCTGATGTGCCACGGGAAATAATTATCCTCCTCCCCACTAACCAGCAGCTGTGTGAGGAATGATGCAGTTCACACAGCTCTTGACTGAGCCATACGGTACCTGAGATGAAGTGAGGTCATTTTCATCAGTAATTCTTGTTAATAAAAAAATGATATTGTAGTTAAAGTATGGTGCATTTTAAATATTATTCCTGAGAAGTCTCAGTGGCTCTCATAGATACACTATGAAGTGAATATTAGCTCTAGATTTACGTTATTTGTTCTTTATACCGCTCTTTATTGATTTTTGCCATAGCTTCCAAAATTGCTTGATGATCATGTTATTGCTGTGAATTAATTCAAACTATTTGTATCCCATGGACTCTTTCCTTAACACCATCACTCCATTTGAGTACTTGATTCTCGCCACCATCATAGCAAACTGCATTGTACTGGGCTTAGAGCAGCATTTACCAGCTTTAGACAAGACACCCATGTCAAAGCGGCTGGTGAGTTGGACTTTCCCTCATTAATCACACTGCAATTTTATAATAGTTGTTTATGTATTAGTCTCTTTTGCAGCATTACCATATAAAATCTGAATTATTCTGTTCAGGTGCAGAAAGCTTTTACTTTAGAAACTTTTAATTGTTACTGTAGGTCAACATTTTGCGTAGCCCTCATTTATGTGATTCATTTAGCAGACACATCGATCCTTTGTGAGTTGCTGTCAGTCATTCAACGATGAATCCTTTAACCGTCCTCCTAAATTGATCCACAGATCTTTGTTGGTGCTTGAGATTTGATTTGATTTGATCAGTGTCTATAATAAAAGAGGACAGTAAACTTAAAAATGAACTGTCTTGTCCCCTAAAACTCTTCTTGAACATTCTGCCTTATTCTTTTCATGTATATTTCTCCTGAGATTTTATAAACATGTGTACATGCTATAATAATTTAAAAGTTTATTTCTCACCATTTGATTTGTTTTTGTCTCAACATTTGTCATGTACTTCCATATAGTCAGGGTATTGAAAATGTGCTTCACTTATGAACTGCAATTTTTAGATGCTCTGTTATTAGAGGTTTGCTTTGAATAGTTATACTGAGAATATAGAATATACTGAGAAATAGTAAAAGGCTCCCCATTCTCCAACTTTAATTTGCTTTATTTTACTGTATTCAGTAACACTGCTTCAGTGTTCTATGGAAGAACAACAGTTTAATGAAAGTTGTAAAATATTAAGTGCGCTTGCCACTGAGAGATTTATGTTCCTCTTTATACATCGTTTCATTGTAAACTTGCATCTTGTATCTAAATTTGTGTGAATAACTGCTTGTGTCTCTCCTCAATCATGACAGGACGACACTGAGCCCTACTTCATCGGAATATTTTGCTTCGAGGCCGGGATCAAGATTATCGCTCTAGGCTTTGCTTTTCATAAAGGCTCCTACCTCCGCAATGGGTGGAATGTTATGGATTTTGTTGTTGTGTTGACGGGGTAAGTTCAAATATTCTTCAAATTGCGACTCACTGAATGGTTACTGAATGGTTTTTATATAAATGACAAACCTTAAACCAAAGGGAAGCAGTATTTATGAAGCATATGGCCATGGTCTGTGACATGAAAAAGAAAATAGGCAATTGTTTTGTCGTTTTAATCAGAGCCGATCAGCCCTATACGCACACTACGCAAGTTGCGTAGGACCCCGCAAATTACTCATGGCCCCGCCTCTCTCTTGTGTCAAAGCGCGTCAATGAAAGTTTACAACATCGATGAGAAAAGAGAGAAAGAGAAAAAAAAAACACCATCAGAGTGAATTGCGGGAACAGCAATCAGGTCGACTTGTGTTTTCTCCTCTCCACGTTTGATGTCAGCAAAGAACAGTAAAGTTAAGTTGATGTGCTTTAGTCTGTCTGTCTAACCCAGCTGGGCAGGGCATCTTTTGCTCTTTCTGTGTCTTGCTTGCTAATGCCGGCCACTTCCAGGCCTGTTCTGTGACTTTGTGCCTGACGAAAAAAGTGAGAGTGAAATACAACTATTTTTTACGTTTGCTAAACGACAAAGGGCAACGGTGTTTGTTTATAAACTGCAGCTCGGAAAGATAACCGCGTCACACGTTAACGTGTTCATATGCGCGTGCACGAAATGAAACTCGCACTTTCCAGCAGAAACATCTGTGGGGACCAGTACAATAAGGGCGTGATGTCACTCCTCATTAGGCGCACATACTTTTAAAACAAGACAATGATTATCTAGTCTCCAAGTCAGTTTAGTTACAACTCTGCGATAAAGCAAGATGGAAAGCAATGTTTTGACAATGACTGTTGATTTATAGGCTATATTGCATTTAAAATATTGATTGGCTGGACATACTGGTCAATATGGATGATGCACATCCCTCAGTAAATAATAACCATCAAGTATCAAGTATTGCTTTTATCATTTAAAACACAGTGACATGCTATGGCAAGCCATTTTAGCTTTTATTCATCCACAGGATGCATTTTTGATATCAATAATTCAATTTGATCACATCTACACATTTATTTGATCACATTTAAAATGTAAATTCTTGATATTAAGAATGACATTTTCTAGTAACAATGTCTATTTTTGATATTAGGAATTACATTTTCATTAGTATTAGTTAAAGGAGTGGGAGCACTGGGGTGTCAGGTGTGACTGTGTGGCAATGGCAAATGGTTTACATGGCTCATGGGTCAGGTATGGGGGCTCTTTAATAGAATTTTGCTTAGGGCCCCAAGGAGGTCAGGATCTGCTCTGGTTTTAATGCTGTCGTTGATAAAAACCTCAGTGGAACTGAGTGGAGAAGCAAATTGGTCTGCTTGGCCCTAGCACAGGCAGTGTAGCGGAGGTCCTGTACATAGATAAATTATGTTAGGGAATCTAGCCTGCAGTCAGACCAGGGGTCTGTATGCACGGGGTCTGGCTTGCGATCCAAAATTACAACCGGGCTGGTACTTTAGAGGTGTAATGGGGTGTAGAGGAGCTACTTCATATCCAGCAAGGAATACAGCGGGGACATTCTGATCCTTATTTATAGCAGTTATAGTCTGGTGTAGATGATTGCTACTGTCTGCATCGTATTTGCCTAGAGATATTGCTCTATTCGTTTTGGTTGTTTTTGAAGTGTTTCTGAAATGGATTTGCATTGTTAGATGGTTTTGTGAGAGGCAACATAGGAATTTCAATACAAGGATCCAGCTTTATTTGTTCCTGGTACTATTGAACTTACATGGTGATTATTGCATTACAGTTATTTAGTTGCAGTGCATTTGCATTTCAAATATTTGAAGAAAAGTCATATCACAAGGTATTTTCTAATACAGGGATAGTGCAGTGCTATTTTAACTAGGTATTAGTTCAATTATTGGTTAGTAGCAGGTTTATGGGGGTTATGCGCATAAACTTCTGTATTCTGTAAAACAGGTCAAATAGCTTCCGGTTCAGGTCTTTTGTATGTGCTTCTGTAGAGCCGTTTTGATGAGCATAAACGAAGGTCATTGCATAAGCAAATTGATATCTTAACAGTTTTTTTTCTTCTTCTCGCTAACATTTAGATATTCAAATTAAACAGAACGGCAACAATAAAAAGAACTAGCTATGTTAGCTGATTACCTTAAAAGTGTAGTCGCCGTCAGTTCGTGCTGCCATTAACACTTTCTCCGACAAGCGGATGCAGTGAGACCTGTTTTCTTGTTTGTCCACTTAAAGCATATTATAGTAAACTAGAACTAAAACCATAAAAACAGTTCAATTACCTGAAATTAAATACATGTTAAATGAAATAAAATAAAAATATAAAAAATTTTTTATTTCAGCTAATTGCCAAGGCAACAATTCTCATTTTCTTTTAGTTTAAAGAGGACCTATTATGTTTTTTCCTTTTTCTTCTTTTTTTTTTTACATTTTCAAGTGTGTGATGTTACTGTTTAAACATGAAAAATGTCTGCAAAGTTACAAAGCACAAAGTCCACTTTAAATGGAGTTATTCTCTATATCAGTAAGCTCTGTTTCTGATCTCCTTGAAACGCTTCGATTGTAGTCTTGAGTTTTCTTCCAGGAACGTACCTTCACAGTATTCCTCATTTAAATAATTACTGCCCAAGGCATATGCAAAAAAAGAAAAAAAAAGAAAAAAAAAGCCTGGTTGAGTTGCTTGAGCAGTGTGTTGAAACTCACATTTATGGTAAAAGGGGTGTGACATTTCCAAAACATGATCGTAGCGGTTGACCAATCACAACACACTGGTCCAGCCGACCAATCAGAGCACATTGTGCTCTGCAAAAATGTATAATATATGAGAAATACATTTTTTAAACATTCAAGCATGAAAACTTATTCTAGTGGACCCCAAACTCAAGACTTTGTAAAATAACATAATATGGCCTCTTTAACTTGATCTGCTAAAGTAACTAAAACTGAAATAAAAATTAATGAAAAATAATATATAAACATATATATTTTTTAAAAAACGAATAAAATGACAAAAACACACAGCAAAATTACTAAAACTTTCAAATCAAAATGAAAAACTATAATAGTATCTCAATGGAGGACCACCAGCAGACTCATTTTATATTGAAGGAAGAGGTGATGTCATTTAAAATGGACAACATGACTGGCTCCACTGCACTGGTTGACGGGCCACAGGGATGTGCGCTCATCCTGGGGCACTGTGCCGTGACGGGCATGGTGTTACACTGATGCTGGTCCCTGTATAGTTACTGGCACCACTAGGGAGTGTCCTGCCTTTCTCTGCCTAATGGCAGGGAGATTTGTTTTGTCCATCCACAGAGGCTTACGTCAGCCCATCACCTCTCTGCAATAAACAGATTTAGTGGAAGCAGTTCTGTTCCTGCAGCGGAAGAGACTGTGCAGAAAGCCCCAGGATATAGAGTTGTCTATTTGCCTCTGGACATCTGAGGCAGCCAGTGGAGTTTATTTATAACAGACATAAAGAAGTCATATTATAACAGCGTGTCTCTTAAACTAGACATTAATGTCACGTAATATTTACAGTATATGTGTGAATTTGATATTTGCAAAAGGTGAATATATATTTCTATGTGTATAAAAATATATATATAAATAAATATATAAATATATAACTTGCTATATATATATATCATATTATCAAATAAAACCATGTATATAATATGGTGGCTTTATTTTATATACATCTATACATTTATTATACATCTAAAACTTACTAGTAATACTAGTATCCACAAATATATATTTACTGTATATTATACTTAGTGTTGTTTTTACTAATATATAAAAATTATATAATATTCACTCTGTTAACCTGTTTCCTTAGTATTTTATTGGTGGAAGTCAGTTGATTAAGCAGTCTCTGTCACCTTTAGTACAGGAGGGTCCATCACCCAGATCATAATATGCCTGGCAAGAAATGGATTTGCTTCATTAACTGGGGCAAGATGGTATAATATGGTAATAATCACAATCAGAGCATACCCTAAAAGGGTCTGCAGTTTAGTGGTTCAGGAGTATGATCAGTCTCAGTCAAGACTTATTGATCCATGTTTCAATCCCAGACTGCTGTTCGATTATCAGAGTATGCTATAAATCACATATGTATGAGATTGTATATGTATATTATGAGATGCTTATTCAGATGGCATCCTTTGTATGGTTTTCCTAATTGAACTTGAGGGATTTGTCGTATAGTATTCAATGTTTTTTAGCCTCCACAATCAATCACTCTTTGTCAATTTTTGCTTTTTAGGCTCAATGAGCTTGGAGTGTGGGCGGGGCTGTCTTGTGCGACACTAGAGAAATAGAAACGACTGACAAAATGTTGCGTTTGTTGTGGATTTAATTCAATTCCTTTTATTGTCATCGCATATATTATACAATGAAATGAATTAGCAAACCTTACGGTGCATCCACACATAACAACACAACAACAATAATGAAGACACCATAAATGTAACACACTACAATACAGAAACTTGACAGTTTCATGTAAAGATATTGCACATTATCATGGAGCATATATCTTCTGGATAGGACCTGGTGTCAGTTTAATGTTAACTGCAAATTAGTCATTGTAATTTCATAGGTTATTCTTACATCATTTTTTTTTTATTACACTCAGTATTGTTTCACAGGAAATAATAGGGTCCTATCAGTACAGTTTATAATATAAAAATTAAAATAATGTAATATTTTTTTTTTAATAATAATGATAATAAAATGAGTAGTATTTCCCTCCTTTATCCAGTCTCACAGCTCTAATGTGCCTCCAGTAAGATCTTTGGACTTGCTAATAAGAGAATATATCTGACTCTCTGGGTTCACATCTCGATCAATACTGTATTGAACCAAACAGTAAGGGAATGGCTTTGCTACACCACTCTTCTTTATGGCTGTGTGTTCGAGCGGCGCACTCCTTCTCTCCCTCTCTCCTCGTTCCAACCAGCTTTAGTGGGTGAGGGGTGTGGTGATGGCCAGGGATCATGCTGCTGTTGATGCTGCGATGAACCGAATGGCCGCTGGGGTTCCCTGCTCAGATCAGTCGCTCTTAATGAGCTGCATGGGTTCCCTGGAGGACCATTATGTTCGCAGCCTTGTGTTTCTCTGGACTCCCATAGAAAAGGATCCTGAAGAAGGCCTTGAATATTATGTAGAGGAAATGTATTGCATTTGGATTAATTTGATGCTCAAACTCAAATTTGAGTCGCCAGATGAACATTAGTGACAAATGCAAATGTTTACACTACATTAATTTTTTCATTATGCTGTTATTGGCTTGGTTATACAATTGCTGCACGGTTACCCAAATTTATTTGGAACAATGTGAGCACAGTTAGTTGTTGTCAACTAGGCCTCTAATAAGCCATATTGAACAATTTATATTATATTAATATAATGGGCTGCCGTTTAGGAGAAATGTAAGAACAGTATAAGATAACATTAAAGGTCAAACCGAAATGCAGAAAATGAAAACGCTGCATTTAAGGATGGACTATGAATGCTTGAGAGTCCGAAACTAGCTGGTAGTTTAATGCCTTTTTTTCATGAAATATATGTGCTTACTTTATATTTTACTCCTCCATCTGTTAAGGGTTGTGTAGGTGGTATGGAATATTCTGCTGCTTCTAACACAATGTCAAGAAACAAGCTGAAGTTTTAAACACCATCTTTCCAGAGCTTTTGCTTTTGCTTTGTCCTGTTTGATCACTGCAGTCTGGGGAGTAATTGAGTCATGTTCCCTCGAAAAATGTTAATAGTCCTATTACTGGAGCTCTGTCTTCTTTTTTCGTCCTATAATCTAGTTCTAACTCCCTATGTGTACCCAACTGTATGTTGTAAAGATGTTGTATATGTATTGATCCCTTTTACTGCATTGAGTAACCGTCTTCACTGTGTCTATTCCACCTTCCTGTTAAAGAAATTTATATTTTGCAGTAGTTGCACCTCTTAAAGCAATATCCTGATTAGCTCTTTCTTGATTCTCTGAGAGTAGATTGGGTGTCTGTGGTTGCCACAGAGGACCTTTACCTGTCAATATTGGTGTGTTCCTGTGAGTGACTGAAGTAATTTGCTTGGAGGGAGATGCAGTATTTTAGACATTCAGGGTGTTGCAATCCTCCCTTGGTGTTGGCCTAAACATCATTAATTGATGAGGACAGTTTGTCAGTGTCTGAAAACAAGGTGATAAGCTTATTTGTGAGTGATCTCTGTGTGGATTCTCTCTGCTCAACGTATGTATCATGTTGTGATCTATTTAATGTCATAGAGGAAAGTGAGTTCTGTGCATATTTTAGCACATCGACCAGGTCAGGAGGTGTGGGATCAAACGATTGTGAACTTTTCATTGAAGCTGAGCATATTGAATCAAGTCTCCCACTGTTGCTACATTTCCTTCATCTCTGGCAATGTTTAAACTAGAGATCAGGGTTGTCATGATACCTTTTTTCAGATTTCAATGCCAGTGAAATTCCTTTATCCTCAATAAGAATGTTGATTTTTTTACGGAGCCCTGCACATCATGACATGCAGACAACAATATGTATATTGTGGCCATGCATTAAGAATTGGTTCTCTCCTTTTAGTAAATTGTGACCACTATTTACTAATTCATTCATTTGTTTTTTATATCATGGCCACAAATTAAGAATTCGTTCACACGACTTAATTTATTCCCTTGTTTTAGTAAATCGTGGCCACATTGAACTTATTAGTTACCTCGTTTTGATTTTACTAAAACGATAGAACAAATTAGTTGTCACAGTCTGGTTGTAATGAAGCGCACAACAAAGGAGTAAGGAACAAAACAGTAATATAAACACAACCACATAAGCACTGACGTTAATACTGACGATAACAGACATTAGAACGAAGGAAACTCAGGGCTTCCATACATACAGGCATAATTAACATAACTAGGAACTTGTGAGAACTCAATAAAAAAACAAGGAGAGAAACTAGCAAAGGGAACACAGATGGAGAGACCAGGGCGATGATGGTTGGACGATCCATGAGCAGGAGTAGCCTGGCAGGGACCCAGAGAGCAGCCAGGATAATGGCCCACGGCAGAGTTGAGGGAGGGAGGAGCCATGGTGGAGACTTGGCTGACAATGGAAGGATGGACGATGGAGCCGATGGAAGAGGATACCAGGGTGCAGATGGAGAGCTGATGAGGCTGGGCAACATCGATGGTCCTGGAGGCTGAGCCGCAGTGATGAGCCTCCGAGGTGGAGCCAGGGTGCCAGAGGACTGAGGTGGAGCTGGTGTGACTGAGGACCCAGGTGGAGCCGGAGGTAAGGCGGAGCCAGACGTATTATACCAGGGAGGAGCTGAGGTGAACCGGCGGAGGCGGGGCCGACGGGCTGGCTGGCTTTGGAAGAGGAGGCGGGAGAGGGAGGGATCTCTGGAGAAACAGGAGACTTTGAGATGGGCGGAAACTGTGAAGACCCAGAAGACTTGAAGCTGGGTGGAACCAGCAGAGACACAGGAGACTTGGAGGACCAGTGGGGATGGGATAATCAGGGAAACATCCTCTTCCAAATCATAACAAAAATTAGTAGAGACCACCTTAGCAAAGAGTTCCTTCCATGCCCTCGTACTCCACGAGCTGTCCCACGACGACGCACAGTGTTGCCGGCTCACGCATCTTGCCAGACACTCTGTGGGGCTCGGGCTTCTGGGCGATGGTTGGCTCAGTCCTCTTCTCTGGCGCTGGCTCGTGCATCGTGGCTGACTCAGGCTTTCCGTCTACGGTGGGCTCTGGCATCATGTCCGTGCAGTGTGTGGGCGGTGGCTGGATGGCCTCTGGGGCTGGTGATGTCATCCCCAGCGGAGCAGATGGTGAATGCCGATCCCTTATTCACCAGCACCCACTCCACATGTGCGGTGAAATTCCCCCAAGGACCGTTCACTTGGAGGCGTGCCCTGGACCGGGTGGTGGGTTAGGGACACCATATCTAAAAAAGTCCCTTGTTTGGTCCTCTAGTGAATGGTTCTTCTGCTTGAGGCAGAACAACTGAACCACAGGTAAATCCATTGTAAGGGGGAAAAGAAAAAAACGCAGCTAAAACAATCTATTCTCGGTCCGGTATTCTGTCACGGTGGGTTGTAGAGAAGTGTACGACAAAGGAGTAAGGAAACAGTCTTTTTTAAATCCACAACTGAAAAACATAGGAGATTGTTAATATTGATGATACCGGAATAGTTAATACTGACGATACCGGACATTAGAATGAAGGGAACTCAGGCCTTAAATACATACAGGGATAATTAACATAACTTAACGTAATGTAAGGAACACGTGAGAACGCAATCAAAAACCAAGGGGACAAACTAGCAAAGGGAACACAGGCAAAACAGGAACAGAACACATAGAAACGAAACCAAAACAGAACATAACAGAGCATACGAATTACGTTAGTAAAACGTTCTGACATATTAGGAAGTCATGGAAATGAATTGTTCATTTGTGGCCATGATATACATTATTTTTTCCTGCGTGTCATGTGTGGGGCTCCATAAACCACAGCATACTATTATGCGAAGAAACATGTTCTTATTTAAATAGTTGCAATTAATTATATTATTAAATATTTGATATAGTATATATTCAATATCAAATATTAATATCAAAATTGATAAATTAACATTTTAATTGACTGACTTTCTTCTAAGGAACATAAACACATCATTGCCCATTGACTGCTGAGAGCAGTTGAAGAGGCTTATAGACGTTCTATCGCTGCCTCCTGTTGAGGCACATCACTGAAACGCTGTGGGGGGCTTCAGTCTGACAAGTGCTGGTGTGTTTAGAGTGAGAGCAGGGTGTTAGGTTTGCAGGGAGGGGTTTAGATTAAATACCGACCAATTAGCAGAGCTCTTTCTCTCTCACTCTCTCCATAGCACCTGCACTGCTACTAGCATCTCAAGCAGGTTTCCCTTTGTTATTTTCACAGCTAACTCCTCATTCGCAGGAGAACATGCAGTTTTTTCTCTTGTAGGAATGGCCAAGCATGGGTTTTTGTTTACTTTAACAAAACCTGCCACTAAGGCACTTTGTGGCAGGAATGATTGTTTTTCTGTTTATCAAGATTTATGCTGGTCTGTAGGGTATTTCAGAACATCTGAACAAGTATAAATCACTTTTAGCCTGTTTTGGCTTTTTGAAAGTCAATAATGACAAATATATCATGTTTTAGAGCGTGATTTAAAAAAAAAATCCCAAACCAGTTCAGTGCAAGTCCCACCCTGTAGCTAATTTTATTGTTTAAGGTTAGGGTGTAGGGTTAGGGGTTAGTGTTTGCTGTAGCATTGTGTAGGCAATCAGCACTGTGATTGACATGACCAGTGAAATCTTTAGAATTGGCTGCGGGGTGGAGTTTGCACTGAAAATATCACGCTGTTTAAGATAATTAGTTAAGCCTATAAATGCTCCTATTAATGTAAAGATTGAACCCGTAAGATTTAGGAAACACTCCTGTAAATAAGGGCTATTATATCAGGAATTTGCGTTTGTTAAGATGTCTGTTGGTTTAGAAGGCTCATGTTTATTTTTTTATTGTAAGTTCAGTTTCATATTTATTTTTTGGAGCTGTTGCCTATTTTTATTGACGAACAGTGAAAAGCGACAGGAAATTATAGGTTGAGAGACATGGAATTGATTTGGGATACAAGGCTCAATGTGTCTGAAGCACATGCATTAACAACTCTGACCACCTCATATTTCTGTACAGATTTTTAATGCAGATCTGATTTTTATTAATTATTTTAATGATTTCAATAAGACTCCATGAAATCAAAACTGAATTAGCTTTGAAGACATAAGTTAGCATCCTTCTAAAAGTTGACAAAATTGACTTTTAGCAGATATAACTTCCCTTTTATAAAAGGAAATGCATTAAACCAGGAAAGAAGTGATTGTGAACACAAGCTGTTGTTGCAGGTGGGGAATATTTAGTGTTAATGATGAAGACCCATTACTTATTCTTTGAGGCAAGTCCTTGGCCTGTAAAATCATACAGACAGCTATGATACGTTTTTACAGCAATACTTCAGCAGTGATGTTTTATCAGGGTCAGCTGACCTCTTTACATAACTCTGTGACCTGAGACATAAAGCCAGGGAAGAATTATTTCTGTAGTCTCTTCTTCTGTATTCAGTTGTCCTCGGCTCACCTCACTGTGTCTGGTTGCTCTTGTGTAACAGTATGTGTGTGTGCATGTAAAATGAACTTCCAGACTCTATTCTGCTGCTGCATTTATTCTGATATCGCTGTGAAATCTGTTGATTTGGGGGAGCAGTTGGAGATATCAGCTGTCATTTAATTCTAAACAGTGAGCAGCGAATGACCCAGTCAAATATTTGAAAGCGGCTCTGTCTCATAAAGAAAGGCAAACAATATTTCAGAGCCTGTCAATCTCTTTGAACAGGCTATAATTTGTCTATTTCATGAGGTCTATTTCATCACATTCTCTCCCGAGTCACATGGGTCTCTAATGGAGGCATTGTCTGTTTACACACAGGGATGTACTGTAGTAACAGGACTGCTGTTTGCTTTAGATAGAGCCATTAGAGTCGTATGACCTTTGTGACTCAGCTCTTCCTTATAGTGAAACAAACAAATACACTGATATAAAAATCAGTAAAGAGACATGAATCATATTCTCTTTAGCTTTAGGTTGGATGGCCTGGCTGTGAAAATGTCATTTTAGAGAATCAGGATCAGCAATTGACTGTCTTTTTCCCTTTTTATTGGTCATTAGAATCCCTCCTACAAGCACAGATAGCCATCATGAAAATGGCTTTTATTAGAAGTTACGATTTATTACCTGCTCAGTATCCAATACATTTTTTTCCCCTGAAATGAGACGCAGGGCATCATATTTCAGTGTAACACCATGTCCTAACCAGACACATTGTGACAAGTTTCCAGCACCAAGTGATTTAAGTTAGAGCTGAAATTGTTTCTGTTCTGAGCTGCATATTTAATTCAAGTGGAAAATCTGAATATTTGGCTAAATCTATTCATAATAAATCTGCCATTCCATTTGTTCAGGAGAACAAAATCTGGGGACAGATCTGGGGAAATTGGTGCAAAATGGTGAAACAGAAGTCTCATGATTTTTTGTCTGACAGCAAATTATTCAGTCACTTGACTATTTTTGGATGCACATCTAGGAATTTATTTAGGAAATGTGTTTCCATTGTAGTTTGTGTACATCTTCTGTTGAATAAACAATTTAGGTTATGTATGTTCTATTTAATGCACATTTTGGATCCCCCCACGTTATTTTCCATGAGATTATGTATCTTTTGCATTTTTCATGTAAAATGTATTAATAAAATACAATTCAAAAGTTTTTTTTTTAAAAGAAGTCTCTTATTCTAACCAAGACTGCATTTATTTGATCTAAAATACAGTAAAAACAGTAATATTATTACAGTTTAAATTAAATGTTTTGAATTTCAATATATTTTAAAATATAATTTATTCCTGTGACTGCGAAGCTGAATTTCATCAGTCTCTACTCCAGTCTTAAGTGTCACATGATCCTTCAGAAATCATTTTAATATGTTCTTCTTAAGAAACATTTCTTATTATTATCAATGTTGGAAACATTTGTGCTGCTTAATATTTTTGCATGAAAACCATGATACTTTTTTTCAGTTTTCATGAATAGAAAGTTCAAAAGAACAGCATTCATGTGAAATAGAAAACAGTTGTAACATTATAAATGTATTTATTGTTACGTTCGATCAATTGAATGTGTCCTTGCTGAATAAAAGCACTTGCTGACCCCAAACTTTTGAACAGTAGTGTATGTGTATGAAAGTCACTGTACGCTTCCTGTCCACATCATGAACTATAGATGAGGCTTATTCGCTCTTCCCTGGAGACCCGTGGGGATGATGCGACAGCTACTGGGGTCAGGCAGAGTTTTTTTATGAAATGCTGTGACATTCGGACAGGTGTGTGAGGACACCCTGCTGGGTGGAGTACCTCTGCAGCGACAGCGTGTCACCTTTCAACACAAACCACAGCGCCTCTGTTCGCTAAACACATCTATACACACATCAAGCTGTGTAAATGACGTGGTCCCTGCGGATACATTATTCAGCATGCCATGCACGTCCAGTAGCCAGATGTCAGTGTTATTGCAGTGGGTATTTTAAGCAGATCGCCAAGCAAACAAACAAATAAAAATAGCTTTAAGTGTGAATCCTATAGTACTTAATTGGGTGGGTGACAAGGGCTGATGTTTGTCCCCTGATGGCGTCCCATAATCTCTCCTTTTCTCTGGGGTCCTCTTGCTTATTTCTCTCCCAGTCTTACATCACTCTCCTCTCTTTTGCCTCCTGGAATACTTCTCCTTTTCCCCACAATCCCTTCTTTCTTTCATCTTCCCCGATTCATTTACTTTCCCTCTTATCATCCATTTCGCAAAAGTGTCTGTTTCTTTCGCATGTCTCACTCCACACGTTCCCATGCTCAGACAGTTAGCAGGAAGTCGAGTTGACGAGAGGAAGAGTTGATGTTTTAATGCTATTAGCTGGCCGTGTTGAGAGAGAGACACTCATTAGTCACTGAATATAAGAACTGACAGCGAGTGCAGTCTGCATCGATTACCTTATTTTGTTACTAGCATGCTTTCCTTGGGCATCCATTTCTCTCGTTGACAGAAAGAGTTGGGAGATTTCGGTGTTTTGTGTAATACGTGTCTGTCAATTGCACATATTCAGCGTTGGGTCAAAGCTAAAGTTCAGCTAAATATTGAATTGGGTTTTAAAACTGAAATGTATTTTTATGATATCATTTCTTATATAATTTACATTATCATATACTTAGTATATTTATTATAATCCTTTACTTTATCTAAATGAAATATTAGTATAATTCTTTCATTTAATTATTACTAATTAATATTTATATTTTAATATGCATAGTATAATATAGAATTGGTATATCAAAGAAATTGGGTCGCTGCATCTTTCTATCCATTTTGGTTTGAATTTGTATTTTAATGTTTGAATACTGTATTTTTTATTTTCTTGTTTTTATTCTGATGCTTAAAGTCTTTTTTTCTATTGTTATCACCACAGAATAATCTTGTAAGCTTTGGTACACTGCTGGAGGGACCTGTATTTTAAAATGACTGATCAAAGACCTCCAAAGGGGACAAATTATGTGGCTTCTCGATAGATCATCCAGTGAAAAGTGTTAAATGCTCAATCAGTCCTTAATGATAAGATGACCTGAAGTCATGATTAGAGATGTGTTGAGCTGAGTGGTGCTCACACAGAAAAGCTGTTATCCGTAACAAGAGACACATGATGCATTGTGTCTGGCACTCCTCGCATTATCTCCACATAAAGCATTGATCTGTGGTTATTGTCTAAAGAGCTTGTATGCACTCACATTACGCAAAGCTCACAAATGATTGCCTTTTAGTCGCTTGTTAGATTTCAGTGATTTTTATTTTAAGGGCTTCCATTTTGTACTTTTTTTTTTGAAAAATCTGACCGTGGCCTCTAGGTTAAATGAGTTTTCCCTCCACGTTTTAATTTGTTCATGAAGATAAGGAAGCCTTCATTGACACTGTTCAGTTTTTCAGTTATTTTTGCAGTCACCATATCTAATATTTATATGGCCTACTAAGCTACAAGAGCACTGAGCTCTTTGATTGATTCATATTTTTGATATGGAAACTGGGGTCCTGTGACCTATTTGCTCTCATAAGTTCTTAATATTTAATTTTCGTGGTACACCAGATCTATCTATCTATCTATCTATCTATCTATCTATCTATCTATCTATCTATCTATCTATCTATCTATCCATCCATCCATCCATCCATCCATCCATCCATCCATCCATCCATCCATCCATCCATCCATCCATCCATCCATCCATCCATCCATCCATCCATCCATCCATCTTCTGTCTGTCTTTTTTTTTATTTTCCAAAACTTTCCAGTTTTTCTTGTTAAAAATGATTCCACTTTCTTTATAATCTAATTCAAATGTCAATTTTGCTTCCTGTTCATTACCTCACTTCAAATTCCGGAATTGAATTAGAATGTAATTCTGAATGGCGCACAGTCTTGTACAGCCTAGTGCTGGCAATGCCGCGTTCATGTTTTGATTCCCTGAAAAGGCCTTATAGGTTTATATTGAATACATTGCAAGTTGTTTTGAAAAAGCATTTACCAAATGAACAAATGCAAGTACTAAATATGTGCATTTTTGGCATGCAGCTCGGCCAGTCATATTAGATGACTGAAAACAACTGTTGCAGTTGCATACTGTAATTTAGTGTCCAGGAGTACAGTTATATCCATGTATTGTCAGATAAATTTCTTTTAAGTCCTTCTGCTTTATATGATTTGTAAGTCTGTCAGTGGTGTCTTCATATAGTGACATGTTAAATGAGACTGATGTTGAGCTGTTGAGCACAAGTTTCTTTTCTCCTCTGCTCCACTGATCTCTGTTTCTCTTTCTTTCTTTCTTTCTTTCTTTCTTTCTTTCTTTCTTTCTTTCTTTCTTTCTTTCTTTCTTTCTTTCTTTCTTTCTTTCTTTCTTTCTTTCTTTCTTTCTTTCTTTCTCTCGTTGGTCTGTCTGTCATAGTGTTCTAATGAGAGCAGTGGAGACCTTTGTCTCTATGGTGATGAGACTGGTCTCCAGTGTGTGTTTCCTTCTTGCTCAGTGTCTGGAAAAGCCCTACACTCTCTCCCCTGATAGGTCAATACAGCTTCTAAAACAACACTTATTTCATCTTGAGTGGCCAGTTTTATAAGAATGAATCTTATGGCTTCTACTGAGGCTTAAAACAGCTGCTAGACATTGCGATAAAGTAGTAATTACAGGAAAAGAAGACACACAGATGCCTTTTGGTAGACAAATGCAATGCAGTCACTCCCTCCTGTCTAGAAAGCGCATGCTAGCTCCAGGATAAGTTTACATTAGTGATGCTTCATTGTTTACCTCTGTCTGTCATGCATGTTTCATTCATGATTTGGATTTGGACGAGGAAAAGAAAAGGACCGGGAAGATGCAGCTATATTCGAATCTGCTCCGCTGTGAGCCGTGCTCTACAATTACAGAGTAGAGTGCCCTGTGCCAGCCCAGAATAATAGAGCCAAAATGTTTAATGAACTGTTTGGCTAGCTGGTAA
This sequence comes from Abramis brama, assembly GCF_963993115.1. Lineage (NCBI taxonomy): Eukaryota > Metazoa > Chordata > Actinopteri > Cypriniformes > Leuciscidae > Abramis > Abramis brama. Next base: position 17,604,937 of record NC_139967.1, on the reverse strand, counting down.
AATGAAAAATACACAGCTAGCACTTCTGTGTACATGCCTGAGCTGAGAGTAATCATTTAGCGCTGTTCCAGGGACACACCAACAACAAGTTTTTGAGCGCCAGACGACTTTTTTTCCGGTGTGTTCCGCACCGCTGGCTCTAGTCAGACAGTTTAGGGTTTTCTTGCATAAAGTGCAGCGTTTGTCATGATTAACTTTGTTCATTTTTGGGTGAACTGTCCCTTTAAGAATGCAACTGAATTCCTCTATAGATTCAGCCACCAGTACATAATGATTCCAGTGATCTCTTCCTTATCTAATCTGCCTCGCAGGGGAATTGATAGCTCATCTGCACAGCGGGTTCTGAAGGGTCATTACCGAGGGGTTATGGAATCCATTTACAGATGTGCCGTATGTTTTTATTATTGTTGTGATGCTGAGAGGTCTGCTTGCATCTCCGTCCGACCACGGAGAATCAGAGAGATTTCATATTGCATTACAGAGAGACATTCAGTGGCATGAACAAATACCTCTCAGATCAGCATTCAACAAATGAAAACTCTTTTTCTAATATTACAATCATATCATTGTAAATTTCCATCTTTATAATCATTTCTTCATAAGCATTGTTTTTCCGTGCCCCGTCTCCCTCAAATGACTTAATAATTTGTGTGAGAAAGCAATAATACATCCCAGCTACAGACTTTGTACAACAGCTCAGTGAAAAACACAGATATATGAGTGTTTGTTCTGTACTGCTCTCAAAAACTGTCACAAAATTGAAAAATTATCTCTCACCTCTATAGCAGATACCTAGATTTCATCTGTTTACGCTGAATGCGGTGAAGTAGCAAATGCATTATTTATTCCTTTATGAAGCCTGGTGAATTATATAGCATTCACGCCAATTTTCTAAAACCGTGCAGTCAAATGCATTAGATGAATTGTAAAATATGCAGCTCTTGCATTTTTTCGGCTTGTGATATTATTTGTTAATTTGTTATTTTTGCTTCTTTTAAATTCCTTTTATGTATAGATTTTATTGCTTTGCCCTCGTGCCAGATTAATTTTTCAAAACATGATCATTTACAATAAATACACTAACCCTGTTAAAGTAAAATAAACCAGTATTTCACCAAAATTGCACTTTTTATGACTCATTATGACCTCACTTGTTCTGTAATTTTTCTCAATTTTCTCCCTAATATTTTTTTCAGTTAGTTTACTTAGTAAGTTGGTTGTTTTGAGACAACATTATCAGTAAAGAACTTAAAAAAATATGTAAAGAAAACAAGAAAAATCAAGGTAAAATAATTTGTGTGCATTTACATGCTATCAGAAATTAGCCATAGCAAGAATCAGCGTCGCTTCCATCACAGAATGCTATTAAGCTCACATAAGCCACACAATTTGTGATGTGATGGAGATTACGCTGTGGTTGAAATATTCAGAACATTCAGAAATGTGGCAGAATTATACACTGCATTAGTATTACACTAATTGAAGATTGTTAGACAAATGAAGCAATTGGACGTCTGTTAGGGAGGTCTCACAGTCCAAAGGTGCCCATAGTTGAAGAAACAGCTGTAAATGTTCAGATGTATGTCTTGTCAAATGTTTATTATACTGTAGGTGTTGTTTACCTTAAGTACATTGAGCGGGTCTTTGTTTAATTCTCAGGCAGGCTCTTGTATTTGCACAGCTTCTCTGTTTGTGTGGCTCTCGGTCTGCACACTACCTAAAGTGGGGCAGAGTGTCTGACCATGTAAAATCCTCTGAAGTAATGGAGATACAGCACTAACTTTAAAATAGTACGTAGTACCATCTGGGTGACGTCCTTCGGCCTATAATTAGTGCAGTAGCATCTCAGATCTTCTGAAGATTGAACAGTGCCCTAAAGGCAGTGTATGAATCTTTAATGTGTTTTGGGTGCAGCTCTTATAATGATTTGACCTTGCTCAAGATTCGAGCAACAGGGTCTGGCTGACACGGCTAGTTCTTAGAGATTTCTAGCTGAAAAATTAAAAAAATAATAAACTTTTTAAGGTAAGCAATTCTTCTCTCAGACCGTCTTAATACAGACACATGGAACATATAATGCAGTCAACATTTTGTATGCTCATATTTTAGGGAATAACTCAAGACTCAACTGTTATTTATGGTTTATAACTAAATATTCTGATTCATAACTATAATTCAGATTTTATACAAAATTATTCCATTGCAAACCTAGGAAACAATCTGAAATTAGACAATGTCTGCTTGTGACCTCATTATGATGGGTAGTAATTAAATACTATAGTCTTTAATTCAAGCAGCTAAGCAAGTTCTAGCATGTTCTACACTCCCAGAGCTCTTAAAGGGCAGCGTGCAGTGCTTTACTTTAGCAGAGTATTATTTTTCAAAGGATTGTGTTTGCCTGAGTGTTGGATTTCCCCGGTGGATGTCTAGAGCGGTCTCATGTCTCAGTGTTGATACAGGTTGAGCCATCCTCAGGTTCGTTCAGGGCCTCAATGAGACAGCTTGTAAATCAGCAGAATTGCAGGGAAAACATTGAGGCGAATTGATACTATGCTGTATATAAAAGCCAGCATTTTTCACTACTGTTGAGTCAGACTTCTTGGCTGAGAAGAAGAAAAAAGACACTCGAAGATGTGAGAGCAGAAATGCATCTTTCTGCTTTGAGGTTTGATCTGATATATATGTGGGAGTTAACTGTAGTCTGTTTGACAGTCAAAAGTTAGTACTTCAATATAGTTCTCATATGTCTTAATTTCTTTGGTGGAGCACAAAAGTAGATGTATTGGACAATTTCCCAACTGCTCTGTTTATACAACAAAAGCATGTAGTGAACACTAACCAAGTACTGTCAAGTACTGACAATGACAAAAAAAGCACCATATAAGTATTCCATATGGTTTGGTGGCATATTCATAATCTTTAGAAGTCAAAATTGGGATATGAGATAGTTCACCCAAAAAGGAAAATACATTATTTCCTCACCCTCAATTTGCTCTAAACCTACATGAAGTTCTTTCTTCTGTTGAACATAAAGAACATAAAGGAAGATATTTTGAAGAATGTTGTTAACCAAACAGTTTCTGGCCCCCACTGATTTCCATAGTATTTTTTTCTGTACTATGGAAGTCAATGGGGACCAGCAACTGTTTATACCAACATTCTTTATATCTTCCTTTATGTTCAACAGGAGAAAGAGTTTCATGTAGGTTTAGAACAAATTGAGGGTGAGGATATAATGACAGAATTTTCATTTTTAGTTGGACTATCTCTTTGTTATTCACTAATATGTATTCACATTCATATTTCATTCAATCATTCATGTTTACATACATTCAAATACGTTGTGTAAAAGTGCCAAATGCTATTGATTTTTGCATGTTTCATAACTAATTATGACTCTCCAACTTTGAATATAGAGAAACAGACTTTCATCATCGGTTCCTCACATAATTTATCAAAATACATACTCTTCAAAAGTTTGTGATTAGGTTTTTTTTTATTTATACTTTTATTTGAATTAAATTGATCAAAACTGCAGCAAATACTTTTATATTGTTAAAAAAAAACCTGTTTCCAATAAATGCTGTCCTGATGAAACTTTCACCAAAAGAATCCTGAAAACATTTACTGTTTCCACAAAAATGTCACTGTTTCCTATTATTGAGAATAATAAGAAATGCATCTAGAATGATTACTGAAAAATCATGTGACACTAAAGACTTGAGTAATGGCTATTGAAAATGTAGCTTTTCTATCACAGAAATAAATTACAAATTAAAATATATATTAAAATAGAAAACAGTTAATCTTAATTGTAATAATATTTCCCAATGTTACTGTTTATACTGTATACAAAATAAATGCCACTTTGGTAAGCATAAGAGATTGTTAACAAAAAAATAGTAACAACCCCAATTTTTTAACTATAGTGTAGCTCACAGAACATATTGAATAGATTTATAGTGTCATTATGAAACTTGACAGCGCCTGATCACTGTTTGATTTCATACGGAAAAGAGAAGCCTGCTCATATTTTGCAAAACAACGTGAGGATGATGAAAGATTTTTCATTTTTGTGTGAACTATTCCAATAAGCCTGTCTTTTCTTTTCATATTTTCTTCACCCGAGGAGACAAAAAAAAAAGAAAAGAAAAGTAGAGCATCTTGAACAGTGCAAATGAGGTTACAGTATATACAATGAGCAGAGTTTTCTCTCTTTATATCTGAAGCCATTGACTGCAAGTATTAGTTACCACACCATCTTTCTTCCTGTCTTCAAGCAAACATCGCTCTGCCTTCGGCATCATCCAGACCCATTTAGTTAACTGTCACCATGTCCTCATACCAGCTGTGAATCCAAGCTGTGCTTTGGGCCATAATTTGTTGGGCTGTCCTTCTCAGTGAGGTCAGGCTTTTCCGTATGGTGTTTTAAGACTTAACACTCATAGCAGAGCACACTAAGATATGAGAGAATGAAAGGGAACTGAGGATAGAGTGAACACTATTAATATATTAATGCAGACGGTCTTTGCCTCTCCCTTTCACCATGTGAAAGCCTGAGAAAGGAGAATGGTCAGAGTTCTCACTAGTCACAAACGCTGTGTGTGAGAGAATCAGACAGGAGTACTGTGATTGTGTGGCTGTACCCTAGAGAATGGGGAGGATTTTCCCCACAATTCAGCTGTGAGCTGCCATCAGGGAAGGCAGGTCAACATGGGGGAAATACATTTTAAATGTCTCTGTAAAATATACATGTACAGGACACTCTTAGGAGTGATCTATCATGATTCCAAAGATGGTCACTCTGGACTGTGTAGCACGCCTGATGAGGTCTTCAGTTATCTGGTTCTGTTGATTATGACTATTTTTTTCCTCTGCCTTTAGTAAATTGATATTATAAAACCCAGATATTTCATTTTAGAAATAAAATGTTGTCTATTATCACATTATTATATAAGTAGATCTTTATAAATGAAAAATGATTGCTGCCCATATATTGTAAAGAGGGTTTTTCTCACTTGTGGATCATTATATTTGGGGGTCCTTGGTATTAAAATGCTTGAAAACCCATTGCATAGGCTGTATATTGCAATAAACTGTATTATTGGTGTTTTCTCAACAGGATTCTGACCATAGTGGGGCCAGACTTTGACTTGCGAACACTCAGGGCAGTGAGAGTCTTGCGGCCCCTCAAACTGGTGTCTGGAATTCCAAGTAAGTCATATTAAAAATAAAATGCACCGCAAGCTTTTGATTTCCTCTTTTTTTTTTATAAAAAGATAAATTGAGAAATTGTTGTTCATACACTGTTGCACATCTTGCCAGTCTTTGCATTTAGCTGTTTTTAGACATATTTTGCTGTATATAACTTGTAGCACTTACAGTATTTCCTCTGTGTGTGATAAGGTCTCCAAGTGGTTCTGAAGTCCATCATGAAAGCGATGGTTCCTCTGCTTCAGATTGGCCTTCTGCTCTTCTTTGCTATTCTCATGTTTGCCATCATTGGTCTAGACTTCTATATGGGCAAGTTCCACCGCACCTGCTTCAGAGTCGATAACGGTATGTGAGCTTTAGCATGCTAATGGACCTTGTGGTATCAGTTTATTGTCTTTATAATCACTCATACACTATTAAGTTGCTGTAAAGATTGCTGAGATAGTTTACTGCTGACAGTAATGTTGTTCAATCAGGGGAACAGGCGGCTGACTTTCCATGTGGGTTCGAAGAACCAGCCCGGACGTGTGAAAACGGCACTGTATGTAGGGAATACTGGACCGGTCCAAACTTTGGCATAACAAACTTTGACAACATCCTGTTTGCTGTGCTCACCGTCTTTCAGTGCATCACTATGGAAGGATGGGTGGATATCCTTTACAATGTGAGTCTAATACTCTCGTACCTGTAGCTTTTTGCGTGATTACTGACATAAATTGTTGACTTCCCTCTTGAAAGAGAGAGATGGATGATCATTTTAGGTCATGTGGATACAATATCATTCAAAAGTTTGGGGTCAGTAAGATTTCTTTTTAAATGAAGTAATACTTTTATTTAAGAAATTGATCAAAACGGTCAGTAAAGACATTAATAATGTAACAAAAGATTTAAATTGTACATAATTACGTTATTTTACGTCATCAAAGAATCCTGAGATAAAATGTATCACGGTTTCCACAAAAATATTAAGAAATAATTAGAAAAGTTTCCGAATCAGCATAATAGAATGATTTCTGAAAGATCGTGTGACAATGAAGACTGGAGTAATGATGCTGAATTCAGCTTTACCAATGAATTACATTTTAAAATATATTAAAATTTAAAAACGTTAGCATGAAGTTTAATAGTATTTCACAATATTAATGTTTTGGCTGTATTTTTGTTCAAATAAATGGAGCCTGGGTGTGCATGAGAAAAAAAAAAAATCTTACCAGCCTCAAACGTTTGCAAAATTTTGAAAATGTACAGATTGTATCTTCGGGGGAAACCTTTTTCAAAAGGAAATATGTCAACAAAGGACAGAAAACAGTTAGTCAAAGCCAGTTAATGTCTCCAACTTAGACAGGTAGAGACTATGTGAGTGACATCTGAAAGTTCAGTCTGATTTTTTAATGAGATGTTTAGTGGCAGATAAATCTGACATTGATGATGCCACATTAATAGACTGATGGGTAACAAATTGGTAGCTCATTCAAATAAAGCAGAACGGTTGCAGAGATGAGCTCATTTCATTGGCTTCTTTTTAAAATAACACTGAACCAGTAGCGGTGGGTACTATGTCCAAATGCTTAAAATAATAGCCTGAGTTGTATTTATGTGACCAACTGAAAAATCTAGAATTAATATTCTTAGTTATTGTGTCCCTGAAACCATTTAGTACTTTAAGACAATGAACAGTCATAAATAAGCTGCTAGCCTTCTAGCCGCTGTCATCTCTTTAAGTTTCAGCACAGTATCTGTTCTGCTTTTCTCGAATCATCGGCTGAATGTCAAATGAAGCACCATGCTGTACAATCGTCTCTGATGTCTAGTGATGCTGACCTTCTTTGAACCCTGTGCTCTCAGAAGTAGCACTACACTGCTGCAGTTATTCACAATCAATAGACTCCTGCAACCTAGGCTACACACCACTGAGTCTAAACAAAGACAAAGATGGTTCACTCCTATTACTTATGAATGGGAGAAACTGCAATGCGCAACATGGCGGAATACTAAATAAAAGAACCAATCGCTGATTGGTAAAGTCATTGAATCACTGCAGCTGCCATTAGAATGGCCGTCGAGTGAACAGACATTCCTTGAAAGGGACTTTGGTCTGAACACTGTGCCACGGAGATATGATTAATTCGCAGTTGAAGTCCGGTCCGCTTCTTATTTTGCTTAGACAGGAAGAGTCCATCTGAGTCACATCTGTATGACTAGTTTGCTTTTTTAGATAAGATGTTTAGTGGCGGGTAAATCTGAAATCGATGATACCACAACAAAAGACTGATGGGAAACAAAGTGGTAGCTCTTGGAAATAATGGCTCAGTAGATCCGAGAAATGTTGTATAGTTCAATAATATTTGTTTCTTGAACTTGACCCTCCCTTCGCCAGCAATACATTTTTCTATGACCCTCCAAAATGATTGTGAAAAAAGGCATGACCCTCCCCGATAATTTATTGATTACTTCTGTGCTGGTTTGCGCTTGGCAAAGATGTTCAGATAGCCATTGTTTTTTTTACAACAATGAAAAACGACTTTGCTTTCTCATCTTACACATCACACTCCACTGTTATGGTGGCCATTTCAGTAGATTTACTCACTAACATTGTTATGGAAACTAAAATATAGTAGTATCGTGCTACAGCGCACATTCTGTCAGCTGCAGTTGTGGCGCCTCAGTCCCAATACTGTAAAACTCACTCAGTTACACTCACAGGACACTGCACTTATTCGCAATCACAAAAGTTCATTATTTGCTCGTGCTTTAAAGCTTTGCCGGGTAAACATTACATTGGCGTTCTGTTCTGACATGATGCACTTTTTCTGAGCGCGTACGCCCGAAGCGCGCGCGCACTGTCAAAAAGCGGCAAACTGGATTTTTGTTGGGTCAGACCCATGTGCTAGCGATGGGGGGCCGAGACTGAGAGAGCTACATGGAAAAATATGCACCAAACAAGCCACTTTTGCTGTTTTCATGAATACAAAAGTTGGGTGACCCTCCCCCTAGACTAAAAAAAGTTGGATAACCCTTCCCTCAACAAAGAATAAAAAGACATGACCCTCCCCTATTTTCCTCCGGTGGTCCATTCCATAAATACAGAACGGTCCCTAAGTATAGTTTAATGCAGTGATCTCAAACTCAATTCCTGGAGGGCCACAGCTCTGCACAGTTTAGCTCCAACCAGCTCCAACTCACACCTGCAAGGAAGTTTCTAGTAATCCTGAAGACCTTGATTAGCTGGATCAGGTGTGTTTGATTAGGGTTGGAGCAAAACTGTGCAGAGCTGTGGCCCTCCAGGAATTGAGTTTGAGATCACTGGTTTAATGAAAGGATGGCTCCATCTGTGGATGTGTCTTTGAGCATTATCATGTTTCTTTTTGTAGGGTGTTTAGAGTTGGTGCTGCCAGTTAAGCAGTGAATTATGCTCACTTCATTTCTGATCTAGGGGGTCTGGTTCACTTTCCATACACCAGCATGAATAATCTTTATGTCTGGTTTTTTAATTACCTAGTGTCTTTCCTTCCTCTCACTAAGACCAAAAATATCATGATTAATCACAGTGTCCTATGAAGCTATTAGTGTTGAATTTAGCCCAGCGGTTCTGGAGGATATATAAAATCTGCGGTTGGTCTGCTATCCATCATGGAGTGAGAGAATGTGAGTGTGTCTGAAAGCAAGGAAATATGAATAAAATATATTTAGAATGTGTCCGAAACGCTAATGTGGATTATATTTGATTGAGATGTTGAGAAGGAGAAGAAGCTGGTCCTTATGGTGGCTTGTCTCGTTTCCTGCCATTACTTTGAAATCCTGTTGTTAAAGGCCTCTGATGGTTCTGGAAGAGCAATATTAAGGAAAACCCCTCTGACAGGAATCTGTATGTGTGGTGATTAAAGACATCCGTATGGTTGCGGCACAAGACTCATTCTCATGATTAGTGTAGGAATCCTAAAATCTGGTGGTGATTCTAGTACTCTATAGGCAAGATATCTCACACTGTAAAAACATTTTTAGTTTGTGAGTGGGACTGAATGTGTGTACAGGATCAAACAAAAAAACTGGATTGGAACGTACATAAATGGTTTAGTTTGTGTTATAATATAAATTTTTTTTTTTTTTTTATTTATTTATTTTTCCTCATGATGATTGCAAAAAAAGCACTTTTAAAAAGGCAAGTATGTTTGACAAAACCCGCTTTGTTCGTTCATTTTGCTGTTAGGTTTGTCCTCAGATGGTATGGACAGTGTATATTGGTTTAATTGAATGATAAAGCAGACATCTGGTCCTTGAAGTGGTAAGCAGCATTCGGAATGACAGGGATAAGATAGGCGGATAGAGGCTAATGGTCCTGTGGTTAGCTAAGGGCTATTGCAACATGATACTGCACTAGGCTAATGGAGGAGGCTGGTCTGCTGGGGCTGTGTGTTGCCTTTTGATGGTTTAGTGGAGTAAGGGGGTATTTTAATACAGTTTATTGAGGGAGGGGCAAATATGACTAAGCTGCTACCTTTTCTGTTCTTAATTTAGATAATGCTTTTCTTTTCACTGACCTTTTATATACTTCCTCAGTTCAATGTGTTTTCCTATGATACTATGAGTATGCAGAACTGCACTGAGCTGACTGCTTCATTAGTTAATGGAGTTTATAAAAATGTTTTTATACAAATAACAGCAGTCAGAAATGAAGGTTTTGTTGAAGGGATAGTTCACCTCAAAATGAAAATTCTATCTTCATTTACTCACCTTCATGTCGTTCCAACCTCTATCCTTCATCTTCGAAATGCAAATGAAGATATTTTTCATGAAATCTGACAGATTTCTGTTCCTCTATTGAATGTGTATTCATTAAGGGACCATAAATGTAATCCATATGAATTAAAAGTGGTTTAATTAAAGTATTCTGAAGAGACACAAGAACAAACCTTTCTTAAGGTTCATTAAACTCATATTCATGGTGTTCAGTATCTGTACTTTGTGTTTTGTTTTATTTCTGTAAAATAAAACAAAACAGATATTTAGGGAATTGTCCACGTTTTTTTTTTTGCACATATGGAAAGTGGAAAAGTTTGAAAAATGCCAAAAAACAAATCCCCATAGGGTAGTGTAGTCCATAAAACGTGTGTGCTATATTCAAGCCATGCATTATTGTTTGAAGGACAGAGAAAAGATATACAGACATACAGGTGTGGAACGACATGAAGGTGATGAACAATGATGAACAAGTAACAATAATATTCGCAATAACATATCGTTTTATTGAATAATTAAGTAAACCTAATTTCTTAATTTATCTTTGTAAAGAAACCTCATTGCTTAACTAGCTACTCTCTGCTGTCTCAGACGACGACATCTTTTCCTGTCGGCCACCGTAACTTCTGTTGGTTGCAATTCGCAGCCTCACCTCTAGATGCCGCTAAAAATTACACACTGCACCTTTAAACAATCCAAAACGGTTGAACTGTATGCTCTTGCCATGTTTCCAAGAAGGATACATAAAATATGAAATATTATGTAAACTGTCTAAAAGTCTAAAAATAGTGATGAGTGAACACAAATATGTGCTGTTGTAAAACAGTGACAAAGCATGGTATTCCTCTCTGACTGTGCAGAAGAGCTTCCATTTGGATGAATTTATGACTTGCGCTAGATGAGGTCGTGGTGAGTCTCTGGAGTGTTCTTATGATATACTCACCAGTCACCATATATCTTATCTCCCTGTTTGCATCTTTACCAGGGACAATTCCCTGACAGCGCTTTAACCTTAGTAGAGAGAGAGAGAGAGAGAGAGAGAGAGCTCAGAAAGAATATGAAAAAGAATATAATGAGCACACCACTTGAGTTAATTCTTGTGCTTTCCTCTTAATGCAACAATCACATCAATTCATATTTCCGCAACATCAAATCCCTAAACAGACAATCCACCCAATCACATACCCTCATTTTGCTAAGCAAATATTTCATTAAAAATACTACTGTGCTTTTTTTTGTGTTAACGTCAGCTGTCTCCTCTCTAATTAGGTCTCCTCACTACAGATTCCAGGCTGAAAAGCAGGGTATATATGTATCAAATCAGTGGCTTCTCTCCGGATATCAATATGCTTCCCTTCGGTTCCTCATTTTCTCATTTCTAATAGAGCTCTGATAGGCTTCAATCAGTGCGCAGCTCATTTGCAAGAGTAGCCAGAGAAATGGCGTAATATCTCTGAAATATTCAACTCTGACATCCAGTTATTTTTGGGGCATGTGCAATGAATTTTTCAGAACTCTCTGGTTATTTCATAACAACTTATGTTAATTTTACTCACTACAGTTTTAGACCAGGGACAAGATTCATGAAATATTATTAAAGGGATAGTTCACCCAAAAATGAAAATTAGCCCATGATTTACTCACCCTCAAGTCATCCTAGGTGTATATGACATTCTTCTTTCAGTCGTCTTGTAAGAAAAATATTCATATTTAAAACCTTTATAAATTAAAATAACTAGCTTCTGGCCAAACAAACATACGGATTCGACTTAAGCCTAAAGCGCAACGTGCGTGCAAAATGTCAAATCAAACTGCCTTTAATTTAATCAAATGATCGTTTGTTTTACTCCAGTTTTTGCAGTTTCTTCTATTAAAGCCAGTCATGCTCTAGGATGTTTTGCCACTCAGTCCGGCTGAGTATAATATAGAGAGTTTTAATTAAGAATTGTACTTTCTTTCTTACAGACTTAATATTAATTCAATTTATAAAAAATATAGCCCCCCCCCCCATATGTTTATGAATCCAGCCCCAGGTTTGAATCTAAGCACAGTAATGTTTTTCTGGTTTAACCAAAGACTTTGACTTGTGTTTGTGTGTAATTGTATTATTTATGTCAGATTGTGTTGAATGCGTATCTCTGTAGCACTCTAAACAGTAGCGTCTACCAGGTGGCCATGTGATGCTGTGCAGCCACTCTGGACAGGGTGATCTGTGTGCTATATGGCGACCATGTTCCCTGGCATTCAGCATTGTTAGTATGATAGCCCTATTGATCAATCTGCGGTTAAAGATGGATTGTGTTTGGATCCACCACAGTTGTGTGCCAAGTCCTGTCTGTTCATGTGTTTTACTGGAAGACCAGACACCTATAAAATAAACTCTTTCAATCGTACTGCACTCAATCTCCTAGTATGTGTGAGGTTGGAAGTGAAATTCATACTGTTGTTGTTATTTTGTTCTTTGCGGGTGTCCTTTGTGGATGACATGATTTAATAAGACACAAGTTTGGAAAATAAACATTTTCTTTGGTAGTTTGTAGTTGACATCAGACAGGGTGCAGATTGTTTTTACAGTCCGCTGCAATTATGAGTGGAGTGACCGCTGGATGACTGCACTCTTGAGCAATAGCACACTGTTTCTCTGTTTCTCTCCTCCTTAAGTGTCCTTCTGTAAACTAGCCTTTCGGTCCTCTGGGGTCCTTGATGAGAGGTTTAATGACAGATGAATGTTCCTAGATCTTAGCATCCAGACCTTGGCTCTCATAGAGATAATCTGATTATCCCGGACACTAGAACTTTACATCAGTGGAAAATTAGAAGCTGGTATCCGTTTTTCCTCATCCTCTGTGTTCTCCAATTATCTGTAGACACATAAGCAGCTTTGTTCCAAAACCTGGTGATCTGCCTTACTTCCTACTGCCTACATGCTTCTAAAGGTGCATCCTAAAAACTCAACCTCATAAATGACTGATTTAAAACAATAAGTGCACCCCACCAATTTCACTCCATGCTGGAGAATTGATTTTCAATTGATTTCAATGGAGTTTTCATGATGTGATTACTCTAAGAAGCATAAAAAAAGCATAGTATGCTCAATTATTGGGTAAAATGATCCATATTGACATACTCTGAACTATTGTACTTATTGATTCTTTTCAGTGTTGAATGACATATACACTATGGGCTCTATCTTGCACCCAGCGCAATTGACTTTGTACACCGACGCATGTATCATTCCTATTTTGCACCTGACGCACAGCGGACTTTTCCCTCGACAGATGCACGTCGGTAAATTAGGGAATGAACTTGCACTCCCGGGGGCGGTTCAGTGAAAAGAGGAGGTGTGTTCCGGTGCAAACGTTCCCTGGTGCTATTTTGCAGTTCCAGAAAACAATTCCACTTCAGAACAGGAAATACCTAGTCTAAAGTCAGTGGCGCGATTTCAGTGGTGCGTTCAGATGCTATTTTAAGGGCGCATGCTTGGCCATAATGTAGCGTGTGCACAACGCGCATACACTTTGCTTCTCTCATCTACACACAGACACAGCAGTTGCCAAGGGAAAATATTCCACATGAGGGAAATCATTGTGGTGTCCATGAAGATGTGAAAAAATAGGCATAAATCTAGCTTACACATTTACCAAAATTATTATACGCCTGTTTAACCGAAGCTTATTTGGGTGGGTTTCTCCCATCTCCATACAACGTAAATTTTCGGTCTTTTATGGCCCTGACGAGAACGTCGCTCTCCTCGGCTGTGAACCGCTCCTGGCGTGCGCCTGGCAAATCCGCCGTTATAATAGCAATCCGCCATGGAACAAGCGCGCCTGCTTTTAAAGGGAATGTGAGATGATGCTCTGATTGGTTTATTGCACATTACGCCCAAACCACACCTATGAGTAATGTAGCTACTTCAGACCAACTCATTTTAGATATGCGTCGGGCGCAAGAGTTATTTATCCCGCCGGTATGATAGCAACAGCGCCCGAGATCCGCCCACAGTTACTTGCGTTTCGCGTTTGATACTTGCGTTTCAGATCGTTAAAATAGGGCCCTATATCGTTTAAAAGTTTGGGGTCAGGAAGATTTTCTTTTAAAGAAATGTATACTTTTCTTATTTTAAATATACTGTATTACCATAGAAAAAATTATTTGAAATTATAATAATATTTCACAAAATTATTGCTTTTACTGTATTTTAGATCAAATAAATCCAGCCGTGTTGTGCACAAGAGACTTTCAAAAACAAAAAAAATACCCAAACTTTTGAATGGTTATGTAAATTTATGTTTATGACATTTTTGTTGTTTCATTTGCTTGAATTTATTTTTTTAGTTTAGTTTCTTACTTTCATGTTAGCTTATGATGTCTTAAGCTCACTAGGTTTGGAACAGAGCAGTAATGTTTTACGTTCACCCAATTTGTAAAAACATTTTTCACCCCCGAAAAACATTTTTCTAGTGTTTCAGACACTTTTTCTTGGGAGCATTTCCAAAAGATTTTATTAACATTGTACAGTCTTTATTTTCTCATTTCTTTATTTGGCTTTTTACTGAATAACACAGTGGATAACAACAGGAAAATATTGGATGACAAACGGGGTCATGTAATTGGAATTGAGAAATGGAATTGGAATTGAGAAATTACCGAGGGTTGGACTTGATGCAACACATTATGAACATGTGTTAAACACTGCACTATGGTTTCAAGAATGTTGAAGGTAATCCCTGATTGCATGGATTCCTTTCAAAATTACTGGATTCCCTTGTGAAAATGTGTAGAATAACACTAAATGTAGCTGCATTCCAGTAGTTACCCAATCTAGTCTCACTAATCAATGTTAATGGTAAGGAAAAGGCATTACTAGAAACAATAATAATCCCACTTAAATATTAATAATTAAGCACAGACAGAGTTATTCTCAGCTAAGAGAATATATGTCCCTTTAGAGTCTGCTGTGTCTCATTAATGACAGTGCAATAGGAAATGAATCAAATCTCCAACTCTCTTTTGTGGGAGTTTGATTACAGCCTCTATGTTCATACTGTATGGTGTCTCTGAATTTATTTCAGGCCATTCTCATTCATTTTTGTTTCATTTACAGATAAATAATAAGTGTCTAAAGGACAGAGGAGCCACAGTATAGCTACTAGCCGTTTTGCAGATGTGTTTCATAAGTGAACTGAGAAAAAAAGAGTATTGTGATCTTACCACATGACAAATAGTTGAAGATGTCAACAAACACAAGAACAACAGCATAAATGCTAGCAGCAAAACAAAAATAGTAACACAGCTTTATTTATTCATGCCCCAGCAGTGCATTGCTCGATTACCATATTTATCACACTATTATTATTCACAGTTTACACATCTTGTTTAGAAATGCTCACACACATACAAAAAAGACACACACACAACTTTTTTGTGTGAGATTTTAGTTTATTGGCAATGCCTATTCAAATGTATTTTTAGTATGTATTTTTTCCCCCAAACATTACAGTGCCTGATTTCCTCAGACTGCACACAATACAGTTGTTCTGCCCCTATTATTATCAGTTGCAATAAATAAATATTTATGCACATAGTATGTGGGTTGCTAACATGAAATTTATATTCCATCTAAAATGTTAATTGAGAAACTACATGGAATATTTGTATAAAATATTTTAAAATAGATATATATATTTTTTTAAAGGTAAATAAACTGGTAAAAAAAAAAAAAAAAAAAAAACTGTCTCATAACAGGGCCGATTAGTAAATTAAAAAAAATTAAGAAAGAAATCATGGCCATTATTCATCTATGCATGTACAGTGTGCTTATTTTTTAGTGCTTTCTCATTTAAAACTATTTGTTTTATATTTAAAAATAAATATATTGTTACATTTTTGGCTTATATATTTATTTATGGACTACAGCTGTAGTCTCTAATACTCTTGGCATTCTCTCAACTTCTTGCTGTAAAAAATAGTTGGTTTATTTACATAAAAAAGTAAGTAACCTGGTTGCCTTACTATGGAGCCCCTAAAGGGACGTGGTGGTGAAAAAAATTTGGGATGGGAGAATTCTTTCTTTTTTTCAAATCTTTTGCGTTCCCTCGAGAAACTTTGCGTTCCCTCGCAAAGATATTTGCGTTCCCACGCAAAACTTTTGCGTTCCCTTGCAAAGATATTTGCGTTCCCATGCAAAACCTGTTGTGAGCTCGGACAGACACCTATATAAAGAAATGCGGTCAGGGGATATTAAACAGGAGGTGTCTGTCCGAGCTCACAACAGGTTTTGCGAGGGAACGCAAAAGTTTTGCGAGGGAACGCAAAGTTTCTCGGGGGAATGCAAACGTTTTTTTTTAAATGAACTGACTCTAAACCAAGTCCAGTGCAGGGTAGGTTGCCAAATATTGCCATCCTTGTGGTTTGGTAGCGTTTTTCTTTTTTAAAACTAGATGAACGCCATCTGACACCGGGGGGAAAAAAGGAGATCCCACTGAAACTATTTCATCTCATTCTGAGGGTGCATGGAACAATGTTGAATCGCCTACACTTCCTTTACAGCTTGAAAATTGTTTTGACATATGGATGTATAGCAGAAATGCTTGACATTGTCTCAGTGGTCTGGAGGGTTAGATGTTTTCTGTAGGCATTGGATCACAGGTATGTGTTCCCTTGGGTGATAGCGGAGGAATGCTGAATACAGACTTCACCAGATTACCACAGTAATGACATGAGCATCTGCTAACCAGACATGAGAGACAGTATAATGGTTAAGCAATTTAACCTGCGCCAATTATGCAGTGCTTCCAGTACAGCTACTACATTAAAGTGATACTTTTGTGCTGTCATCTTTCATTCAGATGCATGCAACAGTAACCGATACAGACTTTTTAGCAGTAATAAATAAATTATAATTAAGAAAAAGTAGGTCAGACAAATTCCCTACAGCGCTGTAATAAATTCAATACTCCGAGGAGTGGAGATGCAGCAGTGAAATTTGGCCCCGAATGCTTTACTGCTCTTGCCAAAAATGCAATTTTAAAGCTAAAGCAAGAGAGATAAAGGGACAGAGGTAGGCACTACGAGCTGGTTGCCGTAGAAACAGCTGTGTAAGAGAGTAGAGGGGGTTTAAGGATCTGTATGTGTGTGCTGAATCAGCATTCTCCTTGATCCCCTAACAATTACAAGACAATATGTGAGAGCAATTTGCGAATAAATAGACCACTAGGAGAAATCTTGAAATGCATGCCTCATAAACGCTTTGTGAACGGCCCATTGCTGCATAGTGAAACTCTGTCAGTGTCACTCACTAGTCTAGAAGGATTTTCTTCACAGAGCGATGACCAGTAGAGTAGATTGCTTTTCATTTTCTTTTTTTACACTGAAAAAGACTATGGGATCTCACCAAAAAAACAATTATCCGGACAATAAAAAGGATTACAGCTGTATAGATATGGATGTGCTATCGTGAAATTTGTTGAAGAGATTATTACAGGGGTTGTTAGTGAAGGATTTCGAGGCCGTGAGAACTCCCGCAGGTTCTTCTGAGTTCTCGCACTGATGTTTTATTCTCTCTGTACCTGTGCTTCTTCTCAGTTTCTACTTTCTTTACTTCTGTCTCATTACAGGCCAACGATGCTTCAGGGAACCTCTGGAACTGGCTCTACTTCATCCCACTCATCATCATTGGCTCTTTCTTCATGCTCAACTTGGTTCTGGGGGTGCTGTCAGGGTGAGTCTGAAATCAGAGTCATTAGTCTAAACTGCGTGGGAATTCCCTAGAAATTAACCTCATTCGGGATTCTTAAAAAGCATCTTTAAATATTCAGTATTACTTGAAAATAAATGCCTTGCCTGAGGTTGCTATAAAGATGACATTATAGTCTATCTATTAGAGATGCACCGATTACAATTTTTTTGGCCGATTCCGATTTCCGATTTTTCATTGAGTTTGACCTGCCGATACCGATTTTAACCGATTCCGATTTCATTTTTTCTAACCACTTTACAGCAACACAAATATTTATTTTCTATCTTGTCTTTAATAGAACAGAATCAGAATGAATTACTTTTAAATAAATCACAAGACCTGTATTCAACTAGTGAAATTCTTCTGTTGTGTTGAATTTCTTTGAATGGCAATTATTAAAGTCTTTTTCCATTTACACTTCAATTCAATTCAGATTTCAGTTCAAGTTGAAAGGACCCTGGCTTGCGGTTTCATTATATGATTATCCGTTCGACACTTGTCTCAATGGAGAGGGATGCAAACTTCACATAACCTGCTTAACTAATCATCTGCTATCAGAATGCATTCTCTTGATTGGCTGCAAACATACATCTAAAAATGTACAAATACAAAGTATGCAGTAACCATTTAAACCTTTATATTGGAAGCAAACAAACGGTGTTCCTTTTAAAATGATGCCCTCTTAAAGGGATACCTGTTATAGATATTTGGTGGGCTTATTGAAATAAATGTGCTTTCCTGAACCATTGAAAGTCCCATAAAATAATATCTGTCCTACAGTTTGGAATCTATTCACCTATAGCTTATGCATGTACTGAGTAGATGCAATGTTAAGTGCAGTAGAGCCCTGCTTCTCATTTGATTAGGCAGCTCTATTTTGCCAATGTAATGTTGGTCACAATTAGGTTTTTCCTCCATCGATTGTGATCAAGCCAAAAGCCACATACACTCTCTATAAAACAAATAACACATGCTCACACTAAAGCATCTTTATTTTTCCCTCATGCTTTACCTCTCTTGCTCTCTCACTCTCTTTTTGCCTCTTTCTCTCTCACTCACACACTTAAACCCATTGTTTTAATGGAAGGTCTCTGGATGAATGCTTTGTGTGGTGAACTGTAGCTGCTGGTGGGATTAGAATTGATGATTTCCTGCAAATCCTCAATCTAATGTTTACTCTATTTCACTGAATGGCTATTCATGTCTGTGTTTTGCTGTCATGTTTTTTAGGCTTTAGGGGCTGTTTAAAAACATAAAACTTTTTTTGTGTTTTGGCTGTTCGTTTACGTGACAACAGCGTTTTGGGTGCCTAAAAACACAAACTTTTGAAAACGGGTTTCAAAGTGCAATTTTTTGAAAACAGTCTCGGTGTAAACAACAAAAACGCGAATCCCTAAAAAACGATGACGTCATGCACATGCGTATAACGTGTTCAGTCTATAGTGTTTCATTGCATCTAGTGGCCTGCAGAATACAGCGTTTTTAGTCGTTACGCGGATCTTATGTGAATGGGGATCGTTTTGACAATGGTGTCGTCTGCACCCGGATAACTCAAAGGAAAAATGTCTCCGCTTTAAGCATATCGGTGTTGTGTAAACATACCCTTAGTTGACAGATTCATTCTCATGTGGTGGTGCAGTCTCTCTCTCTTTTTTTTTTTACAATTTATTTCAAAAACTGTACATATACTACCATTCAAAAGTCTGGGGTCTTTTTCTTTTTTTAAACAAACAAACAAATAGGCTTCTTGAATTAAGCCATAATGCATTCAATTTACCAAAAGTGACAGTAAAGACATTTATAATGTTACAAACGATTTATATTTCAACTAAATGTTGTTCTTTTTTATTCATCAAAGAATTCTTCTCAACAAATTGTTATGCAGCACGATTTTCAACATTGACAATGATAAGAAATGTTTCTTTAGCACCAAAAAAACATTACAAAATCTCACGGACCCCAAACTTTTTGATGGTAGTGTACAGTATGTAACAGATTTTAGTATGAAATTATGACAAATTTAATTGCAGACTTTTGTATCTGAGCATAGTTTGAGACATTATTGAGATCTCTTCTGAAATTCTTGAAGAGACACATATGAGATTGAAAAAAAAAACTGTTTTATATTTGTTTGAACAGTGCAGTTGTCACTCCTGTAAATAACCAAACTCTGTGTATAAAGCTGATGAACTTGCCACCGTTTCCCTCAATGTTCATTCACTCCCCACATCCTCTCTCTCTCTCTGTCTTTCTCCCTCTCTTCATTTTTATGCTGTCGTGTCCTTCAAGTAATCTTATCAGTCACCACTCTCACAGTGTGAAATTTATTCATTTTAAAGCTGTTTTTAGCTTTAAAGGTGAAACAGACCCCCAAAGACACACATTCTTGAGAGATTTGCATAAGTTTAAGTTTTTATAGTTACCACTGCCAGAAAATGTTCATGTGCACAGCCCATTCAAGGACTGCATGTCTGTGTGTATGGAAGTGACCGAATATTTGTGCAGTTTTTGCTTTTGTGTAGTGAGAGCTCTCTAATGGTGGTATTTGTCCTCATGGTAATCCAGTGCGTTCAAGAGTGCTGTGCAGCCCCTAAATTATCACACTTCCAAAGGCTTTCTACAAACTCCTTCTGAAGTGTAAAATGTCTACGCACCACCGGCCGCAAAGGATGATGGGAGCAGATTTAATTAGGCTAAAATAAAGCGTTACATAAAGGATTCTCTAGCTACGTCATTCTCCTTGTGCTTTCAAAATGAAGGTATTAGAGGAGATGTTTAAGATTTTTGGGAAATTTTTCACATTGCTGGATTGGCCCAGAAGACTTTGCAGCAGTTATTATGTGAAGTTGTGTAAATAATATATAAGTCTAGTTGTCTATTATATTATATTATATTATATTATATTATATTATATTATATTATATTATATTATATTATATTATATTATTTTATATTATATTATATTATATTATATTATATTATGGAAAGTTGGTCAGTTTGTTTGCTTTTTTACCATTAACTCCTCCATTTTTGTCTTTACTAGTTTGCCTTTAAAAATGTACATTTTAAATGACAAATATTGCATGTACTCTTTAATAGGAGATCATAAATCTGCCTGCATTCATAATAAGTATAAAATACACTACCATTTAAAGTTTGGAGTTGATAAGATTTTTAAAGGGGTCATATTATGCTTTTTCACTTTTTCAACTTTAGTTAGTGTGTAATGTTGCTATTTGAGCATAAAAAAGATCTGCAAGGTTACAAAGCTCAAAGTCCACTCCAAAGGGAGATATTTTATTTAACAGAATCCACCTACAACGAACGACTTGTTTGGACTAAAAGTTTTTTGCAGATCTTGTGAAGTCACAGTGATACTCGTTTAAATAATCCCTGCCCACGGAATATGCAAAAAAGGTGCGAGGCGTGTTTGCCAATCACAACACACTGGGTCAGCTAACCAATCACAGTGTATTTCGGAAGGGGGGGGGGGGGGTTCTTCATCAAAACATGAACTCTAAATACGTTCGAGCCAGACTGGGGAGAGAGGTGCTTTAATGATGTAAATTATGTGAAAAATAATGTGTTTTTTGAACAATCAAGCTTGAAAGCATTCTAGTACACCCCAAAAATGAAATCAAGACTTCGTAAAAGGGCATAATACATGAATATCAGATGAAGTCACCAACGTCTCCTCACTGACGTCACTTACTTCTAAAACTTGTCTGCCGCCATCTTGAGTACCTGATTCGGCAAGATCGATACGTCAGTCGCAAAGGAACTAGCTAGCTATGCTTTCACAACACGGTAACATAAATACAACATAAATGTAACATAACATAAATCTGTAACGTTCGTTATCTTGAATATAAATCATCACTCATAAAGCATTCATTCACGTCTTCTCCGGTTTATTTGTGTTCATGCAATATACAGTATCCGCCAGGGCTATTAGTCCAATGGTGCGCATTTTTGGAGAAATAATGATTAATTATCACATGTTTGTAAAATATTTCGTCATACAGAATAACATTTCTATTCATTTTCCACTGAATTATGCGATCTGAAGAGCTCAAACAGCGAATGCAGCGAGATCTGTCTCCTCTTCCTGATTTGCGCTGAAGTGGTTTAAAAAATAAAATAAAATCACGCTTCTGTTCTGCCTGACGCGGTCTGCGTGACTTCCTCATTCTGACATCTGTGATAACAAAGCTAAAGTAACATCTCTTCACCTGAAACAAGAAGCTAATAAATGCATGGTTTGAAGTATATGTGATTTGTGTGTGATTTTCGTGCGATTGGGGTATTTTCATATGAATAAAGAATGTTTACAGTATGCATGCTAGGTAAGGATAGCCCATAGCTTCATATAAAATGTTAAATATAACATATTTCAAAATATTTTTTTGTCTTGAAACCATTTTAAACCGCGACCGTAATATGATACAAATACTCGATGGTGTTTTAAAGTGAGTTTAAAGTAAAAGTGTAATATTAATCAATTAAATGGTGTCATGTAGCTTTATGCTACCTGTTGTGCTAATGCACCTGCTGCAGGAGCTATTCTATTCCATACAATAATTTTTTGAAAAGAATTCAAATAATGTTTCAAGAATAGTTATTTTTTGTTTGTTTTCTAACAAGACTTGAGATAATAGGTTTGTCAGTACCATAGACAGCACTCGGTAGGTACTCAAGATGGTGGCAGTCAACTGGAAAAAGAGCGGATGACGTAAGAGGTCACGTGACTGATATTCATGTATAGGACCCCTTTAATGTTTTTTGATATAGGTATTTTACGCTGTCCATGGCTGCATTTATTTGATCAAAAATATGGTAAAACAGTAATATTATAAAATATTATTACATTTAAAACAATAGTTTTTCATTTTAATCTATTTAAAATTGTAATTTATTCCTGTGATGTTAAAGGACAAATCCAGTGAAAAATGAACCTGGGGGTAATTAACACATGGTTACCGAGTCGATCGTTCCCTGCGATGCGTTTTCATGAAAATCGAATGTAAAGAGTTTTATCTCTAAAAACAGATTAGCTCATAACACTAGTATATGGGGCACAGAGTAAGTAAAAGTAAATCGCTAGTTAATACCACTAACAAGGCTCAAAATAGCCTCACACTAACACGGTAGCATAATGAGGGTCCCTACATGCAAACCGAAGCATTGAGAACTTTGTAAGTGTACAGACAGTTTAATAAGAAGATACTTTATAAAGACAGTACATTACGCGTTTACATGCAGGAGCCATCTTGGAAAACAGTCTCGACTAATCGAGCCACGAACGGCGTGCTAAGTGAGCTTGTTGATAGGAATTACGTTTGTGAAATCTAACGTAGCACGGCGTTCGTGGCTCAATTAGTCGAGACTGTTTTCCAAGATGGCTCCTGCATGTAAACACGTAATGTACTGTCTTTTAAGTGACGATTTACTTTTACTTACTCTGTGCCCCATATACTAGTGTTATGAGCTAATCTGTTTTTAAAGATAAAACTCTTTACATTCGATTTTCATGAAAACGCATCGCAGGGAACGATCGACTCGGTAACCATGTGTTAATTAACCCCAGGTTAATTTTTCACTGGATTTGTCCTTTAAAGCTGAATTGTCAGCATCATTACTCAAGTCTTCAGTGTCTTCATGCTGATTTGGTGCTCAAGAAACATTTCTTGTTATTAACAATGCTAGAAACAGTTGTACTGGTTAATATTTTTGTGGAAAGGATTGTTTGATGAATTTGGAAGTTCAGAAGAACAGCATTTATTTTAAATATAAATCTTTACATGTCTCTATATGGTCACTTTTGATCAATTTAACGCATTCTTGCTGAATAAAAAATAAAAAAATAAAATCTGACTGACCCCAAACGTTTAGTGTGTTTGAAATATTGGTGTTTGTTGGGGCAGTGTAAGTCCTCATTTGATGCTCTGGTTGCCATGGTTGTGTGTATGTGTGCGAGGCCCGGGAGGTCAGTTCACCTGTCTGACCACGCTGCTTTCAAAGCAAAAGGCCGTTCTGAGGCCTCATGGAGAGATGAGAGGACTGCCCTGGGGTGGTAGTTTAAGGAGAGGTGGGCAGCTGGGTCATCTTCTCAGTGGGTAGTTGGGCCGCAGGGATCCTGCAAGAAGCCAATTCATAGCCATTTCATCTAGATCTCTTTCACCTCACAATGGCTTTTTGATCTTAACTGTTTGAGCAGCCCTATTAAAGACTGTAAGTACCAGTACTGTACAGCTTCACCTGTAGCTTACCGATAAATTGTTGATATTAAAATTATTTTTGCCTGATTTTAAATGCAACAAGTGAAATTAGGCATCACCGAGTTATAATTTACAGCATGAAAAATGTATAAAGATTATAGTTTTGTTTTTAAAGATTAATTTTAAGTGAGTGTGAGATGACAGCAAAGGTAATCTAAATGTAAAAATGGGAGAAGTGACGATGCAAAATTAAATATGAAATATTGATCAATATTGATAAAATTAATCTATTATACACCAAAATAATAAATTAGATCTGAATGCACGTTTTGCTATTGTTAAAGGAGAAGTTCACTTTCAAAAAAACTTTTGCTGATAATTTACTCACCCCCATGTCATCCAAGATGTCCATGTCTTTCTTTCTTCAGTCGCAAAGAAATTAAGGTTTTTGATGAAAACATTCCAGGATTTCCCCCCATGTAATGGATTCTATTGGGACCCAAACGGTAGAAGGTCCAAATGACAGTTTAAGTGCAGCTTCAAAGGGCTTTAAACGATACCAGACGATGAATAAGGGTCTTATCTAGCGAAACGATCGGTCATTTCCAAAATAAATAAAAAAGTTTAAGTTTTATAAGCACAAATGTTCGCCTTGCTCTGTTCTGTGATGCGCGTTCGTGACGTCACGTAATACGCAATTACGTTGAAAAGGTCACGCTTGAAAAATTTCTGTCCTGAAGAAAATGTTCTTTTTGGCTTTTTAATATTAAAACACCGAGGATACGCACACGAAATGGGCATTTTAAACGATAAACTGACACAAATACATTTGAAAATGTGTATATGGTCCTCCTTCCGCACATTTGTAAACACGTCAAGCGTGACCTTTTCAACGTAATTGCGTATTACGTGACGTCACGAACGCGCATCACAGAACAGAGCAAGGCGAGCGTTTGTGCTTATAAAACTTAAACTTTTTTATTTATTTTGGAAATGACCGATCGTTTCGCTAGATAAGACCCTTATTCATCGTCTGGTATCGTTTAAAGCCCTTTGAAGCTGCACTTAAACTGTCATTTGGACCTTCTACCGTTTGGGTCCCAATAGAATCCATTACATGGGGGGAAATCCTGGAATGTTTTCATCAAAAACCTTAATTTCTTTGCGACTGAAGAAAGAAAGACATGGACATCTTGGATGACATGGGGGTGAGTAAATTATCAGCAAAAGTTTTTTTGAAAGTGAACTTCTCCTTTAACTGTCATCTGTTTATCCACTCATTTGAAAAGCACCATCCACCATTCCATCCTGTCTGAATTTTTTGCTCACAGATTTTTAAAGTAAATTTCACATGTATGGAATTAAGTAAAATGTACTTAACTAAGTTAACAAAGAGAATAAGTAAATTAAACTTGGCCAGTTAGAGTTTGTTGAGTAATTTCTACTTTGTGTATTGTGTACCTGGCATTCAGAGACCTCAATGCAGGGTACGCAATACATAATAACGCTAACAATCAGTGGATAGTTTTTGAGTATGAATGGGTCATTTTGAGTAAAAAATTAACTCCAGATGTCACAAAACAGCAAGTTACTAAACATAACATCAAAAGCAACGATAAACAGTGTAAATACAACTGGAGAACAGTGAAACAATGCAACCTTATTAATTACTCATACCCCATGGGGTGCATGATGGAAAACATAAACAATTCCAAGTAAAATATACTTATAAGTTCATGCTTTTATTTCTACAAGCTTGAATTGGGTACTAATATAGAATTTTTATTTTATTTATTCTTGCCTTAACTAACTTATTCAATGTAGACATTATATTTGTTAGTGTTTCTCACCGCATAATCATTGTTATCAGTGCAGGATATGTTTAAAAGCTTCTTTAGAGAATCTTTTGTGAGATTAGTTGTGTAACACTTTTAAATTTGTATTTCTAACCAAATAAACACATGCTGAGATGTACAGTAGCATCACTAGCCATTTCTGTGCATCTGCCTCTGTGTGTGTTCTTAGTATTTGCGCGTGTATACAAACTAGTCGAGTTTCTTCCACGAGGAAGATGTTGCTTTCCTGTTGAAACAGAAGTACAATGGATTGGAGTCTGTTTATACATTATGGACTCGTGTGAGTATTAGCATTTGTGTGAGTGTGTGTGTGTGTGTGTATGTGTGTGTCAAAGAGAAAGAGAGAGAGATATACTGTAGATGTTGCCGCAGGGTTAGTATTCCCCCTTGTCTGTCACACACTCACAAACAAATACACACACTCACTGTCACGTCACACTGCCACTGCAATGCAGGGAGGGGAGAAGAAAAGACTTTCTCCACATTGTAGTATGGGAATCCTACTAAAAACGTACTGTTAATAAATGTGCTAGTGCTAGTGTGCTAGTGACCAGCATCAGGTTCTTAAAGGGATAGGTCCCCTCCCCCCAAAAAATGTACTCATCTACTTAATGTTGCTTAAAACCTGTATGATATTTTTATAGTAAATATTTTTATAAGTATTTTTATAAGATATTTTTATATAAAATGGGATGTTGGTTTTGGACCCCATTGGCTTTCATGAAGTAAAATTGAATTGAACAGTGAAACATTTTTCAAAATATCCTCTTTTGTGTTTCATAGTTTTGGGTGAACTGTTCCTTTAACCAGTGAGATTTACTTGGTCAGCCAGCTGCGTCAGATAGACCATGCTAGTCGACCACTTTTACCAGCAAGTTTTGGTGTATGGTTATGCTAATCCACTAATCCACTAAAACAGCATTTGCCAGTATGAAAGTTCAGGGCAAAACAATTATTATTTTCTGTTATTATATGTGATGGAGAGGCCTTGAAGTTGTCTTCCATTACTGTTTTTACAGTACAGTGTTCTTACTGTTCCTATGCATTTATAATATTTACGTGGGGTTTGCTGTTTTATATTTCCTGCTTTGGCTAAGTGGGGATTGCCTTAAAGAGAGTGAGAACTGGATGGGAGCACTCATTTTAGCTATTTATGGAAATGTTGTGCAAATGTAGGTTTTATCCATCCTATTTATTGACTTGTTTTAACTCTTGTTCCTAATCATCTTGTGTATCTATTTATTAATCATATGGTGAGGCATATGTGTGTATTTAAGCCAATGTGCTTTCATTTCTACTGGAGAAAGTCTTGTGCTGTAATGTTAGTAATGACACCAGTGTGTTTTAAATCAATAGAGGAAAGGAGGATTGGAGGATGGATCATGAGGGAATTTTTTGAGGGAATTTGAGGTTATTATAGCGCTGCTTGAGCGCACTGAAACTCTGGCCTCAATAGATGAAGTTTTTAAAATGTTTTATTTATAACCTGTTTAATTTCTCTTAACCATATTTATTTGCACACTTTTGCACATCTGCTTGTATTAAACATATTTTTGGATGCTAACATCGCCCCATTTTTACTTGCTGTGATTCTCCTTGTGACCGCTCTGGTCCCTATTACATTATATGATTGTTGTATGTAATATTTCCTCTCTTTCTTTCTTGCACAGATTTCCTATTTTATTTTCTCCCTTAGTTTTTTTTTTCTTTTCGAGCATGAAGTAAAATCTTGATTACAGAAGCATCAAATCCCTCACATTCTGTCCACCCTACGTTTGTTTTCTTTTTTTCTTTTTTCTTTGCATGTATAGCTTTTTAACCTCCTCTCTCTGTACACTCTTAACACCTGTTAAAGAGTAATGGTGGTCCATCATCGCCACCCTCCTCTAATTATCATGATAACAGATGGCAGGTTGTCAGGGGGCACAAACAGTTTTTTTTTATCCCTTAGTGCTTCTCCATAATCATGTTGCAGAGAAAGCTATAATGTTTCTGAAAATGAAATGGGACTCGTTTAATAACCAAGTCAGGGTAAATTATGCCTCTCACTGGCAATGCATAGGCATTTCTCAGTACAGTAAATACCACTTTTTGTGAGCTATATCTAATGTTAAAAAGTTATCACTACACAGTTTTGTCATACTGTGGACTGAAAGTTAGAGAATAGACAGAAAGATGAGAAAAACTGTCTAGGCATGTAGGTGCATTAGAGAGAAAAAATGATTGACCTCTGTTTCCTTAAGGATGAAGTGCAGCCATCATTAATTAGAAATGCAAAAATAATGTATTTTTGATTAGTTTGAATACCTGGTTTTAACTGGTGATGATGATTTTATATTAATTTATATAAATAATTATTTATTTAAAGTTATGTATATAATTGCAGTACTGCTCAAAGTTTGAGGTCAATAAGATTTTTTTGGGTGAATTTTCTTTATACTTTTATTACCTGAGAGTTTTTATTTAGGTTGATGAGGACTTCCATCAGCCTGAAGAGGGTTTATTCTGAGAGAACAACTGGCTGTATGTACATTATCCCGCTTATTACACGGCTGCTTGCCACATAAGTAAATAATTAGACACGAAATATTGATCTGAGTTGAAATATTTTATTAGGTCTTTAAACATAAAGCTTCCGTGGAGAGAGCAGTTGCTAGCATGGCAAGTTCAAACTAACGTTAGATGGACATTTAGAAGATGCAGTATACAGTCATACCACTTGTTACACAGCATTTCGACACATAAATAATTATGGAGATAAGAGATATTGATTTCAGATTAAACTGTTTTAAAATCATACCTGTTTGTATCTCATAGTCCAACAGTGTACAAAACAATAGTCACAAAATGGCAGCAGCTGCATTTGTATGAAACAAGAGAGAGCTAGTTCACGATACTGGATGGCATAATTAAATAACTGTACACAAAATATTGATTTGACTGAGTTTTAATATTTTATTAGCTCACCAAATGCAAAACTTCCACAAAGAAAAAACATTCCTAGCAAGTTATCTGTTTTCAGTGGTTGTTATCGAGGAATAATATACCGCTGAATGGTGCGATTAACCAATCAGAATCAAGTATTCCACAGAGCCGTGTAATAAGTTTTTTTAAGCAGATCTATTGAAGTCTACAAACCTATTGATCTAGATTTGTAGACATCAATAGGTAGCTTATTTAATTAATTTCCCTGAAATTGTATTTTGACAATTATTATAAAAATGGCTTACTCATCTGACTTTGTATATTAAGTTGGCATAAGAGAAAGAATTTTAACTTCACATTTGTTCTTGCAAATGTTTGTAATGTTTCATTTTGGTGTATTTCTCTCATTATTTTTTGTTTCTCAACCATGAGCCTTATGATGATCAATACGGTCTTTTGTTTATGTGGATAAATCACTATATTATGAGATTTCACACTTTAATAAGCACACACACTCATACTCTTACACACATAACCTGTGTCGTAGAGCAGGGCTCCCCTGATACCTCTGTGCAGTAACAGTGTGTTCATGGATGTGTATGTATGTGCATTTTTTCCCACAGGGAGTTTGCAAAGGAGCGAGAGCGTGTGGAGAAAAGGCAGGAGTTCCTGAAGCTCCGCAGACAACAGCAGATAGAGAGGGAACTGACCGGTTACTTGGAGTGGATCTGCAAGGCAGGTCAGTCTCTAAAAATTAACAATATCTCCATTAACACTTATAGTAATCGCCACAGGACCAAAGACGTTCATGCGTTTTTCAAGACCTGAACCTGAGAATGTTCTACAGTACATCGCAATCACCAGACGGCCTCGGTCAGTTCCAAAGAGCATTTTGTTCCCTTGTGTTTTTCCTCCCTTGACTATTTATCTCACTCACTTCCCGGATCTCTGTTCAGCCGCAATGGGAGCTGATGTATCTGTGCCTGTCTATTGCTCATCACTTCCTCTCTCCATGGCAACCAAATAGCCTTCCTCTCACTTCACCAGCTGGTTCATACCCTCAGTCTTCCCATGACTGCATGTAACAGCTCTTTCATCAGCTGCTTCACTTCAACAGTCAATGTCTTGGAGCTTTCTTTGTCTGTAGATTTGCACTGATCTGGGGCCAGTTTAGTAATGGTCTTCTCAAGTTCTACTCATCATAGGATTTTAACGTGTTTCACACATTCTGAGTACACAATTTCACCATTTTTACTGCGTGATGCTGCATACCTGAAACTGCAGTAGAGTTTTATTGGGTCTCTCTTGCTGAAATCAGCAGAAAATACATTTGCTGTATAAATGTATCTATATCTTGATGGGCCAATAGTTCAATGGTGGTGAAATTGCAGACAGGTTCTTCCGGGTTGAGTGAAGAATGACGAACTTCAGTCTGACTCGGTTGTGGTCTGAGAGTCCTCTCACCCAGGTGGAAAGTTACAACATGGTTTGTTGTAACTGTGAGGCCCTGCCGGCATGGGGAGGTCCTGCAACGTCGCGGTCAGACCGGATGTCTCTAGTCTTTTCCATATGACCAGCAACAAGAAGAGACCGGGTCACTGAGATAAATCAAGGCTTATCAGTCAAGCTCGCATCAGCTGACTTTCATCTGGTTCACGTCTACCTATAGGAATACAACGCCAATCACAGCATCCCTATATATAAGGTCCATTCATTATAATAAGCAGATTTATCATGTTGCTCAGGAGCTAATTATCCTCCTCCATCCCCAGCTCCTCCTCTCGTCCAGTCAGGACTTGGCCTTCTGATATTCCTCATTTTTCTCAAATTATGTTGTACATTAAATTATTGAACATTAAATATATCTGCAATACATTCATGTTGGTTCTGTTCTGTTTACCCTAAAGGGGGTTTATCTGCTCTCCCTGCTCTTATCATGCTAGGCTGCATGGATGGGCAGGAAGTTCTTGCCCAGAACAGAACCATACCGCCAATCCTAATTGTATGCTAATTGTCAATCATCTTTGACGTTAGTGGTCCTGACAGAATGCCCTTTTAGCTCTCTCAAGTTTGGCTTGACCAATGAAAAGGTTGTACGTTCTGTTTGGAAGCTGACTCATCTACATGATCATTGTGGATTGGCAGTATTTTTGTCTCTGATTAATTGTTACTCTGATTAATATAAAAAGCATACAATGAATGTTATGAGGAGGTGATATACACCGATGTGTAGAGAGTTAAACGAGGATCATTTTGACATGAAACGTGATAAGGTTACATTATCTAGTTAAGGCATGCATAAAACGGTATGTCCTGGGGAAATGCATGTTCATTCATACTGTAGAAAGGTTTGTCTATGAATTAATGGAGAGAAGTCTGTTTTATGGGCATTATGTGTCTGTTTCAATAGGAATGATGTGAGAGTGAACACTCTGTTTCCATGTAGATGCACATGCAGGATGTGTGAAACAGGCCTCAGCATGTGGCATTACGACAAATCATCATAACAAAAATTAATCAGAAAAAAATGGATGACAGGATTTTTCTAAAGTTTAGAAAGTTTTAGCTCTGTAAATGTTGATGTTGTTGGTCTTTTATAGTTCTGCCTCATCCATTATCTAATACTGTAGTTCCTAGTTTAGGATGGCACAGTTTCTTGTAAAACTTCTGATCTTCCACCAGCTCAGGAGTTAATAAGCTGTCACAGCATGTGGTATCCTCCCTTTTCTTTCCCAGAAGCCCACTAGAGCTCTTCCATGGGGATTTAATTGACTTAGAGAG
Source organism: Abramis brama (assembly GCF_963993115.1). Lineage (NCBI taxonomy): Eukaryota > Metazoa > Chordata > Actinopteri > Cypriniformes > Leuciscidae > Abramis > Abramis brama. Next base: position 17,573,468 of record NC_139967.1, on the reverse strand, counting down.
GTGATTTCCCAAACTCCTCCATGGTGGCCCTGGCTGTAATGTTTTAACACCATAAAATCATAATGGAATTAACTGCTTGCATGTGCTTTGACTTCGTCATGTATCTATCTACAGCCATTATAGTCAGTTAGATCTTCACTACATTGTTTAAAACGTTAATGTGTTGGGCGATACAGTGCTCACTGCTGTCCCTGCCTCCTGCTGGATGTTAGTTAGATCTGCAGTGACAGCAGTGATTACTGCGTGTGGCACCAGGTTACAAAAAGTCTTTTAGTGGTCGCTTTTGTCTACCTTTTATCCTGTTTATCCACCTGGAAACCAACCACAACACAGAACAGCAACAACCACTTAAAGTATAGTGTGTGAGAGTAGTAAAATATATTCTTTGTCTCAGAGGAAGTCATGCTTGCTGAAGAAGATAAACATGCAGAGGAGAAGGAGGATGGTGCCTGGTACAAGAAGAAATGCAACAACCCAGGTAATTGAATTATTATTATATATATATATATATATATATATATATATATATATATATATATAAATTACATGAGCAGAATAGCTTAAGTTTTAAATACTACTAATAAATAATAATTAACAATATGGTTACACTTTATTTCTATAGTCCACTCTAGTGTAGTATAAGTAACTTACATGTCAATTAATTCTTAATAGAGTATTAGTTGACTGTTTGGATTAAGATTAGGGTCAGAATAAATTGACATATACTTGCAAATTTACTTATAGTCAGTAGAATATCTGTTGGGGAACTATTAAAATAAAGTCTTAGCAGATAGTAAGCAGGCAGTCTACTAATACTCCAATGACTGGTACTTGACATGCAGTTGCAAAATTACATATAGTTAGTAGAATGTCTAAATAAAGTGTTACCTAAAAATATATGATTATAATTTATACTACTACTGTTTATTCACGTGCTTTCCAACATTTTTTAGTATTGAAAAGAGCCAAGAAGAGCAAAAATGACCTCATTAATGCAGAAGAAGGAGAAGACCACTTCACTGACATCTCATCGGTTGGTGAGTTCCAGGCCCGATGCCTGTGTCCTTTGAACTTTCGGTGGACGTTCTCCCAAAATCAGCACAGAAAATGGGGGAAAATAGCAGATTCAACAGATTCAAGTCAATGTATCATAAATCTCATATCAGTGATGTTTTCATAAAAAAGAGAGGGGATAATGAAGGGATAGTGGATGGATGGATGGATGGATGGATGGATGGATGGATAGATAGATAGATAGAAACCCTCTCCTCTCCATCATCTGTGAGCTGTTGTGAACATCTAAAACAGTCTCTCTCTCTCTCTCTCTCTCTCTCTCTCTCTCTCTCTCTCTCTCTCTCTCTCTCTCTCTCTCTCCTCTATCCCCCTCTCCACAGCTCCCCAAGGCTCTCCATTCACCCGTACAAGTGTGAAGAGCAGCAAGAACGAGAGCTCTTCTTACTTTCGCAGAAAAGAGAAGAGGTTTCGCTTCTTCATCCGACGTATGGTGAAGGCCCAGAGCTTCTACTGGACCGTTCTGTGTATAGTGGGACTGAACACACTGTGTGTGGCTATAGTCCACTACGACCAGCCCGAATGGCTCACATATGCACTGTGTAAGTGAACCGCATCTTTTAAACATCACTGCAGCTCTCTGGAGAATCACAGATTTATGTGAACAATATCTGAACATGGCTTAGGCGCATTGGGAGCGATTTAAAAAACCTTAAAAAATCTATGCAAAACAAGGGCTTTTAAGTACTATGCTACTTATCTTTGCATTATTAATTGTTCAACTTATTTTACGATTTGACTCAAATTAGCTTTAGTTTTTAGCCTTTGAATTTGACATAAAACTGACCCTGTTGTTGTGACTGAGGTATGTTTCTTAAAGCTGAAGTAAAGTTGAAGCCTTGAAACATGCAGCGTTATCAATATGCTGATTTAATTTACACTGAAACAGGCAAACATGGCAAAACATATCAAGCAGCTCCTCCCCTTTTTAAAATATCCAATAGCGTTTCGTTTATATCACAGCTCAGCCATTGAGCTCGGTAAAGCCGCATTTGCCGCAACTTCAATTTTGAATTCATGGGGACTTTAAAGGGATAGTTCACCCAGAAATTTTAAATTAGCCCATGATTTATTCACCCTGAAGCCATGCTTGGTGTATATGACATTCTTCTTTTCAGACGAATACAATCGGAGTTATATTAAAATGTCCTGGCTCTTCCAAGCTTTGTAATGGGAGTGAATGGGCACTATTTTTTGAACTCCATACAAGTGCATCATATCCATGATCATAATAGTGTCCCAAACGGCTCCGAGGGGTTAATGAAGGCCTTCTGTAGCGAAGCGATGCGTTGGTGTAAGAAAAATATCCATATTTAAAACTTTATCGACTAAAATAACTAGCTTCCGGCAGACGGCCGTACGCAAGTCGACTTACGTCAAAAGAGTAACACTTTACACTTGACGATGTATGACGTAGGATGTAGGTGACGCCTCTGGCGGTTCAAACAAACAGGGCTGGGCAACCGCGTTCGTCATTAAGTTGTGCGTCAAGTTCAAGGGTTACTCTTTTGACGTATATCAATGTGTACGGCCGTCTGCCAGAAGCTAGTTATTTTAGTCGATAAAGTTTTAAATATGGATATTTTTCTTACACCAACGCATCACTTCACTTCATTAACCCCTCAGAGCCGTTTGGGACAATTTTATGATGGATATGATGTACTTGTATGGACTTCAAAAAATAGTGCCCGTTCACTCCCATTATTTAGCTTGGAAGAGCCAGGACATTTTTTAATATAACTTCGATTGTATTCGTCTGAAGGAAGAATGTCATATACACCTAGGATGGCTTCAGGGTGAGTAAATCATGGGCTAATTTAAATTTTTGGGTGAACTATCCCTTTAAGTTAAAAAGAAGATTCATTCCATTAAAAATTAAATTAATTTAATTTCAAATAATCAAGGCTGTATTAAACTGATCAAAAGTGACAGACTTTTTGGAAATTGGACAAACAAAAATGATATTTCAAATAAATGTTGTTCTTGTGATTTTTATTTTCATTATAGAATCCTGAAAAAAATATCACAGTTTTTACAAATATATAAAGCAGCACAACAGTTTTCAACAGTCAACATATTAGAATGATTTCTGAAGGATCATGTGACACTGAAGACTGGTGAAAATTCAGCTTTGCCATCACAAGAATAAATTGTATTTTAAAATATGTTAAAATTAAAAACAATTATTTTAAATTGTAATAATATTTAAACAGTATTACCATTTTACTGTGTTTTTGATCAAATAAATGAAGCCTTGGTGAGCATAAGAGACTTCGTTTTCCCTGTCACTGTTTCCTGTAATCTTTCCTAATATATCTAAGCCCTCAGTTTTCCTCAGTTCTGCGTCACGCATCATCTGTTGTATTGCTTATTTAGCTCACTGTTACAATAGAAAATAAGTATAAGTATATTGGTATCATGGTATTTTTCTTGTTAAAACAGCCCTAAATAATTAAAACAAAAAGTGTGTGTCGGCTTGTTGGGATCCACATCAGGGGTGCAATCTGTTCTCACAAGTTCAATTCATTAGTTTCTAGTCCACAAAGCATAGAGTCCCATGTGCCAGATTGGTGCCAAAAATGACAAAAGAGCATTGCCCCACCTCCTACATTTACCTCTGCTTGCATGCCAGCTGCTACTCATCATTAAGTGACATTTAGCTGATGCTTTAATCCAAGTTATTGCAGTGACAGCTCCCCCAAGAGATTTAAGGGTCACAATGTGATGGAGTTTATGATTTGCCCCTTTTAAGGTTTAAATGTGCAACCTTACATTTACATGCCCAGTTCTTTACCCATGAGGCCACACCATTCTGACTTATCATCGTCAGACCACTATGATGGCCGGGATGATTATTCTTCAGATTAATGATCTGTTATGTTACTTTGAAACCTGTTATAGAAGCAACAAAGTATGAGGTAAAAAAGTGTCAGTAGGTTATTGCATCTTTCACTATTGGCATGACTTAGGGGCTGCTCACACAGAACGTGTTTTTCCATTCCAATGCGCTACTTTTCCATTGTTTTTCTATGCAAACACACACTAGAAGGATGTGTATGACCATTGCGCTTGCTTCGCCTCCAAATGTGCTCGCCTCCATTGCATTGCACCTATCTAGCCAGTGAGATTCTTTTCTTTTTTTTTCCCCATTTCAAAAATAGTAGCTATCTATTCTGCTGTTTGGCTATTTCAGTTATAGCATCACATCTCAAAAGCACGTCTCGAGACCCTTGCGTTATGCGCTGTGCTTTTTAAAAAACATTTCTGAGCGCTGCGTCTTAGCATTTTAGACGCAAAGATGCGTTCTGTGTGAACGGCCCCTTAATGATCTTATATGAATGATAAGTAATGGGACTGACAAAGTCCTTTGTTAAATGTTTTCTTTGTTTATATAGATTTGGCGGAGTTTGTGTTCCTTGGTCTGTTTCTAATAGAGATGAGTCTGAAGATGTATGGCCTTGGGCCCAGGACCTACTTTCACTCCTCATTTAACTGCTTTGACTTTGGGGTGAGTAACGTGCCATCAAATACAAATGATATGCCATCTACGTGTTCAGTCAGTGCCAGGGGTTCTGGCACCAAGACAATTCTTGTGTTTTTTTTGTAGGATAAAACAAATGCTGATTAAATATGATATATATGATCACATTTATTATTATAATTTATCAAATTATTTCTACTGGCCATCCGGCCTGGGTCTTGACCCACATGACCCTAAATAGGACAAGCGGTTTGGAGAATGGATGGATAAATGGATAGTATTGCTTAAATGCTTTAAATGCTGTCTTTGTTTTTTTTTAGGTGATTGTGGGTAGCATTTTCGAGGTGATCTGGGCAGCTGTAAAACCAGGAGCCTCTTTTGGCATTAGTGTGTTGCGAGCACTGCGTTTGCTGAGGATATTCAAGGTTACCAAGTAAGAGATCATAATTCCCTGTGTTAATCTGTGGTACTCTGCAGATCAATGGCCTAAATTGATCATATTTATACCAAGACATGGTTGAATGCTTGATTCTGATTGGTTCACAGTTTCAAATTAAAGGATTAGTTCACTTTAAAATGAAAATTAGTCCATGATTTACTCACCCTCAAGCCATCCTAGGTGTACATGACTTTCTTCTCTCAGATGAATACAATCGGAGTTATATTAAAAAAATATCTTGGCTCTTCCAAGTTTTATAATGGCAGTGGATTGCAACCAACAGATCGAAGCTCAAAAACGTGCATTCATCCATCGTAAACAAACTCCAAACGGCTCCGGGGGGTTAATAAAGGCCCCCTGAAGCAAAACGATGAGTTTATATTCATATATTCATGAGAAAATATTCATATTTAACACGTTACAAAGTAAAATTCTAGCTTCCGGCCAAGTGGCCATACACAGTCTACTTGCCCCTAATGCGCAACTTACGAAATTTATGACGTCGGAAGTAGCGTAGTGCGTCATGTTGTAGCGTAAATATCAGCAGTACGTCGCATTACTCGCATAAGTTGTGCTTTAGACTTAAGTGGAATCCGTATGTTTGTTTGGCCAGAAGCTAGTTATTTTACTTTATAAAGTTTTAAATATTAATATTTTACCTACACAAACTCATCGTTATACCCACAGGAGCCGTTTGGAGTTCGTTTATGATGGATGAATGCACGTTTCAGAGCAATCCACTGCCATTATAAAACTTGGAAGCGCCAAGATATTTTTTTATATAACTCCGATTGTACTCATCTAAAAGAAGAAAGTCATATACACCTAGGATGGCTTGAAGGCGAGTAAATCATGGGCTAATTTTCATTTGAAAGTGAACTAATCCTTTAAGTTTCGAAAGACACTAGTCAAGGAAACTGGATAAAATGTTTTGATTAAAGTGGAATAACTGTCTCTGAATTAGGGTAGAAAAAGCATAATTAATATACCTGGGGAGTAACAAGCCTTCCAATTCCTTATGTGGCTGTATTATTGCTGTAGTTATTATGGAATGTTTCTGTAGGTATTGGAACTCGTTGCGTAATCTGGTGGTGTCTCTACTCAACTCAATGAAGTCCATCATCAGTCTCCTGTTCCTGCTGTTCCTCTTCATCGTGGTGTTTGCTTTGTTGGGGATGCAGCTCTTTGGAGGACAGTGAGTACTGCAAATCATCTAGTCCATGTTCTTGCTTTTGTTTTTGCTTTAGGTTTTACACTGCCAAATTTTACAAGCCAACACAGTCCCAGAATAGCTTATCATGCAAAAGTAAACAAAAAGTTTGGATAACAGGGGCTTGTATTTTAAAGTTTTAGTGGTTAGTTTCTAATTCCAATTGATTTCTCATGCTCTCAGCAGCCAATAATTTACTGCAGAAACAAATTGTGGATGGCACAAACCATGGTTGTACGTGAATATGTATTTAATGGCTATTGACAGACTAGATTCTACCGAGAGACAGAGAAATTTGTGCCAAAATACTGTCAACAAAAGATATGGAAGTATTTCTCCTCCTTAAATATTCCTATTTAATTGGTTGTCCTTATTATACACAATTATATGGTTAGTTGCATTTTATTATGTTTGTTTTTTCCCGCCTCTCTGTAATCAGAACAGACCTGTGACGTGCCCCACTTTTGGGTTGCGACCCACCAGTTGAGAACAGCTGATCTGGGCCCTGTACTTTTCAGAGCACTTGTGTGATGTACTTTTCACCAAAATTGATAAATCAAATCAAATCAAATCAAATCAAGTTTATTTATAGAGCACATTTAAAATCAACCTTGGTTGGCCAAAGTGCTGTACAGTAAAATAAGAAAAACAAACAAACAGGACAAAAAACATACAAATTATGGTACATTAAACGCTTTAGAGAAAAAATGTGTTTTCAGCAAAGATTTGAATTCAGCTATTGTGGAGGCTGATTTAACATGCAGTGGTAGGGTGTTCCACAGCTTAGGGCCGACTACTGCAAATGCCCGGTCACCTCTTCGTTTTAAACGGGATCGTGGAACAGCCAGGAGATGATGATCTCTTGATCTGAGTGATCTGGATGGATCATGAATGATAATTAAATCGGAAAGGTATTTGGGGGCCTGGTTGTTAAGAGATTTGTAAACAAATAATAAAAATTTAAAATCAATTCTGAATCGAACCGGTAACCAATGCAGAGAACGTAGAATTGGGGTGATGTGATCTCGTTTTCGGCTGCCAGTGAGCAGACGGGCAGCCGCGTTTTGGACCATCTGAAGACGAGAGATGGAAGTGAGAGGTAACCCAACATATAGTGAGTTGCAATAGTCAAGTCGTGTTGAAATAAAAGCGTGAATGATTGTTTCAAAGCTATTCCTGTTTAAAAATGGCTTGACTTTGGCTAACCGTCGTAAATGATAAAAGCTGGCTCTAACTGTGGCATTAATTTGCTTGGTCAGTTTAAGACTACTGTCAAGGTAAAAACCTAAGTTTTTAACTTCAGAAGTGAGGTGTGGCGTGAGGGTACCAAGATCAGTGCAGTGTCGGTCAAAGAGCTCATTTGGACCAAATTGGATGATTTGGGTTTTGTCATCATTTAGCAGCATGAAGTTATTAGTGAGCCATAGCTTGAGTTCATGGAGACAGTCTTGTAGTCTCTTATATGTAGTGTTATGTTCATTAGGTTTTATAGGTATGTAGAGTTGGGTATCGTCCGCATAACAATGGTAAGACACACCAAATCTACTCATAATTGATCCCAGAGGAAGCATGTACAATGAAAAAAGTAGGGGTGCCAGAACCGATCCCTGAGGTACCCCACAATTGATCGCAGAAGATAGATGAGTGCCTAATCTAACAGAAAAACTTCTGTTAGATAGGAAAGACTGCAACCATTTGAGTACCATACCTGAGATACCGATCGAATGTTCTAGCCGAGATAGGAGAATCTGGTGATCTACAAAGTCAAAAGCTGAACTCAAGTCTAGTAACACTAAAGCCATGGTATCGCCAGCGTCTGTCGTTATTAAGATGTCATTAAGGACTTTTAAGAGAGCGGACTCAGTGCTGTGAAGGGGTTTAAAACCAGATTGAAAAATATCCGAAATAGAATTAATGTACAGATAGTGTTGCAGCTGTATAAAGACCGTTTTTTCTAGAATTTTTGATAGGAAAGACAGGTTGGAAATGGGTCTGTAATTCGCATATACAGCGGAGTCGAGTGATGGTTTCTTGAGAATGGGAGTCACAGTGGCGAGTTTGAAACAAGCAGGGAAAACCCCAGTTGAAAGACTGTTGTTAATGATATGCAGAACATCTGAACCAACAGAGTCAAATACCTGTTTTATAAAACGAGAAGGTAAAATATCTTGAGGAGAGGTGGTGGATTTCAGTTTTAAAGTGATTTCCCTGCATGTCTGAAGGGAGATCAGTTCAAAGTGGCTCCATTGTGAGTTGGAGAAAGTAGGGTCAGGTACATGCTCTCTTGAGGTAAAAACTAGTGCTCGGGTAGTGTTAATTTTATCAGAGAAGAAATTAAGGAAGTTTTCGCACTCGGTGGGAGAGATCATAGGAAAAGACTTAACAGAAGGGTTTAAAACAGAATCGATAGTAGAAAAGAGCGTTTTGGAACAATGCACATTTTTCTCAATGATGTCAGATAAGAATTTATGCTTTGCTGCCTTGGCTGTTTTTTGGAAATTATTTAGTGAAACAGTCAGCATCTCAAAGGAAATTTGAAGCCTGTCTTTCTTCCATTTACGCTCAAGCCGACGACATTGTTGTCGCAATAGACAAATGTCCCTAGTTATCCATGGCTGGGGCCTTTTTTGAGGGTGAATAAGCTTTCGAGGTGCAATGGAGTCTAAGATGCTGGAACATTTGTTATTAAAAGCTTGTAGCTGCTCATCGACATCCGGATGATAAGTAGGGGAGTCCAAAATGAGAGGATTGTCGGCCTCAGAGTACATTTCAGAGAACACAACATGAGAGAGTGGGGTTAAAGAGCGAGACCAACGAGCATGGGGTGGTACAGTTGTGGGTGGTAAAGGAAGAAATGTTGAGAAGAGCAGTGGTTTGTGGTCGGAAAGTGGAGTATCTCTAATTTCAATATCGGCCACAGACAGACCATATGACAGAATTAAATCTAATGTATGACCGTGACAGTGGGTGGGACCATTAACCCACTGAACAATGTTTAAAGAAGATAATAGGTTTAAAAAGTCCTTGGCTAAAGCATTAGCAGAACAACATACATGAATGTTAAAATCACCAATTATTAAAATATGGTCATATTTAGTCAAGACGCTCCCCAAGAGGTCTGCAAACTCATTTATGAAATTACTGGATGAAGGTGGACGGTAAATAAGTAGAAGTAAGACTGGATAAGGAGAATTTAGATGAATTTCCTGGAGTTCAAAGCTGGTAAAAGTGGTAGTTGACTACCACTAAATCATCCATTGACGTGGAAAAAAACTGCCCATTGTTTACGTTCCTCTCTGCATAAGCATCTGTGACTCTTCCAAGCCCTGCCGTTTCATTTACCCCTCAGCCACATGTTAACAAACATGACTGAGTTGATCCAGACGGTGCAAGTTTTCATTTCTCTGTTCCATGAATTATTAATCGTATGCTACAGCAGAGGAATTGCCTCTACGCACGCTTCCCATGAGGTAAATATCAGCTTAGATGCGCAAACATGCTGTCATGTGATCTACTTTAATGAGAAGAGTGCTAGATAAACAAATAGGCAGTGCGGAATGAGAAAATGTTATTGAAACATAACAATGTGAGGATAGCTGCAGGAGAGACTATTCCCCCCGATGGCGAATATGTGAAGTCTTTCCAGATCTGTGCTTAGTGAAATGAGAAATTGCTTTTGTGCCTCTCTGATACTCGATTTCAGCTCCATAGAGCATTAATATTTAAGACTGTAGATGGACATGATAAACTGACTGTCTGATCCATGAAGTCATTATCTGGGCTGGATGAAATAGACAGTGTCATATGTTCAGTTGTGAAGCACATCAGAGAGCAGAGCTGCTGAAAACAATGAGACCAGATAAAATATTCTCACTTTTAGAATGTTTAATATATACAGTGGGGAGAACAAGTATTTGATACACTGCCGATTTTGCAGGTTTTCCCACTTACAAAGCATATAGAAGTCTGTAATTTTTATCATAGGTACTCTTCAACTGTGAGTGACGGAATCTAAAACAAAAATCCAGAAAATCACATTGTATGATTTTTAAGTAATTCATTTGCATTTTATTGCATGACATAAGTATTTGATACATCAGAAAAGCAGAACTTAATATTTGGTACAGAAACCTTTGTTTGCAATTACAGAGATCATACGTTTCCTGTAGTTCTTGACCAGGTTTGCACAGGTTTGCAGCAGGGATTTTGGCCCACTCCTCCATACAGACCTTCTTCAGATCCTTCAGGTTTCGGGGCTGTCGCTGGGCAATACGGACTTTCAGCTCCCTCCAAAGATTTTCTATTGGGTTCAGGTCTGGAGACTGGCTAGGCCGCTCCAGGACCTTGAGATGCTTCTTACGGAGCCACTCCTTAGTTGCCCTGGCTGTGTGTTTCGGGTCGTTGTCATGCTGGAAGACCCAGCCACGACCCATCTTCAATGCTCTTACTGAGGGAAGGAGGTTGTTGGCCAAGATCTCGCGATACATGGCCCCATCCATCCTCCCCTCAATATGGGGCAGTTGTCCTGTCCCCTTTGCAGAAAAGCATCCCCAAAGAATGATGTTTCCACCTCCATGCTTCACGGTTGGGATGGTGTTCGTGGGGTTGTACTCATCCTTCTTCTTCCTCCAAACACGGTGAGTGGAGTTTAGACCAAAAAGCTCTATTTTTGTCTCATCAGACCACATGACCTTCTCCCATTCCTCCTCTGGATCATCCAGATGGTCATTGGCAAACTTCAGACGGGCCTGGACATGCGCTGGCTTGAGCAGAGGGACCTTGCGTGCGCTGCAGGATTTTAATCCATGATGGCGTAGTGTGTTACTAATGGTTTTCTTTGAGACTGTGGTCCCAGCTCTCTTCAGGTCATTGACCAGGTCCTGCCATGTAGTTCTGGGCTGATCCCTCACCTTCATCATGATCATTGATGCCCCACGAGGTGAGATCTTGCATGGTGCCCCAGACCGAGGGAGATTGACCGTCATCTTGAAGTTCTTCCATTTGCTAATAATTGCGCCAACAGTTGTTGCCTTCTCACCAAACTGCTTGCCTATTGTCCTGTAGCCCATCCCAGCCTTGTGCAGGTCTACAATTTTATCCCTGATGTCCTTACACAGCTCTCTGGTCTTGGCCATTGTGGAGCGGTTGGAGTCTGTTTGATTGAGTGTGTGGACAGGTGTCTTTTATACAGGTAACGAGTTCAAACAGGTGCAGTTAATACAGGTAATGAGTGGAGAACAGGAGGGCTTCTTAAAGAAAAACTAACAGGTCTGTGAGAGCCGGAATTCTTACTGGTTGGTAGGTGATCAAATACTTATGTCATGCAATAAAATGCAAATTAATTATTTAAAAATCATACAATGTGATTTTCTGGATTTTTGTTTTAGACTCTGTCTCTCACAGTTGAAGAGTACCTATGATAAAAATTACAGACCTCTAAATGCTTTGCTAGTAGGAAAACCTGCAACATCGGCAGTGTATCAAATACTTGTTCTCCCCACTGTATGTATGTATGTATATATATATATATATATATATATATATATATATATATGAATACTAAATTACCGTAACTTGAATACTAAAGTTAGACGAAAAAACACTGTTTGCTAACCAGGTTGAACCCTACGTAAAAAGTAATGTTTTCGTCCTCACTTAAGGTAAAAATGCTGAGCAATGACACAATCACAGCCAACCAAAACACATTTGATAATTAATATGCAGCTATGAGGATTTTGAACCGATGAGATTTCAATGTGTGTGAGGCTTTCTAGCACATCACAGCATAAATAAAACCAAAAGATCGCTTTTATCACCATTCTGAAAGTTATACAAACAAATGGAGTATGAAAGTTATATGAAATCATGATAATTTTAGACATGACAGTATACCATTGATATGTCACTGAATATAGAAATCACTTTTTTATAATCATTATTAACTTCTGTTTGCTTCATTATATTGTTATTGCACTATTTTCTTGCAATAAAATGAGGAACGGTGGTTGGAAAAAAAAAAAAAAAAAAAAAAAAAGATATCACTTTTATTTTCCAAAATAACATAAACAAGCCCTTGGTTGTGAAATGTTTCTTCTCTCTTTTTACGCATTTCTCTACATTCTGTAGTAATGAGGCCCCTGCAGAGCCCCTGAGAGTGTACATGGAGGAGAATGGTGAAGAAGAAAGCATATTTATTATGTTTTTGTTATTAACTCCAGAGATACAGAGAGGAGAACTCAGCTCAGCTTTTATATGCAGATGAAACATTATTATTGGAACATATCAATCCCGTTTTTTGCTGTCTTTGCGAGCAAACAAATTGAAAAAAATGAAAGATTTTGAAATAAGAGCAAAACTGACTCCTACTGTAAGCATCCACATGAGATTCATCCAAGGAAATGATTCACAGCTCATCATCTCTCTTCTAGGTTTAATTTTGAAGATGAGACCCCGACGACCAACTTTGACACATTCCCAGCTGCTATCCTGACAGTGTTTCAGGTATTGACCGTCTGGTGATATGTGTCTGAAGGCTCTCGTTTGATATTTGTATTTCCATAATGTATTTTATCTTGTCAGATTCTGACAGGAGAGGACTGGAATGCAGTGATGTATCATGGTATCGAATCCCAGGGAGGAGTGCACCGGGGAATGTTCTGCTCTGTGTACTTCATTGTGCTCACACTGTTTGGAAACTGTATCCTTTATATACTGTAGAACATAGGATTTTATTGAGTAAAGGAAACTACATAATATGTACAAATGACACTCATCGTAAAATATAAAGCCCTTCGTATTGTATGTATAAACTAAAGACACCATACAGAGGTAGATTTCTGCAACAGTGCTCTTTATTAATGTCCCCCAAAAAACTATATTACTCTGTTTATTTTAGAATGCACAGGTATTAAATGAAATAAATGTATTAAATAAGTAAGTAAATAAATAATAAATAACTTCGCTCATACTTAGGATTGAAATTATGTGTGTAAAGTTGTTTTTGCTACTGATTTGTAAATAATATTTTCATATGAAAGTGTTTCTCCATTTACTGTTAAATGGGTGCTACATACAGCTATATGCATTTTATGTGTGTATTTAGTATTTTACAAGTCACACAACAGAATGAAGCACTTGTAATGTCAGATTGAATTTAAAAGTTTGGGGTTGGTGAGATTTTTTAATGTTTTTGAAAGAAGTTTCTTATACTCACCAAGGCTGCATGCATTTATTTGATCAAATACAGTATCATCAGTTATAATGTAAAATATTATAATAATTTAAAATAACTGTTTAAATATAATAATTCCTTTAATACTTTTAATACATTCTAAATGTTATCATATTAAGTAATCCTTGCTGAATAAAAGCATTAATTTCTCAAAAATAAAAATAAAAATCATACTGATCCCAAACTTTTGAACGATAGTATAAGGACAACCTGAATGTTTTACTATTTTATTAGATGCCCACTTTCACCCCAATTCCTTAAAGCACATTTGATCAGACACTCTCCTAAATGTATTTTTGGCCATTGCTGTTGATAACCTTGCCAATGCACAAGAACTCACCAAGGTTGGTTTTGCATATTTAGGTCCTACATATGAGCATATGTACATACAATGGCAATACTTAACTTCTGGCACTGTCACACACACATCCGTACCTGCACACCCACCACATGAGTCTCACATGTTGTGTACACAGAGTGTGTGATCCTATCGCTATGGACTGATAGTTTTATTAGTTTGACTGTCTGTAAGGGTTCTTTTGATCTGACTGATGTTTGCCCTGGTCAATAACTCAAGGTAATGAAGCTCTCAGCCCATTATGGGATTTATAGCCTCACGTAAAGATGGCATCTACAGTATAGGGTCGTAAGGCTCCTGGGACATCACTATTCTGATTTGTTGATGGTATCCACGGTGCTTTGACATGGGATGCAAATTTATACTTGTCTGTCATTCTGTGTTTCTCTGTCTTACTCCTCTCTCAGGATGAAGAAGAGCAGGAGGAGGCCATCAATAAGAAACTGGCTCTGCAGAAAGCCAAGGAGGTAAAGGAGGTCAGCCCCATTTCGGCCGCTAACATTTCCATCACAGCGTAAGTCAGAGGGCATTAAACCTGAAGTCAGGGTACTGCCCTCCCCTTTCACTAACCCTTTGTAAAACCTGTTCATCACCCCATCATGTCCTCTCATTGCTTTTTTTTATGTGTCCCAAGAATCCTGTTTGTCTCTGTAAGCAGATTTCTGAGTGTTAGTTATTTTTGTTATTTTTCTGTTGTCACTTTTATTTATGTCTCTGTAGGACTCCATGTTCTCTGTGCAGTTGGTCCTGCACCCATAGTGGGTTGTCTTTAGACAGAAGTGGCACGTATAACTTGATTCAACCAGCCTGTGTGGAAATCTAAAGATTTTTTTTGATGCTCCCTTACTAACTGTGTTTGATTAGACTTGTTGTTAGACACCAATTAATGTACAGTGAAAAATATATTTAGCTCAAATTAATCATGCCATCAAAATCTGATTTAGTTCTTTGCAATTTAACCTAAATTTGTTGTATCACTGTTGCTAAAGACAGTGATTGTGGCAATCCGATGTAAATTAAGTATTAAAAACTTTGATCAACCACAATTCTGAATATTGGGGTAACATATGTGACCCTGGATCACAAAACAAGTCACAAGTAGTACGGGTATATTTGTGGCAATAGCCAAAAATACATTGTGTGGGTCAAAATTATCGATTTTTCTTTTATGCCATAAATCATTAGGATATTAAGTAAAGATCATGGTCCATGAAGATATTTTGTAAATTTCCTACCGTAAATATATAAAACATTTATTTTTGTGAGTGAATGCAGCACAATCGCGAACATAAATGGACAATTTTAAAGGCGATTTTCTCAATGTTTCGATTTTTTTTGCACCCTCAGATTCCAGATTTTAAAATAGTTGTATCTTGGACAAATATTGTCCTATCCTAACATACATCAATGGAAAGCTTATTTATTCAGCTTCTCAATTAAATTTTTTTTACCCATGTGACCAGGTGGACCAGGGTCACATATATCATTTCCAATATCAATTGTAGTTATGGCCCTGAATAGGATTTTTTCAGGATCTTGTAGAAATTCTTACTGATTTTTGTAATATTTTGATTGAGTTAACATTTATATATTATATCTTAATTATGAAAGACATTTTTTTTCCGGTGTTAAAAAGTAAATTTATTATATTATTGAATAGAGTAATATAATAATTAATTAATTGAATGTAATATAATTAATTAATTTAATCAATTTTAATGCACCTGGAATTTGAATGTCTTTCTTAATACTGTA
Organism: Abramis brama; assembly: GCF_963993115.1. Classification (NCBI taxonomy): domain Eukaryota; kingdom Metazoa; phylum Chordata; class Actinopteri; order Cypriniformes; family Leuciscidae; genus Abramis; species Abramis brama. The sequence goes on along the minus strand of NC_139967.1, from coordinate 17,557,923 downwards.
ATGCCTTCTCGCCTGTTTTGTTTTTCATTCTGTTTTGAAGTCACACTATTGTTGATATGTACTTCCCATTGAGTTGGGTGGAGTTAGAGTCAGAGTGATTGACAGCTGTAGTCCCTGTACACTGACTCCTACCCCACCAAACTATTTATTTCCCCTCTGATGGTTTTTGTTTTTGGCATATGCAGTTTTATAAGGCCAATTCCCGGTGCTGTTTCATGCAGCTCCTCCAACTCCAGCTCTCATTCACCGTGAGTTCATTTACTCTCTGTTCAAATCTCCTCTCCTCCTCTGTCCCAGCACACTGCTCTAATATGATGTCAGACAGCCAAACTAGTCTCGCTGACCAGAGTCGTTCACAGTGTAGCTCATAGTTTAACAAATGACTGAGGAAATATTGTGTATGGGTCATAAGAAGCCATTAAGAATACAATGAATGAAAGGGTAACATTTAAAATGGCTTTCTTTTCTTTCTTTACTTAAAACCATTTTAAATGTTAAAATGTCTTGTTAATGAAAGCTATTGTAAAGTGTTGCTGTAAAAAAGTACAAGTGTGGACTTTAAGTAAACTATCAGTGTTAATCTGCTTCAGTTTACTGCAACTTCATCAGTGGATTAATTACTTTCTTTTGTAACGTTATGTTTGCCGTATTTCTTTAGCTAGCGGGTCAGACAAGTTTCTGGATACTAGATTAACTGTTCGCTGGGCTCATTGGCTGCTGTTGGCATTGAGCCCTGTTCTGAGAAGTGGCCGTCTGTTTCCCAGTGAGCATCACTACTAGAGCTTCTGCTACTGCTAGTGCCTAATGAGTCAGCACTCCTGTCAGACAAACCCACTGTGAGAGCGTACACACACACACACACACACACACACACACACACACGTTACACATACAATTAAATCGAATATTTGGAATTAGAATCACAGAAGTTGACTCGTCAATCTTTTGAGAAGCTAAAATTTTAAAGACATTCGTGTTCAAGCTAGTGATAGATTAATTAGTTTATTTAATTAGTCTTTGATGCTTTAAAGGAACAGTTTACCCTAAAATGAAAAGTCGTTCATCATTTACTGACCCTCATATCATTCCGAACCTGTATGACTTATGTTCTTCCATGGAGCAAAAAAAGTGATTTTTTTCACATAATAAAAGTGAATGAGGACTGTCGCTGTTACAAGACAAAAATATAATTAAAGTTATAACACTAACTTTATGTGAGACACAGACAAATTAAGGTGTGTTTCATGATTTTATCATGAATTATCATGATTATTCACTGGAGGGGATACATTTTCCTTCCAGTGGACTGTTTACTGCAAAATCATTGATTCAGTGAGTTGATTCTGAGAACCGATCAGTCATCGTCTGAATCCGAAATCAGCCCCTATACCCTCAAATAGGACGTTATTTGAGGGGACAGCCATTTGTAGTGGCGTCATAGTGGACGTTATTGAGTGCACTTATTCAATCCCACATTACACTGCAACAAGGTTTTAGGGGGCGATTTCAGATTCAGCCATCATGCCCATGAATGAATCATTCTTTTCAATGAATCGATTGATCTAGTTCACAAAACAGGTCTGAATTATTCATTCATGAATTGGACATTAATACTTCTCTGATGTACTTGAACTTATAATGTCAAGATTTATGTCAGTAACAATTAAAAGTCTGTCTGTTTCGGGCACAAAAGCTGCCGTATGGCTTCAGATGATTTAAAATATAGCACAAAAGTAATTTGAAATACCATTATTATGCTTTTATGGTTCATTTTGGGACTTGTCAGCCCCAGTCCTCGTTGATTTTCATTATATTTAAAAGAGTGACTAGAACATTAAACATTTGTGTTCCACAGAATAAAAAGTCCTATGGCTTTGTAACTAAATGAGGGTGAGTGAATGATGACAGATTTTTATTATTTTTTTTTTTTTTAGCTATTCCAGTAATGGTTCAGTTTGAGCAGTACTGAAGATTTTAGCATTGTAGAGAGTCTGGATAAGTCTGCCATCATCTCACTTCTCTCCACTGTTTCGTACATTCTTTAATTTTTCCACCATTCGTTTTCTACTGTCTGTCTTTGATACATCTTTATTCCTTTCTGATTTTCTTGATGTTTGTCTTCTGACGTGTTTTCTGTGGCACTGTGGGGACTCTTAGCGTGTCTATGTGTATCTGTGTATTTCAATGTGTGCTGTATGTGTTTTAGGAGTTATGTCTGCTCCCCTGCACATCACTACTTGAGGTAATGGTACAGCAGGGCATGATTACTTCTACAGTACATGAATGGACATATTTTGAGACTAATACTCATTCACAACACACCTCATAGTGTTTGACAATGTGGACTATATGGGACATTCCAGAATCTTGCCCCACATTCATACATATACAGTATGTCAATGTTAACCTATGATTTCATTTTTAACCCTTGGACAGCCGTAAAAAATCATTCATCGATAACATTTCACTCTTGCACTTTAAAGCTGTTGTAAGCATTTTTAATCAATACCACACTTAAAATTCAGAGTTTGATGAAGCTGTGACTGGTTTTTATTAGCCAGAGACTTGGCAAGTTAGCAAAGCTAGAGCGATTAGCCAGAAGTTAGCAAGATAGCTAACATTGTTTACAGCAGCTTTAAAGTACTATGTTGTTGCACGTTGAGAACATCTCAGTCCTTATTTTTGATAAGTATGTTAATATTTGCTAGAAAAGGGGAAATATCAGAACTGTGGTGTAGTGAGTAGTTCACATGCTCTGACACATGAGCCTTAGAGCCAATTTTTTGTTTTGTTTTTTGGTCTCTCTGCTACCTATTATAAATAACATGGCCAAAAGTCAAATAAACAGAAAAGGGAAATGATTATCACACCATGAGCTAGTCCACAAGAGGTACAGTCTGACCTCAGGACTGATTCACACTGCAAAGCCCTGTTAGCACTTAAGCAGTGAATAATGTCTGATAATCAGTCTCTCCACTCTCTCCCAGCCTCAGAGAGCTTTCTGTTTCCCATCACCTGTCTACACATTGCTGTAGTTCACTCCTCACGCCTGCTCCCTGGTACACGGCCTGCCTGCTAGAGGTGTGCTCAGAATAAAGTGATGTGGAGAAGAGAGAATTGTAGATGTGTTACTTTTCCCCAGCTCAATCTTTTCCTTTACTTTTCTTTATTTGTCTTGATTCATATTTTTTCATGCTAACTAACTGGATAAGAAATATAGGAGACTTCTGTCATCATTTGTTCTCTCTCATGTCGTTCCAAATCCACATGACTGGCTTTGTTCCAAGGAAAAAATGCACACACACACACACACACACACACACACACACACACACACACACACACACACACACACACACACACACACACACACACACACACACACACACACAATACACACACACACACACACACACACACACACACACACACATTCCATAGGCGTAATGATTTTTATACTGTACAAACTGTATAATCTATCCCCTACACTAACCCTACCCCTAAACATATCCATCACAGAAAACTTTCTGCTATTTTAGATTTTTTTTAAAAGATCATTCTGTATAATTTATAAGCTTGTTTCCTCATGGGGACCAAAAAAAAAAAATGTCCCCCCAAGGTCAAAATTTACTTGTATTACTATACTTGTGGTGAAATTTGGTCCCCATAATGTAGGGAATACCAGGATCAAACACACACACACAGTTCAAAAGTTTGGGGTTGGTAAGATTTTAAAATGTTTTTGAACTGAATGTTGTTACTCACCAAGCCTGCATTTGTTTGATCAAAAATACTGTAAAATATTATAATATAAAATATTATAATAATATTGTAACAGTAACATTCTATATTCTAATATGCTGATTTGGTGATCAAGTAATATTTCTCCTTATTATCAATGTTGTAAACCATGTTTAATGTTGTAAACCATGTTGCTTTTTTCAGGATTCTTTAATGAATAGATTTATTTTTCATTTGAACAATTTGAAAAAGAAATGTTTTGTAACATTATAAATGTATTTACTGTCACTTTTGATAAATTTAATGTGTCATTGTAGAAGAAAAGTATTAATTAAAAAAAAATTAAATGTACTGACCCCAAACTTTTAAACCTTAGTATATTTTGGCAAGTTCATTAGAGAGAAAAAAGAAAACAAGTCAGATTCATGAGTGAATCATTCTTTTAAGTCGAATCTCAGTGAATTTCCATTTTTTTAAATTTCTCCATTGGTATTCCATGGAAGAACAGGTTTGGAATGAGATGGGGATGATTAAACAATGGCGAAAGTTATTTTGAGGGTAAACTATTCCTCATAAGGAAGGGATAGATATTAGGTCATTAAACCTGGCAAACCCCTCTAAATATTCTACACTTGTTGTGTAACGCAGGTGTAGAATGCATGATTAAACTTCATTACCCAAACCATTGTTCACAAACATTTGCAGGATGAGTAAAGCATGACCATGACTAATCTTTGTAATCTGGCATCCATAAAGACCTTCTTTTTATTTATTAAACAGTATTTATCCTGCTTAGAATCTGCTTGGACAAACACTGTTCCAAGAACACTAATATTTAGTCCAGCAGCACTGGAACTTTTCACTATTTGTATCACTCCGCATTTCTGTCGTAGCTGAAACCAGCTCATTTGAGTTTGAGTCAAGACCCAGAAAAGGTACCAGTCAGAGTCAAGACAGAATCCACATGCTCCCATATTTTCATGGTCTTGGTCCTCGTCCTCATGTCTAAATCCAAGACTATATTTTCATGTTCTTGTCATGGACTCAGGGACCATATTATAATGGTCTTGATCCTCAAGTCTTAGTCCAAGACCATATTTTCATGGTCTTGGTCTTGTCATGGACTCGGGAGCATGAACTTGTCTTGACTACAACACTGTTTGACTACAACACTACAGCTTGTGTAAGTTGCAGCCATCCAAAATTAAGCCCAATTTTCAAATCAATTAGGATTTTTAAGTGAAAGCAAACACAAAATCACCATCATGAAAGGGGGTCTCGACATGGATGGGGACTAACGTCAACACCATGCCTAATTGTTTTATTTAAATTTGTGTGTCTGAGGCTAATAGATTTGTTTCCTTAAATCTTCACTAGTAAAGAACAGCAACGTTCTCTAAAGATGATGTCCGTGTGGGAGCAGCGCACCACCCAGATTCGGAAGCACATGCTGGCCAGCAGCGAGGCATTGTACCAAGAGGAGCTCAACCCCAGGCTGACTTCCAACCTTCACCTCCGCCCTGACATCAAAACCCACCTCGACCGGCCTCTGGTGGTGGAACCTAACTGTGACGGCCGCATTAGCCCTAACAGAGGCTGGGACAAACCCCAGAATTTGCAAGGGGAGGGTGGCACGCCGGAGGAACGAGTCCCCCCTGGGATGGAGCCCCCACAGTTGCATGCACCGCGCAAGCACCACCGTCACAGGGAGCGTCCCTCCAATGAGACCAATGAAAACGGTGACACCGGGCATGGCAAAGAAGGCCGGCATCACGTCCATCACAGCCGCAGTAAGGAGCATGATGGGACACGGTGTAAGGAGGGGAAGGGCGAGGGGGGCCGCAGACATCACCACCAGAGCTCAGTGGACGAGGGAGTGGGAGGTGGGGAGAGAGAACACCGTCACCATCACTCCCACAGGCATAACAGGGAGGGCAATGGGGTGGTCAGTGCTGGGGGGAAGAGCGAACGGCGGTCCAGGCAGAAGGACGGCTCACGATCAGGAACAAGAGAGGGAGAGAGGTGCTCCAGGGGGGAAAACGGAGGTAATGGAGGGCGGAGGCGGCACAGGCCGCGAACCAGTAAAGCTCAGTCCACACTGGAAGGAGAGGAGCAACAAGAGAATGGAGAGAAGGAGGAGGGCAAGTCTGCCAGTCACAGGTAAAACTTTCTTCTCAAATAGTTTTTAAAAGATGTAAATTTTTTTATTATTATTTCTTAGTTTGATTAGCACATTTGTTCTAAAGTTTACAAAGAAAACTGAACCATGTTCCACTAGCTACGACACTAGTGATAACATATTTGTATATTTTTAAATTATTTCTTAGCTTAAACAGCACATTTGTTCCCAAGTTGTACAAAGAAACTGAACCATGTGCTGAACCAGTGATCTTATTCGTATATGAGCAATGATGCCTCTAGTGGTGGGGATTTTGATTCATCCCAGTGACTCTTTTAAATTTCTTTTAGCAAAAAGATTCATTCATATTTGTTCATTGATTCTTTCAGTAACTTTCTTTTTGTTGACCAGTGAGTGACATTTTGTGTACTTTAAGCAAATTCATGTAATCAACAGATTAGTTCAGAAATATTTTGAGCCAGAAACAAATCTTATTGTTTCTAAAAATGTGCTTGTGTATATATCTAAGATTCAAGGAAGAGTGTTTCATAATCACGGTAAGTGATTTGTCACTCAGCACATCCTCATTCACATGAGATGATTTGTGCATTTAGTTTATTTATAAATCCCAATTAGTTTGATGCCTCACTGAGCCAATCCACACTGAAAACACCAACTCATTCATTGAAGGTTCTATTTATTGAGTTTGTCCAACCAATAATATACTATGAAATACAAGTCAGTGAATGTATTTGAATGAGAATGATTTATTCACTTAAAAGATTAGTTCAGAAATACTGAACAGTCTTTTCAGTTCAGAGTCTTTCATGACCAAAAATCAAAGTGTAAATTTGGTTTGACTCCCTGCTCCAGGCACATGGACATGGGAGGAGATTCATTGGCTATAAATCCCCATCAGCCTTCAGATGGGAACCGATGGTGTCTTGAGAAACCAGAAGACTCGGACAACAAGCGAAATATTGGTCAGACTGGAGGAATGGGCACACACATACCTGTGACCATCACATCTCCCCCAGGAGAAACAACCCTTATTCCCAGTTAGTATTTCTCATTTAGTCATATCAGGTCATGATGGCTAATTTTAACTCATTTTACACTCACTTTTGTGTGCCACTTTTTCAAGTTTCAGCCAAAAATGAAAATTCTGTCATTAATTACTCACCCTCATGTCGTGCCAAACCCGTAAGACATTCGTTCATTTTCGTAACACAAATTAAGATATTTTTGATGAAATCCGATGGCTTGGGGGGCTCCATTGACAGCTATTTAATTAACACTTTGAAGGCCCAGAAAGGTAGGAAAGACATAATTAAAATAGTCCATGTGACTACAGTGGTTCAACCTTAATTTTAAGAAGCGACGAGAATACTTTTTGTGCACCAAAAAAACAAAATAGCGACTTTATTCAACAATTTTTCTCTTCCGTATCAGTCTCCGACGCGCGTTCACAAGAGCACCACGACGCATGCTTGTGGTGATGACCAGGAGCAGGCGTTCTGACATATGACCCATAAACGCAGGGCTGTGTTTACAAGCAGAGGAAGACGCACGCGAGGTCACGCATGTGTCGTGGTGCTCTCGTGAACGCGCAGGTGAGGAACGACATGAGGGTGAGTAATTAATGACAGAATTTTTATTTTTGGGTGAACTATCCCTTTAACACTGGAAGCCAATGTTGGTCTAACAAAAGTGACATTTGCTTGTCTTCTCAGTGAACAGTATAGACAGCGAGACGATGCCCATGACTGAGAAGAATCTGGAGGATCTGAACCAGAGCAGCACTCGCCCCATCCTCCCTTTCAGCTCCATGTTCATCTTCAGCCCAAACAATCCGTGAGTCTGTGTGTGGTAGTTCTAGGGAACATGTCTGAATAAACTTTCAAAACCGTGTGTATTTGAACATTTATTCCAGTGCAATGTCACAAATACTGTTGTTAGTGCATTGAACCAGAAATATCCCTTCAACAATTTTTTTTGGTTGCTTGACAGTAGCTTACATTAAAAAAAGGCTTTCTAGTAACAAGCTATTTTTTTTTGTCAACAAGCAGCATTCAGTGAGGATATCAAGTACACACTCAGATAATATGCTTGCCTTCAAGTAGTGTTCAGACATCAAACAGTAGCCTCAGACTTGTAGCTCATTTTAAAGTCACAATGAAATGGAAGTAGCAACAGACATTTTCCATATTGTGAGGTACATCCAAGTGAAACAGAATATTTCAAAAAAGAAAAATATATGAGGCTGGGATTTCTATCCATCTGTTGATGATTGGATGGAAGCAGATATTATAGTCAGTTGTAAGAAAGGGGCGGGGTTTCAGCAGGCTAAATGATTGGAGAAGTCCAGCATACGTCACCAGAGAGAAGTATGTAGTTTCATTAAGATTAAATTATGTTATTTTGGTTAAAAGTTATTAGGTAAAAAAAAAAAAAGAAACATATATGGATAAGTCATTCACAATAAGATAAATAACATGCATTTAGAAAATATATATTGAAAACAGAAAATACAGTGAATTTTCATTTCATGCCGACATTGATTGTTGCTCCTACTGTAAATTATGAGTAGCAAATTAGCTTCCTTAACACTGGTGAGTGGCTTCATAAACTTTCACATACAGCGTTTGTAGATGGCATCTGGCAAACCACCAATAGATTTATATCTGCAAACGTTTTTGCTTATTACCTGTCTTAAACATCCCTAAGATTGATTGTAAAGTTTGATTGTGTGAGTTTAAGGTGAACTATTTAAGATCTTTTGAGTCTAAAAGCCATCCAACCCCATAAACCTCCACGTAAATCTGTGTTTTTAATGGGCAATTGCCAAATGCAGCTGTCTGCCATGGCTCTGTTGGTGTAACAATATGGGATTAGATTTATTTTACTATATAGTAATGCTACAAGAGTGTTGACCTGACCGTGTCTACTATTATTATTACTGAATTATTACTTAATTATCTGTGGTTAATTAAATGTACCTGTCTGCGGATTTAAAGTAATGTTTAGGTGTCAGACTTCATTATGTAATTGCCTTCAGCCTCACTCTCATAGTGTGTGTCTTTTTTGTGCAGGGTGAGGCGCCTGTGCCATTATATTGTGAGTCTGCGCTACTTTGAGATGTGTATCCTGGTGGTCATTGCCATGAGCAGTATAGCCCTGGCTGCGGAAGACCCAGTCCTAGCCAATGCTCCTCGGAACAATGTGAGTTGCTCATATGTTTCGTCTGCGCTGGCCTTGCTGTTTAAAGTCAGATTTTATCAGTGTTTGACCTCATTTTCCAATATGTCCCAAATGACTGATGATAATCTGATGATCATTTTACTCTTCGCTTCATAGGTCTTAAAGTATTTGGACTATGTCTTCACTGGTGTTTTCACATTTGAGATGGTCATTAAGGTAATTTTATGGTACATTACAGTGTTTAATTGGATATCTCACTGGAGGAGACGTGATCCAAAAGTCCTTTTATGACCTGAGATGTGGATATTTGGTGCCAGTCTCTCTATGTCAAGTCAAGTCAAGACACCTTTATTTATATAGCGCTTTTTACAATACAAATTGTTTCAAAGCAGCTTTACAGTGATAACAGGAAAATAATGCAACAAAGTTTGTTTCTGCTGTACAGCAGATCTAAAAGAAAATAGTGTCAGAGTCCATCTTAAGTAAGTTCAGTCAGTGATGGTTAATTTCTGTTGTAAAAAAGTTATTAATTTAGTTCATTTATATTTATAGCCACTCTGGAAAAAACAGTGATGTCATCATCCAACTCAGTTCAGTTCTTATATAATGGTGTCAATGCAGGCAGATCAATAATATTGTTGAATTTTAAGTGTCCCCAACTAAGCACGCACATTGTGAAGCACATTGACCCATATCAGGCATGTTGCAAACTCTATATTTTCATAAATTATTAGTTAGTGGTTTGCCTGATCGAGTGGTCAACTAGTTGGTCTAATTAAGATGATTCACATAGGACATGTTCTTGTGTTCATAAACAGTTAGATGGAGTGCAACAGGGCTCTTGAGATACATCTTGAGACACATATTTTTAAAAGCTGAACTGACATATTTTAAAAATGCAACACTAATGACGCAAGACATAAACAAGAAGTTAGTATCAAATAACTTGTATTTCAGACAAAGTTTGAAAAGTTATTTTGTATTTTTTCGCTCTTCAGTACAGTAACTTACAGACTTTTAACAAATAAATCGGTCAAATATCTATAACATTTTATTGTACCAAACAGTCATATTCTTGACAATAAAAGACTTACTAGGACATAATAATATGACTTAATAATAATGGGAAAGTTGCTCACAGCGAGCAATATGAAGTCTGTCAGTAATTGTCTTGAAATTTATTGTTATAGGCAATTTGTTACAGAAATAGTGCTTTGATGGCTGTAGTGATGGTGTCGAGGTTTTATCCTCAATAATCTTTCATATTTATGCTTCTCCTTTGAAAAGATGGTGGATTTGGGTTTATTGCTGCATCCTGGTTCCTACTTCAGAGATCTGTGGAATATTCTGGACTTTATTGTGGTCAGTGGTGCACTGGTGGCATTCACATTCTCGTAAGTTGCCTTTCATTTACAAAAACCTACACAAATCCCTATAAGTTAGAGCACTTTTAACTAAAAACTTTACTTAAGCATGTTTTAATTTTTATCATTGATCTTGACTAAAATACTTTGTAATTTGAATCACCTATTAGAATATTATTTTCTCTTTGTTTTAAAGGTTTTACTCTACACTTATTCCCACAGTGTGACAAGAGTGTCTTTGCCTATCTTTGTATTGGACATTTATTATGTGTTAAATTCTTCTCATTCATTATTCCTCAAGAAAACTAAGCTTTGATTGAGGTGTTTGCCAACTCCCACTGATCCACTGACCTTCCTGTTTTTCTCTCAGAGGTGTGGGTCAGTTGAGTGTGAGGGAGCTAATAAAGGAGTTGTCTGATACGATCATCTGTTCGCTCATGTCTTGTACAGTTATGGAAGTGCCATTGAAATGCTTTAGTTTTAAGGAAATGCTATTAGCTGCTATAAGAAACACTTGCATGATTTGCTGGTGCTGTATTGTTTTATGAAATCAGTGGGGTGTTTGACTTCACATGATGCCCAAACCCCTCCACTGCCTGACACCTAATTTAATTACAAAGACTAGAAATTGTTGATGATATCAATCAGCTCTGTGATAAAAGGTCTCAAGGAATGTACTTCTTACTTTATTTGTATCATATTTGTGTATATATTTAGATCTGAGTGCATTTCATTTATAGGTATGGGATACTAGTTTGGTGGTGTCCCCACCAAGCTTCTTAACTAATTGAACCAGCAAGACTTTGTGATTGGAATGGGATACTGGTTTGGTGGTGTCCCCACCAAGCTTCTTAACTAATTGAACCAGCAAGACTTTCTTGGTCAGCGTGAGAGTGAGATCAGAGCTCAGAAATTGTTTCCCGCCACGTCAGTTTATTTTCACTGAGTAAGACAACCGGAGAAAAGATTGGGTGCAATACCTAGAATATTGCTTCAGAATAAAGGGGTCTCAGAGCTGTACTGACTAATCTGTCCTTCTTCCTGTTCGTTTTTATGTTTGTTGCTGTGTTGTCATGTCAAAGGCGTGTTAAATGTGAGTGAATTGATGTGCTGTCACTGACTTTCCTCTCTTCCTCTGTTTCTCTCTGCCTGGAATCGCTTGAAGGAGCTTCATGGGGTAACGCCTTAACTCTCTCTGTGTCTTTGTTTCTGTCTCTGTCTCTCCTTTTCACTGTTCGTCTTCTTGCCTGTCACTGTATGAATCAAATAATACTTACCCCATAGGCAAGTGTTGAAGCATGGGAAGTGTTTCAGCCTCTCCATAATCCATAATTTAGCATCACTCGCCCATTCTCAGCAAACAAGCTTGATTCTTCTTCTTCATGTCATTTAATCCTCCGTTGTCATTGAGGGCAGACACTATTGATATGTTACTGTTAAAGATTCCTACCATTTTCAGTAGGTCTACAGTACTTACTGAATATGGAGCATCCTGGACGATACCCACAGTGACCTCAGACAGGATGATCAGTGCATGTGTCATATCATATCAAAGAAGACCTGTTCACTTGTGTTGGAGTGGTATATCAGGGCAGGTCTGGCTTTTTAGGCCAACGACTGAAATATTGTTCACTTCAAACATCACATCGGAACTCCATTGAATTGGCGGGCATGAGAATACAAACATTTTCATGCTCATCTTTCTGCATGTTTTCAGATGTGGTACTGCAAATGTGGCTGCTGTGATTGGCCAGATCTTTAACAGTTAAAGCGTGAAATAGAGTTATAACTAGGGATGCACTGATTACAATTCTATACTGCTTTGACTAAATACATGTTAAATTAAAACACTAAAATACAACACTATAATGTATGAAATTGTTTTTGTTTTTTTAGGTATAATGGTTATTCATTTTGAAATGTTGAAAAGCTCAATTTAGCTTAAAATGGAATAAAACTGTGTTATTAAATATCGTTTTTAAGAATTAACTTTGTCAATGTTAGATGATCCAAAAATCCAAATGTTAAAATAGAGGAAATAAGCATTAACAATTAAATTTCCAATATCATTGGATTAAAAATCTCAAATATTACGAGCCTGTAAACGATATGATACCAAGATATCATGCATCCCTAGATGTAACATTTTGCTCATGTGCCAACTGACCAAAACTAACAGTTGTACAATAAAGTATAACAATAATGCTATACATTTTAGGTTTATAACCATTTGCTTGCATCTTTCAACCATGCTCAGGATTCATGAGCGTGATATGAATCAGATCTACGGCTCCACCATTTCTTATAGTCGGGCATGTCTTGGTATTCGCACAAGATCTTGTTTGTGTTGGTTTTCAGATCCACCCTCAGATGTTCCCTCTGTGTCAAGTGTCCCCTTCATCTCTCCTACAACTGTCTCTGCAGACTCCAGCAAAAGAAGCTGTCATTCTGTTACATCCTTAAAAGAAATGAACGGCAGTTGGAAGTGTCTTGTTTCTCCCACCATACAAAGCCTCTTCCTCCTTTTTGCCAGTTTCCAAAACATTTGCCTAGAAACACTGCCACAAATGTTTCTCCAGCATACAGCCATTATGCCTCATATTTTAGTCTCACAAAGGAATGTGATGGCGCCCATGATAGTCTCTTTCATTCTCATTGAAATATCATGTGCAATGTTCTGAAAGGATGATGTGGTTTACTGTTAGTGCAGAGGTACTTACTGTTCTCAGTATGTCATAATGTTTTGCCTTTTGCTTTGTGTTCTTCTCATTTATTAGACCACATCAAAGCGTTAACAGGTGGGGAACCCCCAATATTCTCTTTTCTCCTTGATAAATCTCCTCTATTCTTCATTGTCCCAGGGCTGACTGGGATAATGTTCTTTACTGTCACTACATATTAGTAGAGCGAGAGTGTCTGTACAGGGTTGGAGCCTCTACAATAACACTGATAGCTTTCATCAGAACCTCGTAGTGAATGTTGTATTGATGTGAAACAGCATTTCTCCTCCATAATTGTTATCTGGGGTCCTGTGAAAGTTACCAGGGTGTCCAGTGGGACGTTATTGAGGCTCTTTATAGTTTGTAGTGGGTTTTGGGGATAAACATCAGGCCCTGTACAGTAATTGCATGCTAGACTAATATGCATCAGGGAGCATGGGTGGAGTTGCATGACCTTGCTGAGCCCTCTGATTGGGCCAAAGGAGTAACTTCACCATGCTGATTGGTGACCATGCTGTAAGGTCTCTGCTGATTGGCTGTTAGATTGGTGTTCACTGGACTTTTAGAAGAATGTATGAACTGTGCATGTGTGAGTAGACCTTGGCACTTTCTAAGGGTGAAGATGTAACTGTTCATTATTGTAAATGCTAGAAATCTGCAAATGTACTACCACTTGCTCTTGCACATGGAAAGGTCTGTTGTAGTTGAAGGTCATTTGTTTTGAGATATGTCTTTGTGCTATGAAGGGGAATCACTGCTTGGGGATTTTTCTATTGTAAGCATTTTCACAATAATTTCTTGAAGTTATTTTCTGCTGATTCATCTGTCAGCACCAATCATACACCTGCCAAAGCCTTGCTTATATCAACGCTTTATCGAAGTAAGAGACCGTGAATAAATGAGATGCGATATGACCTCTCAGATATTCTGTTGTTCTCTCTTCCATTGCTGCACTGGAAGAACTAAACGGTACCTGCAAACTAATACAAATTATAATGACGACTTACTGTACGTTATATTGCTTATTACACGGCTTCTCATCAAATAAATAAATGTGTTGATGTGAAGTATTTATTTGAGTTAAAAATTATTTTATTTTGCCTGTATTTTATCAGTTTAAAATGTTGGCTAAGAATAAAATAATAGTCCAAAACAATCAGCCACAAAACAATACAAACACTTTACCAATATTAAAAGTCCAATGTAATTTTCACTTCAGTCAATAACTTAGACGCAAGATGCTGCCAGTTGCATTTGTAGAGACAGCAAGTCTGTGGTGGGATACAAGAGACATGAAAGTTGTGGCAGTTTGAGCGGATTGATATACAGCGTTGCCATGAGCGGCGGTAGGAAATATCTGGCCGCAGAATGTCACAATTAAGTAATACATATCAAGTAATACAGAGAGCCGTGTAATAATTAGTTGTATTGTAAATTAAGATAATTGGGAAAATGAATCGGTACAGAAATAGTAATTTATCTGCAGTTTATTTTGTCAGACATCCAACAAAACACATGCCCTGCATCAAAATAGGGGCTTAGTAAAGGTTATTTGAATGAATGTGATGTCTCACAAATAATATATGATTCAGTGTGCTCTTTGCCTGCATTCGATATAATGCGAAGGGCTTCAGTTATTTCATATGACCATTGAGTATTTCCTCATGATTCAGTTATCGACTATGCTTGTCCTTGCAGTTACTTCATTAAATGACATTGTAAGCTTGGCGGTTATGATTTGAGTATTTAGGAGCTAAAGCATGACTGCTCTTTTCATTAAGGGTGAAATAACTTGAATTACATTTTATTTAGCCTTCCACTTTCTTTTCTTGCTGTAAGCTCCATTTGATTGAATACGTACACTGTATTCAAATCTATGCAGTCAGTTTATCAAGTTGACACATTTGAAGCATGTCAGCTTGATATAACCTCAAAACAGCATTGGTTCCTGAAAAGAAACAATGCCCTTTTTTTCAGGGTGCGGTTTCTTTGTTATCATTGGTGGTGTGTTGTTGTGTTAGAATCTGATGCATAGCAGCATTTGGATTGAATCCATGTTGCCTTTCTTATTTTATGCATGAATAGTGCTAATAGTAAGGTATCATTCAATAACAGGCTAACATTTCTGATAGAGGGCGTTTAATGCAGATATTAACTATTTTACGTGCATGCAATGTATTTCATACTCTGTCACCAAAGCATGTGCTTTTGTGAAATAACACCAATCCATTAGTGGAGTGATCTAAAGCTATGACTCTAAAAGATGCTCATTTGTTAGAGATTCAGCTGATGTGTTTGTCAGGATAGGAAGGTGAGTATGTTTAGTGTCAGTTAATGCTGCATTATTGATATTTTAACTGAAGGAATCATGTTTATTCGCATTCTCATGTGTTTTGTCTGGATATGTATGAATGCCTTGAAGAAGTTTGACTACAGCATGTGTTGTGTTTGATCCTGAGTTTACTGAGCCTTTGCTTGTTTTGACTCGTGTAGAGGAACCAAGGGCAAAGACATCAACACGATCAAGTCCCTGAGGGTGTTGCGAGTCTTGCGACCTCTGAAGACCATTAAACGTCTACCAAAACTGAAGGTACATATTTTTTTGTCACTGTTAAGGGAAGATCAATCCTAACATGAATATCTATACATTTTTCTTTAAATAATTTTTATAAAGAAGTATCTTATGTGCTATAGGCTGTATTTGATTTGATTACAAAATACAGTAAAAACTGTAATATTGTTAAACATTATTACAATTTAAAATGACTGCATTCTATTTGAATATAGTTTAAAATGTAATTTATTCCTGTGATGACAAAGCCCGAATTTTCAGCAGCCATTACTTCAGGCTTCAGTGTCACATGAAATGCTGATTTGGTTCTCAAGTAACATTTCTTATTATTATAAATGTTGAATACAGTTCTGTATGGGATGAATTTAGTCTCAAAATGATTACCACATGCATACACAGTTATCCATGAACTTGATAAATGTTGCAGATATGTTTTACTATCCACAACCAAATGCCTTTCAGCTTACGTGTGCAAAATTCAGAATGTGTAGCAGTTTGTACAAGTAGAGACATTTTTGTGAATAAAAATGTTTTCTTTTGTATTAGTGTATCATAATTTGCGCATGCAACAAAGACGTGCATATGTGGATCAGGTGATGTGTGCATTCATTGATGTCTTTTCTGAGTAGATCTCATTTGATTCATTTGGATTTTGAGACTTTCTTTTCATGGTTTTCAAGCATTTCACAACCCACTCACAAAAAACTACAAATGAATAAGCCTTGTGCTAATTATTAACGTGTGCACAACTACCCATCTATTTGACAAATTCACAAATGTGTGTTACTACATTTAAGCTAATACTTTACAGCTTGTGTGTGCAAAATCCTGAAATACATGAATGTGCAGCATTTTGTACAAATAGAGACATAGTTGTAAATACAAAACTTTGATTTTTTTTATTAATGTAGGTCAGATTTTGTGCATGTAACAAGTAAGATGTACATTTGTGGAAAGTGATATTGAAGCACCACATTTAGTACACAACTTATTAATAAAACATAGCTTACCTTTTACAGACAAGCAGAAAAATATGAACTCAAAACACGCAAAGTTTCACATCGAATGTTTCCTCGTTATAAAGAAAACACTTAACAAAATGCATCAAGACAGTAGGCTAACATTAAAAGACCAAACTCGGCAAGACTATATGTCTACCTTTTTAATAAAGTATACTTTGTACAGGCAAGCAGATTAAATCAGATTATGAACACAACATTCAGAAACTTAGAAAACTGGCAGTTCCAGTAGTAATGAATAGATCTTGAACTCTGTCATGGAAACTAGCATGTATAAACCCTTATTAAACAATTAATAATCAAGTAAAAAGGATTTTTTTACTCCTGTATGATATTACGTAGCCACATTGGACCAGCGGTTTGGAAAATGAATGGATGGAAGATTCAGCTGCGTGCGCCATCTTCTGGCGAGACGCAGGAATTAATTCGGCATGCGACTCTCACAGAGCATTATGGGTATTCTATAGTTGTTGAGCATACATCAGATGTACACTCGTTATTGCGGTGCATTGTGATTGAATGAGTGCACTCAATAATGTCCACTATGGTTTCGGACACCACTACACCACTAGTGCCCTATTTAAGGGTATAGAGAGCGATTTTGGACATAGCCAGATTCTCATGAGTCTGCATTCAGCTTTATGACTTGAGTTGAATGGTAATGAACAAGAGTGTATTTTTATGTGTCTGCTCTCTCTCAGGCCGTGTTCGACTGTGTGGTGAACTCCCTGAAGAACGTGTTGAATATCCTCATTGTCTACATCCTGTTCATGTTCATCTTCGCTGTCATTGCTGTGCAGCTCTTCAAGGGCAAGTTTTTCTACTGCACAGACGAGTCCAAGGTCCTGGAGAAAGACTGCAGGTAGAGTGGGATTAAGAGGCCGCTTACACTACACCATCTTCTTTTCTTTTTTCTTTTTCTTTTTTTTTTGTTGGCCTTTTTGTGCCTTTATCAGATAGGACAGTAGAGATTTTGACAGGAAAGCATGGGGTAGAGAGAGAGGATCGGCAAAGGACCTCGAGCTGGGAATCGAACTCGGGTCGCTAGAGGCGCAGTTGCGCTATATGTCGGCGTGCTAACCACGAGGCTATCGGCGCCGACCACAACACCATTTTCAACTAAAAACAGAAAACTTTATATGCGTTTTGGTCATTCATTTACACAACAGTGTTTTGGGGGCCTGAAAACGCAAACTTTTGAAAACGGGATTCGGGAAAGTGCAAGTTTTTGAAACGATACCGTTACCGTCTCTCTGTGTAAACTACAAATCGCGAATTTGTGAAAACGTTTATCGTGTTTAATCTATAGGCTGGTGGTATTTCTTTACAAAGTGACATTGCCAACTACTGGCCTGGCATGCATAATACATTGTTTTTAGTCATTTTTCGCGGATCTGTGTGATCGTATACAGGAGCACATCTCACACCTGCAGCTCTCCCTGCAGGCATACAGCAGTACTGTCCAATCCCATGCAGAAGTGAGTGGAGTAAATGTGTTGGGTCCCACAACTATGGAACCTTTGGAAATAGTTTTATGTTTCCAAACTATCAAGAAATTTTTAAAACAAGCCCTGTAAAATAAAATCATGGACATTTCTGAAGTGATTGTACATTTCTCTAATTATGTTCACCTCTAAAACACTTTCCCATTTGCATTTTGTGAATAATTTATATAAAAATATTCTTTAAAATCTTTAAAAAATAAACATTTTAATCCATCTTCCAAGTGTGCTGACAGCACTATGTTCAATTAAGCAGTGCTTTGAAAATTGACGTATAGATATTTTTTATATTCTGTCTCTGTTGTTATTGTCTTTGTGCTTATTAGAGGGGTATTTCTGGATTATGATAAGGATGACGTGGCGGCCCAGCCTAGGGAGTGGAAGAAATATGAGTTCCACTACGACAATGTGCTGTGGGCGTTTCTCACTCTTTTCACCGTTTCTACTGGAGAGGGGTGGCCCACGTAAGTCAGCAGACATGTCACGGTCCCTAACTACATTTATATCACAGATTTGATGGTATATTTTGGTATATTGGTATTGGTATATAGGTATTGGTATATATAGTACAACCATTTGCTATTCAGTATGTTTTGCTGGGATTAGAAACTCATAAAAGCTTCTGTCCTCTTCAAACACTTCCCTTGTGTCCTCTGACCCCCTCAGTGGCCTTTTATTCTCTCACTTTAAAGGCCATAATCAGTTTGAAGTGCTCTTTGAGGCTCTGTCATACTGGTAGAGCACAGCTCTCAGGAGGCCGAGTAGGCAGCCGTTCATGAATCAGCATCAGCCCAAACTCACTGCCAAACTCATGAATGTGCTGGACAAGCCATTGTAATTGACTGTGATTTATTGAGTTGTTCACAAGCTTGTTGGGGTCAGTGTTCTTCTTCCCCTGGTGTGCAAGTCTGTTTTCTTCCCTGCCCTCTCAGGTTTTAATCGTTTAATTAGATCATGTCAGTGTATTAGTGTATTAGAATGATGCATGATTTGTAAAAATGCCTCAGGTTAAGACCCATTGTCACAATCTGGAGGAACTCACTTGCTTAAATTTAGTTTTTTTTTTTAATGTTTGTTACTTTGGCCACACTGCTAATGAAAAAAAACTCTGTTAAGTGAATCAAACCTAACCAGTTAAAACTGTTATCTGTGTGATTATGCTGTGATTTTATTGTCTTAGATCTACAATTTGAGGGTAAAGTAAAACTATATATGTCTGTCTTCCACAAGGCACTTTATCATCTTAAACGTTAGGGTGTAATGATGTCATTTTGTCTTCGCACAGGGTTTTGAAGCACTCTGTAGACGCCACTTTTGAGGACCTGGGTCCCAGTCCAGGCTATCGCATTGAGATGTCCATTTTCTATGTGGTCTACTTTGTAGTCTTCCCCTTTTTCTTCGTCAACATTTTTGTGGCCTTGATAATCATCACATTCCAGGAACAGGGTGATAAGGCCTTGTCAGAGTGCAGTCTGGAGAAGAATGAGGTATGACTGAATAACGTTCAGACATGGTCGCCCCACAAATCTACATTATGTAACTCATTCTTGAAATCCTACCCTGTAGACAAAATATAGCTATGAACTGGTGCAAAATCCAAAAAGAGAGAAAAAAATTGTAATTAGGACAAATACTATTTTTCTATAATATCATGCAATATAATATAATATAATATAATATAATATAATATAATATAATATATAATTTCCTAATTTCACTTGCAATTGGCAGGTGTGGTAAAATTATTTGTATTTGGCATTTGGCATCATAAAAATATTTATGCATCATTAAAAATATGATGGACAATATTACTATTTTGCAGTTATACCTAATAAAAAAATATATATTTAATAATATAATATAATTTTACTGAAAATATATTATTTATAAAATATGTGTTTTTCTAATTATTATTATTATTACAATTAACTTCTTATAGAAAATAATGTTTTTTGGAAAGTAAAAAAAATATATAGTTCAGATATGAACAATTTATCATCAAAAAGAAAGCTTTTAGGCTGACGTAAGAGATACAGAGACAAACATTCATTTTCCTCTTACAAACACTGGAGGAGTTTTATAGTGTTTAATGATGTGATACAGTACCTACAGTCAAGCCAGCCATGGAAACAGTTGCAGATGGCCAGGTAGGGAATTTTGACAGAATTAATGCATGTGCCTGCGGCGGACCACACACACACACACACCTAAACACATGTTCAGAAACAGGTATACATTCATACAGTGACGCACAGTGTCTAAAGACACACACAGAGACAGCCAGCCCCATGGAAGAGCAGTCAACAAGATGTTCCTGCCCCATTTCCTCTGAGGCCCCATTAGACGGGCCCAGTCGTCTGCAGAGCCTGTGCTGTTTCACTCTCTCCCTCTCCATATGCCAGCCTAACATGACTCACAAACTGTGGTAAAAACCCAGACCTCAGGAGAAGTCATTTATCATCAACATTCACAGCAGCGCAGCCAGAAAATATCAGCTCAATTACGAGTCTATTTTCTTGTTCTTCAACAGGTTAGACTACTGTATATCTTCCACAGTTGTTGTCGCTGCTCTTTTTATGGCACTTTTCTGATTAGTTGTGATTATGAGAAGGAAAATGTGACAAATTATATTGCAAATTAATTCCTTTGTTGCTGTTTCTCTTCTCAGAGAGCCTGCATCGACTTTGCTATCAATGCCAAACCGCTGACCCGTTATATGCCACAGAACCAGCAGTCCTTTCAGTACCGCCTGTGGAAGTTTGTGGTCTCTCCACCATTTGAGTACTCCATCATGATCATGATTGCTCTCAACACTGTGGTGCTCATGATGAAGGTCATTTGGTCATTTTTCTTTCAGTAACACTAGAGTCCTTGGAGAGTTACTTGACAGCTATGAAATTTTCATTAATTTTGCATATTTCCTTTTTCTAACCATTTGGTGATTCATAAAAAGTATGTACAGTACCATTCAGAAGTTTGAGATCAGTAAGACTGTTATTATCATTAATATTGAATAGAATATATCATTTTTTTTGCAAGTTATTCTTTTAAACATTCTATTCACCAAAGAATCCTGAAAAAAATCACAGTATCACTGTTTCCACAAAAGCATTAAGCAGCACTGTTTTTAACATGGATAATAGTAAGAAATCTTTCTTGAGCACCAAATCAGCGACACTGAAGACTGGAGTAATGGCTGCTGAAAATTTTAATTTGTAATATGTCACTATTACTCTTTTTACTCCATTTGATCAAATAAATGCAGCCTTGGTGAGCATAAGATACTTTTTTTTACTGACCTTAGACTTTTGAACGGTGGTACTATACATCATGTTTTTGTATTCATTTAAATAATCTTTTCTACTGTAATATGCTAAATTTCTGCATCACAGTAAGGCAAATCTATAGATAAACACCATTGAGAATAAGAATTACAAAAAACTCAAAAGTAAAACAATTAGGTAAATTATGGTTTTGTGGGTAAAATTGTGGGTAATTTCCTACTTTTTCAGTGTTCTTTTCTAACCTCACTTGATCAAATGAGCACAGATTCTCCCCAATACTTTTATCAATACATTTGACACAACTTTATGGACAAAATCTAACCTGTTTATCACCGTTGGTTTTGCTGATAACAAAACCAAAACAAAACAAAAACTTTGTCTTCTTATACCTGCAGTTCCATGGGGCGAATGAGTCTTACGAAGCAATGCTCAAGTATCTCAACATTGTCTTCACTGCTCTCTTTTCAATGGAGTGTGTTCTCAAGATTATTGCTTTCGGACCCTTGGTAAGTATCATCACTGATACCCTCAACAACATTATGCACCTTGGTCCAAAAAGAGCTGAACCTAAAAGCAAGGAATATTTCACCCAAATACAAAACTTCTGTCAAAGCCATTTGATAGCTTTTGAGGAACAGATTCACTGAATATCATGGTAGCTGGGTGAATCATGGTGAACTAATCCTTTAATTCACTGTAAATCGTTCCTATGCTAGAGTGTGAAATTGTAAGCCTCTCCAACCTGTCCCTGAATTATCTCTCTAATTCTCTTCCTCACAGAATTACCTGAAAGACGCCTGGAATGTGTTTGACTTTGTGACTGTGCTGGGCAGCATCACTGACATCTTAGTCTCTGAGATTAAGGCAAGTGGGCGGCACTGAGCTCTGTGTTTGAGCTCTGTTAGAGAAAGGTCTCAGAGCTAGACCATGTGAAATACCAGACAGCAGAGATAGGCTGAGAAGAAATGCCCAAACATAGATGATGATGAGCTGGATAACATCACAGCTCAGGAACAGAAGGGAGAGAGAGCTCAGCTCTGTGTTGTTATTTTCCAGATAAAATGACAGTAATAGAGTAACTAAATCCATTTGGTAATGCTCACTATGACCAAATCGCTAGTTTGTGGCTTTGATTTGTGTTTTATGATGTTATGAAGTTTTATGTTGTATTATGCTCTATGTCTTGACGTCCTCGTCATTGTCAAAAGCTGCTACTGATGGTTATTGTGTTTGTTCTGTAACTATATTTGTGCGTGATGGCTGTTCTTGTTCTCCTGTGTTCCTTAAATGTCTTCACTCAAATCTTGGCTTGCTCCTGCCACGATTTAACATCTTCATGTATAGACAACGGTGAGTTGCTCTCTTGTCTTTGATCTTAGGTCTATTCCACCCTGCATGGAATGAAAAAACTTCCTATTGCAGACATATATGGCACATCATAAGGTTCTCCCTTATTAAAGGTTCACATTTACTGAAGATAATGCAACATCATCACCCCATGGTTGTCAGTTGAACATGTAGTAAATAGGTCTTATTTTAAGTCATCGGGGTTCACTACTGCTTACCGTGGATCGACATCCATGTTGGTCCAATATATTTTTGTCGGGATTGTCAGCATTGTTGTTTTAGGACCAACAAAATATATTCACATATTCATGGTTGGTTAGTGTTCACAGACCATGAAGTTAAACAAATAAAATATTGCATATGTTTTATTTTATTTTTTGACAAATTGTATGATTTAATTATTAGCTAGTATTCATCAACTCTCAAACTCTTGCATTTCACTTATGAACCCCAAGGGGTTTGCAAACCACAGTTTGAGAATTAATTAATGACATTCGAACAATAAAAAAATCAACTCAATCTCAAGATTAAAATCAGGTTCAGTGTGAAGAGATTTGAGAACTTTTAGATCAAAGGATAGTCCAACAAAAAATGAAAATTCTGTCATCATTTACTCACCCTCATGTCATTCCAAACCTGACCTTCTCTGACTTCAGAAAATTAGGAGAAATGAATTTTCAAATTGACAAACCCTGCATTCCCACAGGACCGCCTGCTGAATTTCAGTTTCCTGAGACTCTTCAGAGCAGCCAGACTAATCAAGCTCCTCCGGCAGGGATACACCATCCGCATCCTGCTCTGGACATTCGTCCAATCATTTAAGGTAACTCGAAATAAACTGATTTGACATTCATTGGTGGAGACTTTTTTTAAAAGTACCAATTTCTTAATTTTTGTTTCCAGGCACTGCCTTACGTATGCCTTCTAATCGCCATGCTGTTTTTCATCTACGCCATCATTGGAATGCAGGTAGCTATCTAAAATAATTTCAGTGCTTCAGTGTTTGTAATTAAAAAGGTCATTGCAGAGCTGGAGTGTATTGTATTATAGGTTTTATTAATTAAAATATAGAAACTGTATTGTGTCTGAAGGATGTTCAATGTTCAACTGTTTCAAAACATAAATTCATTTAAGGTAACATTGTGATTGCAGGTGTTTGGGAACATTGAATTGAATGACGATACTGCCATCAATCGTCACAACAACTTCCGCACTTTCCTCCAAGCACTTATGCTGTTGTTCAGGTCTGCACACACCTGTCATTCTTTACCTACTGCAATCAAATCCACCTGAGAATGCAGGAAATCTTAGAGAGGCTTCTGGGCTGTATAACGGAATCAAGGACAAATTCCAACAAAGTTCAGATAGAATTATAGATTTAGAATGTTTCTACTGTACTGCTTCTGAACACTATATTTAACCTTTGATTGATATCAACATTAATAGCGCGCATTTGTCTAATGCAATTAGGAATTTTGTGGGAGCTGTATTTATAATTGATCAAGATCTTTCATACTCAGAAAATATGAATGTATAAAGTACTAAAATAAAGGCCTAACTACAGCCAACCTAGTCTGATCTCAAGTTATAGATCTGCTAAAGATCTCCACTGTGTTTTGTCAGATTACCTTTATATTAAAAATAGATTTCATTTCATGTATCATTTGAGAACTCTGAGATCTATTTAGGGCAATTTTCTTTTTGCACACCATATTTTGATCCTATTACATGTCTGAGTGTTACCATACAGATTCAAAGGATCCATCTGCCTGTCTGTCTGCCCATCCATCCATCCTCAGATAGATAGATAGATAGATATAGTACTTTTTCTCACTGTGTTTACATCTCGCTGTCATGCTCTTTCTCTCTCTGGTCTCCCCTTTTGATCAGATTGAATTTTAAAGTATCATCTGGAGTATCAGCCATAATGCTAGAAAAACGACATATCCTAATGAAATTCATAAATAAATTTCCATCTTTCCCTTATGTTCATTACCTTGAAGCTTCCTCTGAGCTGAGAGCCATGAGCAGACAGCACATCAGTCTGACAATAACACTGTGAAAACATGAAATCTGTCTCAACTGTAATTTAAATATCAGCACTTCTCCAATCATCTGCAGTCTGTGTCATATTCTCTGACAGTCATTCCTGGGTTTAATAGAAGATGCAGCATTTATTCAATCAGCTCTTCATCGTGTCTCTTGCAGGAGCGCCACTGGCGAAGCCTGGCACGAGATCATGCTGTCCTGTCTGAGTGAACGCACCTGTGACAAATTTTCGGGCACACTTGGAAAGGAGTGCGGGAGTGACTTTGCCTACTTCTACTTTGTCTCCTTTATTTTCCTCTGCTCCTTCCTGGTCAGTCATACCAGCCAAAACAGGCTCATCATTATTGTAGCATGTCATCACATCCTACTGCCACAAAGCTTGATTGTTTATCTAAAAAAAAAGAAGAAAAGCCTTTGAACATGACTGAAATATTCCATTGTGTTTAGAATAGGGCTGGGAATCGATGCAGATTTCCTGATTTGATTTGGTATTTTTTAGTGGTGTAAATGATCAGAGTAATGTTTCATACTGATTCAAACCAGTCACACTACACTTTTCACTCCATTTACTTCCATTCACATTCCATTCAGATCGGAAACATCTCATATGAAGTTTTGCATTTCGCTGCGTTGCAAAGTTCAAGTATGCTGAGCTTTGACCTGCGAATTCATATATTCATTCGTGACCAATATAAGATTGATACGTTGATACAGTGTGGCCTCTTAGCTGAATTAAAAGAACAAACTTTCTTGCTGCAGGTTCGTAAACATTACAAGAAAGTGGATAAGATTGTATATTTTTACATTTTGGATTTATTATTGTTTGTTTATATGTCAAATTTCAGTGTTCTTTTTAGTGAATCAACAACATAGAAAGTGACCATTGTAGCCCAATAGTCCTTAAATTGTACTCTAAACTGTATGTATTTAATTGTTTGTGGTGGTCACACTAGATTTTGAGCATGCAAAATGTCATGATATGTGCTCTACTGCATATTTTTAAAAACATAAAAGTTCATGAGAGTCATTTTTTTGGGAATCGGACTGCACTGGTCATGTTGTTGTTTTTAAATGCAGACTAAAAACTCACATTCACAGCAAAGGTAAAATATTTTATTGATTGTAATTTGTTATTTTGTCATGGCGCTGAAGACACAGCAGCCAGGGTCTATTTTTCAGACTATGATTAATCAGAAAATCAATGTTTTTACCCAGCCCTAATTTACAATTAACCTCATACTCCCAGATATTTTCAGATTGTTTTTCCAGCTCCGTGACCTTCAGAGTCTTTTCTCCTGACACTTTCTCCAGATGCTGAACCTGTTTGTGGCTGTCATTATGGACAACTTTGAATATCTGACACGTGACTCCTCCATCCTGGGCCCTCACCACCTGGATGAGTTTATTCGAGTGTGGGCGGAGTATGACCCAGCCGCATGGTATGTTTCAGCCTGCGCTCCCCCGCCAGATGGAGACCTACTCTTGTGATAAATATAGTAACTGAGTTTGGCAACAGTTGAGAGAAGGAGAATCATTCTGTTAGGGCTCAAAGGCCTTCTCAGGTTAGACCACATAAATAAAAGAGAGAAATGCTGAATGTTCCCCCTTATTCTTTATGTGTGATTGAAGACCTCCCACGCAATGCCTATAAGAATTGTGCTCTGGATGTAAATGGGATCTTGTACTCCTATCCGCATCTTGTCCACAACACAAATATGCTCTCCAAGCTTTCTTCATGTATGTGTCATGTTTTGCTTGTTCTTTCCGCAGCGGACGGATTTCCTATAAGGATATGTACAATTTGTTGCGAATTATCTCGCCCCCCCTTGGCTTAGGGAAGAACTGCCCTAATAGGGTAGCATACAAGGTTTGCAACCCAAGCAACTTCTTCCACTCGTGTGGCCTCTGTGTGCAAACGCCCAGAGACCCAAACTTGAATGGCTGTGCTCAGATGACTTGCCTACACACAAGCACTTGCCCCACCAGATTTGACTGGCTTTGGTTAATGATGCTGGATGGGAAACAAAGATTTCAAGGCCACATATAGATTGGACACCTCCTTTAATTGGGTATAATTGAGTAGTTTTCATATTGACAATTCACTAAACTAATGTTACACTATCAAGCCATTTTGATTTTTACATTTCTATCTTAACCATTCAAATGAAATAGAACAGAAAAGAAACTGGCGTTGAAACCTTTGTTTCTGTGCACTGAAAGTGGAAACTCCCCCTGATGTCTCAGCATGCAGATGCAGACATCTTACAAACAATGCAGCCATTCTGTCACCATCCACTCCTCGTGCCATCTCACTCACCTCTTCCATCTCTCCTTATCAGGGATCAACTCTCTCACCTCTGACCTCTAACCTTTGGGATCCATCTCTGACCCTGCCAGGCCAGGATGGCATCCCTGTCCATGACACTCTTGGAAATCTAATTAACAAAAGATTTCTGTTTTTTGTCCTCTGTTGTTTGTTTGGTCTTTTTTCATTTTGTCTTGTTTGGTTTACTTTCTGCCCCTCTTGTTTCTCTTCCCGTCTCTCTAACTCCCCATCCTTTTCTTTATTTTTGTTTTTTTCCCCCGTTGTCTGCACTGTGAAGTGGCCGTATCAAGTACCTCGATATGTATGAGATGCTGCTCCACATGTCCCCACCTTTAGGTTTGGGAAAGAAATGCCCTCCACGAATCGCCTACAAGGTAGCTCAACTTCACATGCCCCCCCCCCCCCCACTCCCCCCTGCTCGTACTGTCTTCCCATTGGCTTATTCTTCAGCCAATCTCTGTGCTCTTGCAGTGTTTCCCCTCGTTTTTTGTTTAACTGTTTATTTTTTCTCCCCACGCTCTAATCTTATTGGTGTAGTTCCTCCCTCCCCGTCTCTCTATTTATTCAAGAGTTCCCCTCCACTTCCTGTGTGATTTAGGGATGGTCACAGACTAATTATGAGTATGACTGCAGAACTTTAGTCCATTTGTGACCCTGGAAACCAGTCACATGGGTAAATTTTCTGAAATTGAGATTTATACATCACCTGAATGCTGAATAAATAAGCTTTCCATTGATGTATGGTTTGTTAGGATAGGGCAATATTTGGCTGAGATGCAACTATTTGAAAATCTGGAATCTGAGGGTGCAAAAAAATCAAAACATTGAGAAAAAATTGTCCATTTATGTTCGCGATTGTGTGGCATTCACTCACAAAAATAAATGTTTTATATATTTACGGTAGGAAATCTACAAAATATCTTCATGGAACATGATCTTTACTTAATATCCTAATGATTTTTGGCATAAAGGAAAAATCAATAATTTTGACCCGTACAATGTATTTTTGGCTATTGCCACAAATATACCCTTGCTACTTGTGACTGGTTTTGTGATCCAGGGTCACATTTAATGTTTAATTACAACCCAGGCTCATTGGAAATACGTGTCTGTGGCAACATTTCTACAAGTTCTTTCTTGCATGTTCCGCGACACTTTTAAAGTGAAATGTCCAGTAGTGCCACTAAAAGTACATTCAGTTTTTAACGAATGAACACGGATATGTAAATGTTTTATTGCAATGCTTGCTGTACGTATCACAGCAGTTAGGGAATGAAAAGTCTGATGAGTGGCGCTAAAAGGTTAATGCTCTGTCGCTTTTGAAAATAATGCACCACCTACACTAAACCTGCAAGTTCAATGCTGTACCACCAGGTGACCTACCGAGCAAGTTTACTGTGTCAAAAAAGCCATACAAGAGCTGGTTATTTGATACATGTCAAAATGTATTATTTTACAAATCATGTGCTATGATAAAAGTGTTTTGAGGTCATAACAGTATTGTGCAAAAAAATTCTTTATTAATCGACAATCTGCACCATAATCATAATCTATGTGAAAAGGAATCAAATTTGATGGTGTTTTACTGCCTATAGTGGTCATTTCAGCTGGAAACTGCTGTGTAATTGTATGTTTTGAATTTTGCAAAAATGTTGGTAGAGGCACGTATTTCCAATCAGCCTAGGTTGTTTAATTATAATAATAATAAAAGAAACTTAAATCTCAATTTTATCTATGGGCATACTTCATATATAAACATTTACCCCAAAAGTTGCATTGTGTAAGGGTTTGTGCACGACATTACAAAAATTATTTTCTGTAATAATCATATGCATTATAAATGCAAAATATTTTATGTAAACTCAATTTACATAAAAACAGTGTGGCCAATTGCTCTTTTTGCGGGTTTCTGTGTCTTTGGGATTCACTTAAGGGCCCCAAATTTAGCTGAAAAACCTCTTTTAGAGCCCTTATGTTGTGTTAGAATAGGAAAGGACCCCCCTCTCACCCTTGTTTTCATGGAGCAGTGTGTGAAGTTGCTTTCACTCATGAGAACTATGCACTTGACCTCTTTCTTTTTCTCTTGGCGGTCGTTCACTTATATTCTCCCTGTCTTGCTTGTGCTGTCTATGTCTCATCCACTTGACCATTTCCTCTCTCTTTTTTCTTTCTCTTAATAGCCTTCTCTCTTTTTTCTTTCTCTGCAGTACGTGAGAATGTATGTCTGTGTGTGAGACTGTCCATCTTTTTTTTCATTCTGATCTTTTTCTTTTTGCACTGCTACTGCTAGTAGATGTATGTTCTATTTGCTCAGGGGAGCTCAACTCTTCACAATGAATCACTCTAAACCATATCGTACACTTGTACATCCCATGATACAAAAGAGATGTCATGTTTAAAGGTGCACTCAGATATTTTCCTCTTTAAAAAGTTAAGCATACAGAAAGTAATGGTACTTTTGATTTAAAACCATGTGCACTCACTCTTATAAAAAGCTGTTTTAGTTTACATGGGAGGAGTTCGGCCATTTTGAGTCAGATGATCAGCCAAATACTACTTATTTTATCTTTATAACTCCCCAATTATTGGATACTTTTGCTCACAGAATAAATTATTAAAGACTGAGTGCTAATAAAGCATTTCTACAAATGCATTGTAACTGAAATCTTTTAATGATGCTTCATCCACACCTCTAGGTGTCAGTATACAGTAAGTCCAAGAAAACTGCCACATTTTCCTGTGCAATATAAGCAAACAATTGAGTGCACCTTTAAAGATAAAGTGTGTATTTTTTTGAGACTCTAAACTAGAGCCACCAAACCAAAAGGGTATTGTCAGAATGATCCAGTTGAAAGTTTCTGGTGTGTTTAGCATTATTTAAACTCCAAAAAGCCACAGCTGAAAAGCAACTATTTGCTGAACTTTTATTGATTAGTAACTCCCAGAGTCGAGCTCCCATGTCCTCTGAAACCCCTCATGGTTATGTGTACATGCTTTTCTTCACTCTCGAGTTGGTGTCGGTTTATCACCAGTGCACTTTGGTTGCAGATCGTAGCCTATAGCAGTGAATGTGAATGTTCGATTCTGTACGTTCTTATTCTCTTTGTGAACAAAACTGTTTGTGTGATTGAAACGCTAAGATTAGAAAAGGATCCAGTATATTTGTTGCTTGATTTATAGAATATATAAACTGAATAAAAAAAAAAGGATATGAAATATGAAGAGTCTAATCTCAGACACACACAAACTGTTTTGTTGGAGTTGTTGGGGTGTTGGGATGCTGATTTTGAGGAGTGTTTTACCCCACTAATGAACCTCATGGCTCCTCGTAGCGGCTGGTGAAAATGAACATGCCCATTGCAGATGACAACAGTGTGCACTTCACCTCTACCCTGATGGCTCTGATCCGCACTGCTCTGGAGATCAAACTGGCATCAGGTCAGTCTGGTACCCATTTTATTGTCTAAATGATTGTGTAATTATTGTAGAAATTAGTATCTAGATAACTGTTCCACCTTCCTTCTCCTTTGAAAGAGTCTGTCTTTCTCTTTTCCATATAACTACAAATGTGATTAGTGCCTGATGGAGAAATGTACTTCTTCAGTGTGATCTGTTCTGTTGCTTCTCCTAGTGCCATTTCCACTTATCAGAGCAATGTGTGTGGGATGGTGTGTGTAGCATCTGTTGTGTCTCTTTGAATGGTTGGCACTGGATGGTTTTTCTAGCTTCACTACGTTCTTTCAAAGCAACTCCTCAGCAAAGCTGTTTTGTCTTACAATACATTGATCTAAATTCACTGAACTTAAATAATTCCTTCTTCTTCCTACATGAGATGAAAAGAGTTTTTCTAGCTACACTAAATTCCAGAAGGGGTAAAATTCTCCCAAAGCAACTCAAAGCATTGCTCTAAATTAACTGAACTTAATAACTGATTAATCATAATTATGATAATATTACAGGAGAAAAAAATGTTGAGGGGTGAAGCGAATATTTTTGAAAATAATTGTCAACACCACAATAATTAGACAGAACAGAGTTGTATAATGGATATGTAGTCTTATTAGCCTCTTGTGTTCATGAATCTCTCCACAGGCATGGTGGCCCAACGTCTGTCAGACGCTGAACTGAAGAAGGAGCTCTCTACAGTCTGGCCAAACCTGTCTCAGAAGACTATGGACCTGCTGGTCACTCCACACAAACGTAAACACATTATAAATCATCACCCAGGAGATTATTTCTTACTTTTGCCTTGAAAATGCTCTCCACACTTGTATCCACATATCACAAGACTAACACTGAGGTACAGGCACACACTTATGAATGAACGCAGGCACAGTAATTCTGCACACATCTCTAAACACCAGTAATACACAGGGACCTCTAGTGGTCACCAGTAGAACTTCTAAAAGATGCATTTGTCTCTTTTGCAGCCAATGAGCTTACAGTGGGGAAGGTGTATGCGGCTCTTATGATCTTTGACTATTACAAGCAGAACAGAGCCAAAAGACTTCAGATGCAGCAACAGCAGCAGAAGGAACAGGCAGGACATGGATCTCAGGTGATACATATTTACACTACTAATCAAAGGTTTTGTACATTTAAAAGAATATTAAAAGTCATCAAGTAGTCATCAAACTATAATAAAAACCATTATATTGAAAGTAATATAGTGTTTATCTAGATCATATAGTGTCTAAAATTCCAAGCTTAAGCCTTTACATCAAACTTTTTTTTTTAAAGATCCTGAGAAACATAAATTCAAGACTGTCTAATCTTCCAGCTGGTAGTGAGTTTATTATCAGTTACAAAAATAAGCACTTTGTATTTATAGCAATGTTTTTTTTTTATTCTCTCTGTTTGAAGAATAAAGTCAGTGCTCTCTTAGAGCCCATTCTCCCACTAACTCACATTCAAGATCAGGCCACGAACAGTGTAGATTTGGCCTCAGAGTTTCAAGCTCAGACCAGACCCAGCTCCACCACGCTCAATAACGGACGCACACAGTGAGCATACCATCCCTCCTGCATACACATACAGTACACACTTGGATTAGCCTGTTTGCCATGACAAGTGTTTCTACTCTAATATGTTCTTTCCTCTGTCAAATTCCGTGCCCAGTCATGACAACCCTATTAAAGGATCTTCATCCTGGGCCTCAGAGAAGTCCAAAGAGGTCCAACGGTCTAAACGACGACCAATGTCCAGAGGTCAATCAGAGGAAGCCTCAAATGCAAACACTGCCCAGGTGCCGTAAATAACATTGACTCTCTCTGACACAGAGTGTCTTTCTTTGATGCGTATTCAATCCCTTATTGTGTGTGTGCATGTAATAGGAGTCAGTAGAAATGAGGAAGATGGAGAACAGTGCCACCACTGCGACCTCTGGCGGCCTTGAGGGCCAAGGACGTGCGGTATCCATGCCAAAACTCAATGCAGAGATGCAGGTATTCTATTGGGTGAAGGTTTTGTAGTCAAACCTCTCCCTGACTTGCTTAAAATCCTGTACATATGCAAATAATTGTTTAATAATGTGTCATTAAATGGAATATGGTTCTTGTATATGGTTTAGAGAAACTCATGCCGCAAGAATTATACATATACTTATACACATCCTGTACTCTTCTTATAGTTTAATACATAATCTTACTCCTGTTTCTTAGAACAAATACATGTTGATATATTGTTTCATCCCAAGTCTAATGAAAATTCGACATTTGTCCTATTTCAGGGCTCAGAGGAAGTAAAACAATACAATTAGTCATTGATTGGTTGCCAGATCTGCGCCCTGGATCATTTTGTTTTTTGGCTTGTTCTGGCTAAGAGGAAGTGAACTGTCAGAATAAGTATAAGTATACTCTCAAGAAAGAGGTTGAGATGACTTTTTGGCTACTTTGAGATGGATTTAAAAATCCATCTTGATTTGAACACTGGATGGCATTTCTCTGTTTTTATTTGAAATGTAATTTGCACAGAACTGGATAAAAGGCTTATGGGTTTTACTAAAGGATTGTGTTGTTTTAAGATCTCAACATTCAGTTTGCTTCATGTTATAGTATGTCAGAACAACAGCATCACTGGAAAAATAAATCTAAAATCATCCAAGTATGAAATTCACATTCCATTTGGACTCTGAAAAAGACAATCCATCCATTAAGACTCATTAGGATATTCCTGCTATCAAATCACACCTATCCCACACCTCTCCAGTGCTAATGGGCTGCTCAGGCTCACTGAGTGCCTCTGTTTCACTTCCAAATTTGATTCCCATCCAGAACCAAATCTCTTTAAAGTGCTGGACTAACCGATAAAAGACATTAGATGCTGAATGTAATGTTTCAGCAACTGCTAATATGGCCAAATCCCTCTGATTTCTGTGGGGGAAATCCCTTCTCCACTGGCACCTGGCCATGTCCAGTCCTTCTGCTCGACAAAATAACAGCCTCAAACACAGATTAATTTAGACCACAACCCAGAAACCCTGCAAAACTATGATGTGTGTAAGATCTGCAAAGACTTTATGATTGACAAATGTGTCTTGTCTTTTGTTTGTCATGGATGGATAGAAGAGGATGGATGATAAATGATGATATAGATTCCCAAAGGGAAGTTAAGCTTCCAATCAAATAAATCAGTGCATGAAAATAACACAAACCATTTTTTAAGCATTCAGAACAATATTTTGACTGTCCATTTACAAATGTGGGTTTTCAGTGTTGTTTTATTCAAAGCGTTAAAGGTGAAGTGTGTAATAGAGATCTAAAACTCTCAAACGAGTTAGCATTTTTGCACTTCAGTTTCCACCGTTGCAGTCAATGGGTTTTTTGAGCTCAAGGGATTTTCATGTTTTATTCTACAACATAAAATACATCAGTAATACCTCACTATTGATTTTTTTTAAGCTTTTACATGTCTTGAAAAAGACAGTTGCTTAGTGGTGGTGACGCTGAATTCAGAATGTTGTAGTTTGCTTATAGCCTAACTTTTGACTTCTGACAATTGTATTTAGACTTCAAATTCATAAAAGCTGTGTTCATTTGTTAAGATTATCTTGATGAAAAAAACATGGAAGAATCTTAAACTTTTGTTGGTTTCAGAGCTCATTTTCTGCAGTAATCCAAAAGCTAATAGAAAAATCCTAATGTTTTTTTTGTTGGAAGATACCAACTTCTGGGTCGGCCTTAAAAATGATGTGCCACTAGTGTCACTAAATATTGCACAAATATGGATTATTTCCAAACATAAATATGTTTACATTATCATTATTTTGCAATTCTGATACTGGTGCAAAAATGACACACTTCTTCACCTTTAAGTGACTGAAATGAGTGACTCATTAGAATAGAACTAAGAAAATGGGCTTGACTTACTGTGTTTCTTTACAAACTATTTTCTATTATCTTTTTTTCATGTCTTCTCTGCCATCGGGCTTCATTTTGTCCTCTGACGTGCTTCATCAGAGGAGTCATTCCCGTCATTCTCCTGGGACTTTACTGGAAGTATGATCAACTTTTAAAATATTCAGTTTCATAGTAATATACTGAGCAAGTTTTGAGATAAGAACCCAAGGTGAACTTTGTAATATTTTAGTAAAGTCACATGTTTGTTTTTCCTCAGTGTCAGTAGGAATATGAAGATTAGCAGCCTATTGTACTGCAAAACATGAAATCAAAGGAAGTCTAGTACTGGCTCAAGAGTCAGTGACCTTTGATCATTTCAGACAGATTAAGAGGCACAGGGTAAAAATGCACCTGTGGATGGATGGGAGCATAAATTGAGGGTATAATCCCAAAATGAGTGTTTCCTCAAATGGGATTAGCTCAGCTGCTACAGATGTTACACTGCCTCTGATACGTTGATACCATAATGGTCCCTTAGATCCATACTGCGGTTTGGAGTTCATCCTTGTTTTGATGCATCTGAGATAAAAATGGAGGTTTAGCGTACAAGACAGTGTTATTATGGACAATTTCAGTACAGCATTCCTTTAATATTCCAAGATGACAATGTCCAAAAGCATTCATCTCACTTCATCCAACCACCACCTTGTTTTCTTTCTCAGCCCATTCCCGATTCCCCTATGAGACGCTCTGCATCCACTTTTGCACCGCAGCGCCCTCAGGAGGTGAATTTGAATGACTACACTTTGGAGAAACCTGTTCAAGAACGACATCATCACCATCACCATCATCATCGGTGCCATCATCGCAGGGAAAGAGACAAGAAACAGAGATCTCTCGACAGGTCACCTACAGGCCAGCACAAAGCTACAGGTAAATACACTTTCATTGCCATTAGATAAAAAGTAGTAGTAGTAGTAGTTGTAAAAAAATTAAAACTAGCTGCATGAAGCAAAGCTGCACAATATTTTCATCTACAGATCTCTCCGGAGATGTTTTGTTGCGTTGGTTCAGTTCATCCTGAACCCAGACGGGACTCGGTTGTGTTGAGGATCGATTAAGTGCAGAAGCAGAGCCTGGTGTGAGAGCGTCGGCCGCAGCTG
Organism: Abramis brama; assembly: GCF_963993115.1. Lineage (NCBI taxonomy): Eukaryota > Metazoa > Chordata > Actinopteri > Cypriniformes > Leuciscidae > Abramis > Abramis brama. The sequence continues at coordinate 17,522,179 of NC_139967.1, read as the reverse complement.
GCCTCTATTAGCCAGATAAAAGGGGCTGACAGACGTGCAGGCCCATGACCTGCTAATTTATGGTTACCTCTCAGCAGGCCAATCGAGAACAGGGAAGAAAAATTCGGAGACAGTCAGGTTTTTGACTAGAGTCTGTTGCAAGAATGTGAAATCCAGAGGAGAGGGGAGACTGTGAGAGATGGATCTGCCGCAGCAGGGCTCAATAGTTCAAGAAATCCTGTTGTTTTGTTTAATTTTTTCCTTTAATTTTCTTTAAAAAATCAGCAGGGGGTCAAAAATCCCGATCTTTTAAGTTCAGCGATGATATTTCTACTTGAATTGAAAATAAGTGCAACTTTTTCTCAGTTGTTAAAAGTATTTAAGTTCTCAGTCATTTTTTTTTTTAGCAGATATTATACACACTGCGTGTTCTGCTTTCCACACAAAACATTTTATTAATAATTATTTTGATTTGATTTGTTAAATATATCTAAATATCTAGCCTGAGAAGCAAAATGATGATATTAAAACATATTTTCAGAGAAAGAAATGTTTTTCTTACCTCACTTGGCAAAAACAATATTTAAGCATAAATCTTAGTGAATTTGATGGTTTAAATAAAAGCAATATATATATACATACATACGATACTTACTGTATCTAAAAAAAACTTTGAAAGAAGAGGAATTTACCCCAAAAGCTAAATTGTGTAAGATATTAAGATTTTAATAATTATTTTGACTTTTTTTTCCCCAGTAAAAATACATAAAAATATCTAACAGGTTATGATATTAAAATTATGGTATTAACACTTATTTCCAGAGAATATATCTTTGAATTAAGTTTGTTTTTCTTAATTTGGTAAATACTATTTTATAGTGAATTTTATAGTGAAAACAATAATAAAAACTAATTAAATGTTTTTAAAAAAATCCTACACACTTTTGCATAAATTTCTATTGTTTAGATAAAAGTACTGATTAAAAAAAAATTTTGTTGCAGTGCAAGTTTTAATGGATTGCCTTTCTTTCCCTCATATTTTTGTTTGGCTCTCAGACACAAGAGCTGACCCCGTAGAGGAGAGGGCACATGACCGGGGTCGTTCCCACGAGAGGAAGCACCATTCGTCTTCGGCAGAAAAGCAGCGGTATTACTCATGTGATCGCTATGGCAGTCGGGAACACTGTCCCAGCAAGTGTGCCGTGGCAAGCTGTGCCACCTCGCCCAGTGAGGCCGAGGAGGGCAATCTCAACAAGCAGGTGGGACGGGGGGTGTCGGGACAGGACAGGGACATGTGTTAAAAGGAAAGGTTGGGTCAGGGGTTAGAGACTGGAGAATGATCAGGATGTAATGAAAGTATCTGATGAGTGCGATCAAATGAAAGACATCTTAGGATTTGAGACAAGGCACAAAATAAATAATGATGAAGGCTGAAATCTGTGGTTAGAAAGTAATGAAGATAATGTACCAATTCAAACACAAGTTAAGCTCTATGGATAGCGTCTGTGTCCCTCAACAAACAAAAAACAATTGTACAGATGTACACTTACAATGGAAGCCAATGAGCAAGAGATTTTTAAAATAACACTGTTTTGAAACACATTTGTAAGACTTGTACACAATAACATGGAACTAATATGATGAAATGGCTAACCAAACTTGTCTGTAACTCGTGTTATGACCTTATAACCTGGTATTTTTCACATGATGTGTGCAAGGAGACCAGAAAAGAAGGTGACATAACTTTTAAAGTAGAAGATCCGTTAATTTTTTTCTCTACAACTACTATGTATTTCCGCTAAAATATCAGTGTTACGTGAGTTTTCAGTTTAGGATTCTCTCAAACGTGGTAGTAGCAAACTCTTTTTGACATGTTAATTATGGTTGATCACAACTAATTATATTATATTATATAATAATATAGTATATTATTAATTGTAGTAACTTTTATCATGCCTTTCAATTGCATTCATGTGAAAGTGTTCATTGTTTTACAGACTGAGTGACCAGTTTAATTATTGTCTGTAGAAGTAGAGCTCAACTTGTATTGAACCTTATAATTTATTAGCTGCTATAGCTTGAAGAGCAACAAAGTGCAGTAAGCTGTGAAACTATTTGCACTACAAACCAGTGTGTTTATGATTATGATAATAATTCTAAATAATTTGATAACAAATATCAGTCTGCTACATCAAGCAGGAGAACATACTGTTTTTGTGCAGCTAAAATAACTGGAAATGGCTGACACCAGAAGGCTCGCACATAGCCACGCCCACTCTTATAAAAAAAAAGGTCAGTTACGTAGGTAAATTAGTTTTTATACCTTTTTAATTGAGAAAACAACAACTTTGCATTGTTTTTAGAAGAGCGAAGTGTTAGAAGAGCTTCTGTGAAACACTAACCATTCCTACTCAAGCCATGAAGATAACGAGATATTATTTTCTTATAAAGTTTTACATTTTGTGATATAAACCTCATAAATGAAAAGTTTCTCTTCTCTTTGGCTGTAGTGCAACCACTCATAGGCTTTCACTTCTCTTTCCACTTTTCCTTCACACCATTTCTCTGTGCATTTGTCCGTCTTTTCTTTCTTTGTCTTGACTGTCATCTTCACTTCCTCCTTTGTTTTTGTCTTTCATTTTTGTCCAATTCATCTGCCATCTTTCTCTGCTGTCTTGTCCAACATATTACTTTTCCTTCCTTCCCTTCCTTCCTTCTTTGGCTCCTGGTCCCTGTCTAACCTTTTGGGCATTTTCCCCCTCATTATTTTATTGTTTTGATTTTGCCTGTTTAATTTTCATCTAGGGCAGTGGGTGGGCTAAGGGGAGCCCGGTGTTGTTGACCTCAGGGGCGAGCACTCCAAGCCGTGGGCGCAGACAGCTGCCCCAGGTCCCCCTTACTCCTCGTCCCTCCGTGGCCTACAGGACTGCCAACTCTTCCCCTGTGCACTTTCTGGGCACACAGGCCGGTTTGCTTCCCCCTAGTCCCGGCAGGCTGAGCCGCGGTCTGTCCGAGCACAACGCCCTATTATACAGCGGCTCCATCTCCAGCTCGCCGGCCCCCGTCAGTCGCATTAACTCAGAACCCTTCTTGGGCCCCCCGGACCACCCTGCCGGCCTCCAGCCCGAAACCTACGCTGTCTTCCAAGAGGATCCGACCCCCCAGACGGGCCTTTCTGCCCGGATCGTGGCGATTCCCCCACCTCCCCAACAGCAGTTCCGCGGGGTTCCCAACGGATACCACTTCGCCACGGGCCCCGGAACCAGCAGAGGACGGGCACGGCAGTACTACCCAATGGCAGAGGTGGACGACTGGTGCTAGCATGGCTTTTATTTACACAACACATACGGATGATGTTTTTGTTTTCGATCCAAGATGAGTTTTATCATCTCTTATTTTGCGGGTGGTGTTAAATGCAGTAATACATGTATTTGTTTTTCAATATCCAGGGGATAAAACATACATGTACGCTTACAAAGCAGCTACAAAGTGAGATAAAAAGGCGCCAACCCAACCGACTTTGATGTATTCCAGTCAGGCTAACTAGTTTGTGGGTGTGGTCTCTTTACAAACATGTGAGATTGACAGTTGATGTGAAAACACATGTTTTTTTTCTTAATCTTTGCCTTTCTAAAGGCAACAGATGCCAAAACGTGCTTGCGTAACTTGGGAAAAGAGTGACCCACTGCTACGAATGTAGACCACAATGGGCCTCTAGCCAGTTTTCTTCAAAGCAAGCCTCTGAGACACACTCTAAATGCAAATATCCCCATGAAAATGTTACCTTGCCATTAAAGGTGTAACTTTTATGGAGCGAAACCTTTACAGAAGTGGCTGGAAATGCAAGCAACAATTTTTTTTTTCTTCCTTTACAAAACGCACAATAGCAGTGCCCCCTATCGCCATTTAAGAGAATTACATGTCATTTCACACTGTTGCAAAAAGCAGATTGTTCGTTAGGCTGCTGATGACCATTCCTTGCACATATGTGAAACCTTTGACAACCATAATGTACTTTGTTTTATATCAAATTGTTGTACATATTTTATCTGTACATTATGTGCTTTTTGTATTGTAAAGACGAACGGTTTTACTTAAATCGCTTACGGCTTCACCATACTGTCAGGTCTACTGATTCTTCTTGACTGCTCCAGATGTTATTTACAAAGTGCCTAACCTTTTGAATATATTGTAGTAGTGATGCAACCTCAGCTTTTTTAATGCATCAACTCTTAATAGAGTGAACTGAACAAGCTCTAAGGGTTAAAAGGAACTACAAGGTGTTACGATCGCAGGCCTTAATTCAGAAGCAAAGACACAGTACCTTTGAATTCACAATAGGTTTTTGAATGGAAATTACAGTATGATTGTTTGTTTGTTTTTATTCTCGTCTCCTTTTTTGTATAATTTTAGTACTAAATGGAATATTGAAAATTCCATTACCAAACGCATATATTAGTATGGAGTAACTATTAAAAAAACGCAGTAGTTGTGTATTTGTCCTGACAGGGACTTTATAACCACAGTTATAAAATTGCATGTTTAAAAAAAAAAAGTCTTCAATTCTTGATTGACCATGGTTACGAAACCAATATATTTTAATATTTACGGTGTATATTTCCTGTCCTGATGAAGATGCTCAGACTGCATTGCTATTTGCCTTCTCTGTTTGGTCTTTTACGGTTAAATGCGAGGACTGAGAACCAATGAACTGTCACAAAAGAGTGAGCTTTGCTCATGTAGCAGATTTCCCGATGTGAGCGCGTGTTGTGTTGCGTTGAGTCGGGGTCCTGGCACCGGTACAGTAGTCTGATCTGTGTTAAGTTTAAACTTTCCCCCTCATGGCACTCCTCCAAGCACCCCCAGACACACATACACACTCACAGCTTTCATTCTGCCGCCGTTCCCCAGCTGCTTGCTCTATAGAAATATGTCCGACTCCTTTTATCACGCTGGTAACATGAGAGGAATATTTAGCCACCTGAATGCCGAGGGTGTGGCAGTCTAAAAGAACAGAAAAAAACCCCCCTCTGTATTGGGACACTATACTGTCTAGGATCATTTAATGTGTTCCACATTAACATACATGAGTACATTAGATGCTTGGAGAATTGTTTGACTAATCAGGTGATTCTTGGCCACCGATGTGTCAGGACTTTTGCTGACAGTGAATGTTCTTTCCTTATTCATTTTTTTAAACATATATTTTCTTTACGTAGGGCTATGCAACGAGATGACACTTTGAAAAATATACTTCATTCATTTAGTAGCTTTACCTGCTGGGAAATCCAGATTCAGGCTTTAGCATGATAGTGACCAAATCTTCCTTTTTTTTTCTTCTTTTTTTTTATACAAATAAACAGCAAAAATGTATGAAAAAGTATATTTTAGAATGCATAAAGGCACAATGATTAAAGAAAATTAAAGATTAAAGAAAATTATATATATATATATATATATATATATATATATATATATATATATATATATAAACAAAAAAATCAGTATGTGCATGCATCAGAGATGTCCAGTTTGTCAGGGGAAAAAAGAAAAAATGTTGTTTCAAATCTGCAGTCTAAACAACTGCTATTTTTCTACATAGGCTACTCTGTGAGACTGAATGATAAAGGGTTAAAGGATGTGCTGACATTTTGCTGATATTGTTATGAGTTGTTGCATTGTTCATGTGTAACTATTGAACAGATCTTTGCACTCCCAGCACATCCATTGATGTCCTTCGGCATGTTGCCAGAGTGGATCCAGACTGTGCTTCAACATTTCTTCAGCTTCTCTATGATTTGGAAAAACATCATACCATCTACCAAAACCTTTGATAGTGTATTGCCAAAATCTGAAATGCTATTTTCCCCTGTACATCAACCAAGCTTAAATATGGCTGTTTCCAGAAAGGTTAATGTTTGCATGGTCTTAAAATGTATGTGCATGTTGAAATACCCAAGGTTTATCTTCGTACTTTTTGATACAATGTATTCATTTTTGGTTTGATTTTTTAAATGACCTTTGATATGAAAGTAGGGGATTTGTTGAAATAAAAAAATAATAATTGTTGAAACATTTATAAATAAAGGAAACAGTATTGAACTATGTTGACAGCTCCATCCATGCTTAAGAGCTTGGACATCCTTGATTTGAATTTCGCTGTTGACTAGTTTGTTGCCCGATTTCTGTTCCATGGCCAGACTTTGAAATCTGCAGTCGTTTCTACTATAACATTTTGTATGAGTTTAAGTCCTTAAATAAAAAATAAAAAATGAACTCAAATGATACAGATTTGTGGTTTATTAGATATTTCAATTGTCCTGGAAATCTGCATGTTACGTTTTAACTACACACATATCAACAATCTCCTTAAAGATGATGATATCTACAGCAGCATGTGTTTTCCTTTTGATTGATGATGTTACAGTCTTATATTGATCAAAGCATGAAACTACAGGAGAGGCAAGGTGAATCAGGGTTCCACCTGTCTGGAGGATTTCTGGGATCTGATTGACTGGTTCGTGTAATGTGGGCGGAGTTTAATAGGATGATTGGGAAGAGTGCACTTGCAGCGAGAGCAAGACTTCTAGAAGTAGACTGATAACAGATATCACGCTCAGTACTTCTGTAAACTTTACAACACCTTGCACATGATATTTTAGACTATAATTTATTTGAATGTTTTTTTTCTTTTTTTTTCTCAGTATTTTCAACATCTTACTGCTATTTGAGAGTTAACTGCATTGGAAGAACACTGGTTTTAAAAGATGTGGTTCATTTTATCAATTTTTGCACTGGTTAAAGCTTTACATGCAGACTTCTCTGAAACAGGATCTGGTGCTCCGGACTCAGGTAAGAACAGAACGGAAACACTTCACCTGCCGTTGCGTGTAGTGTAAACAAAACATTTAGCATTCTCATATCATAATAAGTTGACGGTGTTTTAATGCAATTTAAAATCAGATTAAGGGGCATTCACCTTACTAACTGACACACTTTACTTTTTATTAACTAATTGACAAACTTAAATGAACATACAGGTGATGAAGAACCAGACTTCTGATAATTCGTGGTAGGTCTGAAATTCGCTCATAATGCAAAAGATGCTCTTATGCACAATCGGTCCTTGCATAGTTTATGGACATGTTTGATAATTTCAATATAACATTTTAACTGTTTGCATTCTCCAGTGCAGTTTTGTCGTGTAGTACTATCCACATTATCCCGAGGGGGCGATGTAGTAACGCTTATAAATGTTGCTATTATTCTCTAATTGTACATTAACTTTTTTTTTTTTTTTTTTTTTTTTCGTTTTGAAGCTAAATCACTTAGTATTAAAATATAAAAACTATTACACACTAGACTATTCCAAATAATATTTTTGCAGTTTGTACACTCTGTTGTTGGTAAAGCTCATAGCACGATTGTCCTGTCAACAACTGTTGAACATATTTCTTAGTGAAAGCCATAACCACATTTCTATAATTTCACATTTCAAAGAACCACAAGTTCTTTAAATTTTTTCCAGATATCCGTTCCACAGTCCTATACCACCATGTCACAATTTGTGCTTAAAAATGTCCATATGTGAAAGGAATCTGATTTGGTTTTTCCAAATGAGCTTGTGTTACAACTGTTTCTCATGGGCCCTATTTCAGCCACCTGTCTTCTCAATGGTGGGAGAACGTTACAGATAATCTGGGGATTATTAGAGTGGGTCTGCACAACATAACTGAAGAGTTCAGAGATGATTGAGAATGGTCAGGGCTCTGTATTATTGTTTTTGGGACATGTTCTAGTTTTACTTGAAATTTGGAACACATTTTGCTTTTATTTGGTCATGTGTACCACTTTGATCATGTCTAACTTTCAGAATGTGCAGATGTCTTTTTAAAAGCCCCATCTGATCACAGAACTGTCTTGTCTATAGGCAGAATCATTTATCTTGTCATTTTATAGTCTCAGCCTCAGACGTCACGCCCACGGAACGTTGGCTAAACGTCTGATGCATATGGTACACTTAACTGGAAACACTTCAGGAATGTCGAAGTCGTCATCTGATTGGTTGAATTTTATCGGATTTCCGGGGGGCGCGAGTGTCGCGTTTATTTTCGGTCCGCCTGGAAACAAAGCGCAGACGTGTAATTGCGTTTCCTACTGATTTACTCGGTGTTTTGATCAGATGTGGTAATGCAGACGCAATTGTTGTTATACGTGCACAAACAGATCAATGACTTACTGCTTGTTTTCTTCTCCTTCTTTGATTTTCTATGCTGACTGACTTGTTGCAGTCTATGGTTGCACGCCGATCTGTTGTTGTGGGGACATTTCCACGCAACGAAACGTGACACTGAACGAAACGAACTGTAATTGGTTGTTTGACATGTCGGTCAAACGGCCTTATGGGCGGGCCTTGGCCAAAGAAAGCTGCTATGAATTCCAGACCTTCAGCCATCAGTCTGAAGGTCTGGCTACGCGAGACTAGTCATTTTATGACTTTTTGGCAAGATCTTCAACAGGAGGTCAATTACTGTTTGATCTCAAACAATGAAAATTAAAAAGTAAAAAAAAAATACAATATGTTTAATTTGTACAATATGTTGAACTTCTACCAAAGCTGAATAAGTTCAGATAAATATTTAATTCCCTCTCATGTTAAAATAAAAATGTTTGGGGTTGATTTTTTTTAAGGATTCTTTAAATAGAATGTTCAAGAATAGAATTTTTTGAATGTAACATTATGTAATGTAATGTATTTACTGTCACTTTTAATCAATTTAACTAATTTCTTTTAACTAATAACATTTATTTCTGAAAAAAATCTGTCTGACCCCAAATGTTGGATGGTAGGTTATACGTTATACTCCCATTGAAAATGATTAGACAAAGAACCGCAGGGTAAAGAAAAAGGTCATAATATTGTTCTAAACATATTTTTCCTCAAACACTGTGTAACATCTTTTACTGTATTCTAATATCTCTCAGCCAGTATTATCCAAGCATGTCCCTACTCCATCATTACAGTGAGAACATCAGCTGTGTGCATGATGTCACAGTGTTAATAGACGGATTGCCTGTCAAATGCGAGGTTATGGTCTGTTTGCTCTGAACACAGTGCTTTCTTTCTTTTCATTTTGACTGTAAATCAAAGCTCTGGTACGTCTGTCTCTGTGAGGTGGCTTCAGGCAGGGAGCCATAGTGGCATATATAATTAATGTTGTCCCTGATTGATAACCAAGGCTTTTGGTGAGCAGCCAGGCTGAAACAAGCCGCCTAAACCAGGCCGTAGCATTACTGTACAGTAAGGACATTGCAGGCTGGCAGTCTGGGCTGCAGCCATGCAGACTAGACCTAATCTGGACAAGTGTTACTCTTATCACATCACATCAGTAGCCAAGAAGTAGAGAGCTGAATCTGTGCCTTAGTAAAATAGCACATGATTTCACTTAGCTATGGTTTTAAACTATGAGAGATTTCTGGATTTTATCACTGTAAAAGCTAAGAAAAGATTCCATTATATGGAATTAGAGGTTCGGATTTGTATAGATTTGCAGCACTCTGAGTTGCTCTCTATAATATTAAGTTTCTTTCTTTCTTTCTTTCTTTCTTTCTTTCTTTCTTTCTTTCTTTCTTTCTTTCTTTCTTTCTTTCTTTCTTTCTTTCTTTCTTTCTTTCTTTCTTGAAACACAAAACAATGTGATTTTAAGATCTTGCCTCTCAGAATTTTAACCTGCTTGATATGAAATATCTACATTAAAGACAACTAACATTATGTGCTCTGACCCACAACTGTTAACTTACGTTATCCACACCAGTATTTCGCTAAATATTTGTTTCTAAAATCATTAATGTACAGGAAGTATTTTGTTTCTATTAATTTCCTTCAGAGGCATGAACAAATCTTAAATAAAGAGCCTTGAACTCTCTCTCTCATGGTGAAAGCACGGGATTGCAAAGACATTGAGTATGTGGGAGTGAGCAGTAACCTTTGCAATTTCCTTTCCCATGGAAACAGTGACTTCTCCAGTTCTTCAGGATTGTGGGTAGTGTAGTGCTTGTCTAGTAATTTGGAAATTAAATACGATTAAAAAAAAATAAAAAAATAAAAAATGAAATTGACCATGATGTCATATGCAGAATCATGTACTCTACCATCATTTAACATTGTCAGAGTTTATAGTATATGTTTGTTTTGGAAGGACTATACATTATTGCTAAAAATCAATCTCTCAATGGAGAAAATGTTTAGGCAGTACTAGGTTTGTTGCAGTTGTTGCGGTACTAGGGTCTAGGACAGTGGTTCTCAACCTTTTTTACACCAAAGCCCCCAGTTGCCCACAACAGTATTTGAGGGTCCCATGACTTTTCCTGTTGTTTGTGATTTAATGAATAAAGATAAAGAAAAAAGGTTTTGCCCAGAACAGAACCATAACGCCAATCCAAACTGTATGCTAATTGTCAATCATCTTTGATGAATAAAGTCGCGATGAAACTGAAGAAGTGATCTATCGATTTAAATTGTATATCTAAGTGTAGCGTATTATCAAAAAAGGAAAAAATGTAGGAAGTGGCCATGGTTGCTTCTATGCATTGGTTGTTGATTGGATTTTGAGATTGCATTCAGAAATGGAGACAGATGACCATGAGCTTTAAGCGGACTAAATGATTGGAGAAATCCTGCTTACCTCACCAGAGAGAAGTGGAAGATATGACATTTTGATTAAAAATTAAGAATTTAAATAATAATAATAATAATAAAAAACATACATGGATGAATTGTTCACAATAAGATCTATAACAGAAAATGAATTCATTTCATTTCATACCGACTTCTGTAGCCTCAGTGGTGCTTTGATGGCTCACAGGTCTGTATAGCGATGATGTCACATTTCACTAAGATCATTTGATATGTTACGGTAAGTGTTGCGATATGTTGCCAACGTCCCTATTAATATAAATGTCAAAATTGTGTGGGTCCCGCTTATTTTTTTCCTTCCACTTACCATGGATTGGAATCCTGTGGGCGCCCCTGGACGTTTCTGACGCCAGTCATTCGGCTCTCAAAACACTGATTTGATTAGTGAGAAATTCACTCTTAAAGCAACATTTGGCAGAATTTCAGTGTGCGGTTGATTTGTGGCTGGTGGACAGGAACAGGCCTGTTAACTCTGTAAGGAAAGTCAGAGTGGATAATGACGCTCTTTGGGGTTTCTTGGCACTGTCTTTCCTTCAGGGAAGCCTTTAAGTTCTGTCTTCCATGCTGCTTTGAGATTGCTTTATTACATGAATCCATTGAGACATATGCCTATCAGACCTGTCAAGTTAAGTCAAGTCTGTTTCATGTGATGTAACATTTTTTGTAGTCTGTGTACTGCATATCAGTTAGTTACTGTGGATTTGTATTCTGGACAATCCATTTCTCTGAGCCGATATATTACCTGCTTCATGTCGACTAAAGATCTTGTCTTGGAACATTTTGAGATGGTGCGATAGTTGACGGAAAGCAAATGCTCTCACCTTAAAAGAATGACATTTTGAGCGTTTTCCATCAATTCCAGTTGTTTTGTCATGACTTGTCTGGCAGTTGGAGAGTTATTGCGTTTGTTTTGAGAACTGCGAGAATGAGAGATTCATGTCTAGAAGGGCTTAAGTTAGGGCAACAGTGGTGTTAAAGTAATACTTAAAATATCCCACTATGTGACACATCAGAGACATTATATTTGGCAGCAAAATGCTTGCAATTTCTTGCAGCACCTGTAAGTATTGTGAAATCTTTTCTCATACAACATTCTGGATCATATTAACCCTTGTGCATCAATTAAAAAAAGTTAGGTCCAACTGTCATAAACATTTTAAGCTTGGGAGCACAGACTTTGGTCTCATTTTAAAGAAGACCCGTGGCAGATCTTGCTGAAGTAAAAAAAAATTAAGTAAAACCCCAAAAAAGTTATATAGGTTTAAGTTTCTGAAAATGATTTATGAACATTATTTTATATAAAATTTATATTTTATGAAACATGTTGAACTCTAAAACGGCTAGAAAATCAAAGCCTTAAATCTAAACATGTTGTGTTCCAAATTTGAGGTTGATAATCTTTCGGCAAGATGTTGTTTGGGTGCAGCAACAGATTTTCCCCATTAGAGACCAGCAAAACTCCAGTGGTGCACACAGTGGTTGGATTTGTTATTTGCAGTTGAGTTTTTCTCTCTCAAATATTACAAACACACACGCACACACACACATTTTTTTTTATTACACACATACAAACCACACTCTGACATCCATACCAACACACCCACACAATTATCGTTGCATAATTTATCCAATTGGCTCTATAATATGCCAAAGCAAAAAAACAGGAATAGAGTTAAATGGCCCTGGGATTAAAAATTGCAGTTTAAATGGGTTTCAATGCAGACATTTTTGTCCAAAAGGCGCTAAGAGGAACTATTTTGTGTACCCAGTGCAAAATAGATTTTTTAAAGGAAATGGGGGTGGAATAGTAAAATTCTAATAAAAATATATACACAACTGTGCCAAATTTTATGCAGTTAGCATTAACACAGACAAAATGATAAAAAAAAATAAAAAAAACTGAAAAAGACAAATATGTCCATAAGGATGCACAAGGGTTAACTAAAACACTTTATAACACAATTATTATTATTTGTTTGTCCCTTTATTTTTATTATTAATTAATTATACTTCATAATTTAATTAAAATATTTTCATCATTATTGCACAGAAGTATGGCGCACTTTTCTAAACTTTTTTCAAAGAACATTACAACACAAACCTAACCAATCGAATAAGAGAGGGGGAGAAAAATAAAGAAAGAAACGGATTATGTATAAAAGAAGAGCATTACGATCATACCATATCAAAAAAATAAAAATAATAATTACCTAAAGGAGTATCAATATTATCAAGATATTGGGTCCAGATACAGTATGATGCAAAGCTTCAGTTAACAAATGAATAAAACAGATGATTTTAAAATGTCTCTTTGTGTTTAATATTGCCATGGTGAACATAAAGGCCTGGTTTCACAGACGGACCTTAGATTTAGCCAGGATTAGGCTTTAGTTAAATTAGGACATTTAAGTTACTTTTATAAATGTGCCTTTAAAAATATTATTGGTATGAATCTTGACAAAAAACTTGACATTTTTTAACGTATATCAGTACACATTGCTTTCAGTTAAAACAGCTGTCTGGGAATATTTTATGCCTGGTCTGTGAAACCGGGCAATACACTTCCATACATATTTAGTTAGCATTTTATGCTTTTTAAATAATTATGATTTATTGCATATTTTAAAGATTATTCTGTGAAGTTTAGCAATTTTTCAAATGAATTCACATTACATTTTCTTAAAATCTGCTTTTCCATTGTAATTCTGTTCTTTTAAATTAGGCCAGATGGTGATATGTATAACGTACCGTACGATGTCCTGTACTATGCGACATTTATGAAAAGCCCTTCAGTTCTTCACTTCTATCCTTTGCGCTTTTATTCATCGTCAGGGTCGATGCATTGTTGAATTGAATCCAACAAGATACCAATCCAAAAGGGGTTTGGGATTGATGTTGGGCAAGTGGCCAGGAGTCTCTTTGATAAACTTCTATCAGCCTGTATGCATCCTGTGTGTTCATTAGGAGCTGGAATGTGTACCTTACTGTAACTGTACCACATCCTATAGAGAGCTGATACCTTGTCCTTCATCACAGAATGTGCCCAGACTAACCTACAGCCAGAGCTGTCACCACTGCAGCGCAGCAGAGCTCTGGGGTTACTGGTCAAGGGGAACCATGTATGAAAGGACACTATTTCCTTATTTCAATATCATCCAGTAGTACTTCTTTTTTTATAGCCATCAGTGTTTTCTGTAATGAGTGCGTTGTCTGTGTGGAGAAATGAATCAAATGACACAAAATTGTTAGGGATAGTTTACCAAAATAATAAAAGTTCTGTCATCATTCACTAACCCTTTTGTCTTTTTGAAATGTTTGTGATTCCGCCCTGGCGCCCTCTTTTTATGAAATAAGATGATTTAAAAGTTTTGCTGGAACATCTTTGGTCTTTTGATCACACAAAGCTATTGAATGGTTTCAAGAAAATGAAATATAGCAAATGTGTATGGTTTATGGTGTTTGTTGTTGTTGTTTTGTCCTTTGCAAAGCTTGACAGTCAACGTTCCTACTTCTGTTAGTTGTATGGAAAAAAGAGGAGCCTGGGTATTCTGATATTTCTGTGAAATAAGAGAAAGTCATATGGGAATGCAATGAGGTTGTGTGGATGAGGACAGATTTGAACTTTCCTTGACAATGGAATGCATAGAAATCTGGAGAAATGCATTTTCTACAGGTTGACAAGGTAAATACTGTGTAAGAGTGATAATGAGTTGTGAATTTACTGCCTGATGTCAGTAAGTGTTTTCACCTCGGCTTCCTGCCGTGCAACATCTTGAATTCTCTTCCATTCTGTGTGTTCTGACATGAATCCCTGAGGAGTTGGGGAAAGAAACTAGAGTAAACAATTTATCACCTTGATTTTTCAACCATCGCTATAACCAGGTTGTTTAGCTTGTGTTCAGCTTTTGTTCACAGTTCTATAAAATATATTATTCCACTTGACTGATTGAGTCTCACTATTTTATGTTTGACCAACATTTTCACAGCTTAACATGGAAACATGAACTCAGAACTGCTATTAAAGTAGGCTGATATCAAGACGTTTGTGACAAATTCAGAAATAAATGATTGTGTGGAAAAACTGAAAGATTAACTAATTACTGTCATTATTCACAAAAGGGAAACTATATCTGTGTGTAATGCCACCTGTGAAAATACTCATTCGATCCCTCAGAGCTCAGACATGACCGTATCAGAAATTGCTCCTATTATTTTCTTGATTCAGACTCAAACTGTCATTACAAATCTGACATTGAGATTCATGTAGCCCAAGTTATTTCCACATAATCTCCACCACATAATGCTATTAAACACAATATATATTGAACTGACATTTCTATAAAGTCCACAATACCAAAGTTCCCATTGTTGAAGAAACAGCCACAGACGAACTGAGTGAAAAACTGAGGCAAAGACGTTTCTCTGATTTAGGCGCCCCAGAGGAACATAATGCTATCAGCACAGGCCAGCATGGAAAAAGGAAAGATTGAATGCCTTTCAAAACATCCTGAAACTCTGTGAATCTTGATCATGGAGCCATTCCTAATTCCTTAATGTGTTTCCTAATTGCCTTAACAGGATAGAGCTTACAGTAAGTGTGTTTACGGAACAATGCTTCACAGGTTTTAATGAGTCTTCCTCACTCTCTGTCTGCCACACGCCAGACCCCATTTAATATTATGTGGGCCAGTTCATGTTTTTAGAAGTTCATGCTGTTGATTTGCCAATCTTCACTCATTCAGAAGTGTGCATCATTTAGCCATTATCCCTGCTGAAATAATTGTTCTGCTGGCCCAGACTGGTTTTTGTTGTTTTGGTGTTGGGCGAACAGCAGTCTTTCTGATAAATATGGTTGACATATTGGAATATTAAGTAATTACTGGTACTTCTATGGTTGCTTTTCATTTTAAGATTTTGATTACCCAGGGTCACCCTGCAATATTAAAATATTTTTCCACCTTCAAGAGGTTAGTTTTAGGTGAAGGAGACAGAATGTCCTGAAGATGCCAATGTGGGTTAGGATGCTGTTGATTTACCATTGTTCGGTGAGCTTTCATAGGCAAAATCCAGTCATTTCAATAGGAATCCACATGATCTGGAATTTTGCATAAGGGTGAAAGATTTCCCCTCACAGATTTCGCAATGGGTTTAAGTTGGTCATGTGGATTCAGTAATGCAGAGGCCATTTTCTAAGAAATCACCACTATAGTGAAATTGTTTACTTTTAAGAATTAATTTGGGTGTCAGGCGGTGTCCCATCTTCAACCTCGTAATGAATGGGATAAAAACTCTCAGTCCTTCTCTGATTACACTTCACAGTACAATTGGAAGAAAGGAAACCGCTTAGGAAATGGAGTCTCATCCCTCTTTATTCCATAATTGCTACCGCAAGACTTTTGTTAAGCGAACCGTCCATGTAAATGAAACACAAACCCGCACAAGGGGGGCTAATTGGACATAAATGGGAAATAAATGTAGCCAAACAACAGACCTGAATCTGGGTGCACGCTATGAATGGACTTTTGGAAATTACAGATTGGCATTCAACATTCAGTTCCTGTAGAAACAACAGAGAGGAAATTTGAGAAGGAAGGGGGAAAAAAAAGTTTTAAATAGTGTTTCTTATTTTTAAAAGTGTTTCATATATTTTTTGAACACTAATGCAACTACAGTTAGTTTCAGTAAGCCAAGTGATGTTTTGCTGACTCGTACAGTAAATGTGTTTTTGTTGTCATACAATGTAAACATATCTTATTGTATGTGTGTATGTGCAACTTTTAAAGGCTTTTTATTTTGAGGGGTGTTTGTGACATTTACCAGCAACTTTAAATCTTCAGACATTAGTAAAGATTTTCCAGTTTTGTCTCAAAGAAATCTTTGCATCTTTTTGTTGACTAATATCAATGTCATAAGTGAAATCATAATAAAATATATAATATAATAATAAAATAATAAAATATGTTAGTGGAATTAAATAGTATATTTGATATACAAATCTATCTATGTTGCATTCAATTGTTTTATGGGATTTTTAAGAGACTTTAACTTGTTGAACATTGCACACAAGTGAAATGAAACATTTCATATGTTTCATATAGTATGACTATATAACAAACAATATATAATTTTACAAAGAGGTAAAATATTTGAGATTATAATATTTATTTTCATTTTTGATGTTATGACAGTCAAGCGTAATTTTCCCTGTGACAATTCTCATAACTGTCCAGATTTTTTAAATAATTCTCATTATTCTTATTAGAATTCTCACTAAAATACTGTAATGCAATGATTGTACAAACAATTGTAAATACTTCCGAATTTAATTTTTTATTTTTTTTTTACAAAAATGCCTGGATGAAATCTCCCACGGATGTCACATTTCATCCTTTGTGTAAGCAAAACAGAACACTGATATGTACATGGATATTAATGACTGTGTCTGATGAATGCTTGTTCAGCTGTGCTCTAGGAGGAGGCACTGACCCTTTACAGACTTCATCTTAGACCATTTTGTGGCTTTTCTAAACATTAGAGACATGGTGTGGGGTGAGTTAGTCATAGATCATCATACATTGGGGAGAACAAGTATTTGATCCACTGCCGATTTTGCAGGTTTTCCCACTTACAAAGCATGTAGAAGTCTGTAATTTTTATCATAGGTACTCTGCAACTGTGAGTGACGGAATCTAAAACAAAAATCTTATCCGGGAGGACCTTCTCCAGATCCTTCAGGTTTCGGCGCTGTCGCTGGGCAATACGGACTTTCAGCTCCCTCCAAAGATTTTCTATTGGGTTCAGGTCTGGAGACTGGCTAGGCCACTCCAGGACCTTGAGATGCTTCTTATGGAGCCACTCCTTAGTTGCCCTGGCTGTGTGTTTCGGGTCGTTGTCATGCTGGAAGACCCAGCCACGACCCATCTTCAATGCTCTTACTGAGGGAAGGAGGTTGTTGGCCAAGATCTCGCGATACATGGCCCCATCCATCCTCCCCTCAATACGGGGCAGTTGTCCTGTCCCCTTTGCAGAAAAGCATCCCCAAAGAATGATGTTTCCACCTCCATGCTTCACGGCTGGGATGGTGTTCGTGGGGTTGTACTCATCCTTCTTCTTCCTCCAAACACGGCGAGTGGAGTTTAGACCAAAAAGCTCTATTTTTGTCTCATCAGACCACATGACCTTCTCCCATTCCTCCTCTTGATCATCCAGATGGTCATTGGCAAACTTCAGATGGGCCTGGACATGTGCTGGCTTGAGCAGGGGGACCTTGCATGCGCTGCAGGATTTTAATCCATGACGGCGTAGTGTGTTACTAATGGTTTTCTTTGAGACTGTGGTCCCAGCTCTCTTCAGGTCATTGACCAGATCCTGCCTTGTAGTTCTGGGCTGATCCCTCACCTTCCTCATGATCATTGATGCCCCACGAGGTGAGATCTTGCATGGTGCCCCAGACCGAGGGAGATTGACGACATCTTGAACTTCTTCCATTTTCTAATAATTGCGCCAACAGTTGTTGCCTTCTCACCAAGCTGCTTGCCTATTGTCCTGTAGCCCATCCCAGCCTTGTGCAGGTCTACAATTTTATCCCCGATGTCCTTACACAGCTCTCTGGTCTTGGCCATTGTGGAGAGGTTGGAGTCTGTTTGATTGAGTGTGTGGACAGGTGTCTTTTATACAGGTAATGAGTTCAAACAGGTGCAGTTAATACAGGTAATGAGTGGAGAACAGGAGGGCTTCTTAAACTAACAGGTCTGTGAGAGCCGGAATTCTTACTGGTTGGTAGGTGATCAAATACTTATGTCATGCAATAAAATGCAAATTAATTACTTAAAAATCATACAATGTGATTTTCTGGATTTTTGTTTTAGATTCTGTCACGCACAGTCAAAAATTACAGACTTCTACATGCTTTGTAAGTGGGAAAACCTGTGTATCAAATACTTGTTCTCCCCACTGTATGTCGACAATGAATACCTGAAAAACACAATTACCACAAGCCAAGGTGGGAAAGAGAATGTCAGTTTTGCACATGGTCTCAAGATGTTAGATGATTTCTCTCTTTTAACCTGCTCAAGTCACTCCATTTTCTTTGAAAGTGATGCACTCTTCTGATCTGGCTCCTCTCTAACCCCACAGAAATCATATTGAGCTGTTTAAAGTCTTGTGTTACAGCCATGTGGTCTGTATGTTATGGGGTGTTGCACGTATCTCTTTGAAGTCCTGCAAAACTGTCACTGAAAAAAAAAAAACCGTTAATCAATGTTTGCATAATCCTAAACTCAACTTTTTAAGTGACTTATAAACTATCTTTTTCCATTATATCAGTACAATCAATTCATATTTTACTCAATAAAATGCAAAAATGTTATGATACGAGTAACACAAACATTTGTTTGACTGTATTAGCGAGGACATCTCACTCATAGACTTCCATTGTTTTTTTAGTATGTAAGGTCACCTAACCTGACCCCCTACCCCTAAACATAAACCTAACCTAAACATTGGTTCATTTTTTACTAGTTAGGTCCGGCTAACTAGTTGGTGGTCAACAGGTTTCGTAATTTCAATTTCAACGTAATTTTTTTAATAGTGAGGATATTTTGGACCTCAAAACCAACCTCCACACACACACACACACGCACTTGTTGGGTTTTCATGTTTTATGGGGACTTTCCAGAGGTGTAATGTTTTATAGTGTACAAACTGTATATTCTATCCCCTACCGATCACAGAACGCTTTTTGCATCATTACATTTTCAAAAAACGTTTTTACTTTAAATGTATGACATTCTCTAATCTCTTACTCATGAAGACAAACACCTCCTCAGACCACCCAATCATAAGATTAAACAACAATAGCATTGCAAGAGCAAGGAAATAAATAAAATAAGTAATAAAAAAACATAAAATGTTTAAATGGTGAATCAAATAAAAATATGAATAAAGGGTTAATAATAAATTAAATGACTGCATAAATGACTAATGATTATAAAATGAAATCATATAAAAAATAAAACACAACACGGCATTTATGCATTTATGCATTCCTAGAGTAACACACACATGTTGTTATTGAATTCAATAATATCAATTATTGATATTGTAATCCTTAGATCCTACAAACTGTTTAAATACTTTCAGGGTCACTGTGCATAGGCCACATTAGATGTAGCTTCTGAAACACCTTTGCAGTGTAAAATAAAATAAGTTGCGTGACCCTTGTAGTGTGTGTGGCTAGACGTGTATTCTGGTTTAGTGTGCTTGTGGTATGTAGAGAACGGTGGCATGTGCACCTTTCATCAGGTTATCAGCTCATGTGTGAGTGGAGTCTGCTACTTATGGTCACGCTGCTTGCAGGACTATGAGTGATGACTGAAGCCTGAATGCAGTGAGCGTTAAAAAGCCCTTTTCACCATGAATGAAACAAGAGAAGAAGGCCACAGCTAAAGAGGAAATACTCTTAACGGAAATCTCTAATCCGGTTGTAAGGTCAATGTATCATGTCTTGAAATCTGTCTTGTGAAGATCAAATCATACAGTGCTTTGCCATATATGGCTATTGAGATTTGGTTTTATGTAGAGGTTAAATATACAGTGAGTTATTTCTGAATTCTTTTCAACATTCATGGAAATGAGCTGTCATTTTTTTAAATAGATTTTTTTTTTGTCTATTTGAATAGCGGGAACAACTTTGAGTCTGATTTCCAATGAAAACAGAAACATTGCGTCATCTTGCTTTTATAGTTGGTGTGTATTTTGTCTATCCAAGACCTTTTATTTTTTGGTTTGGAAGGATGACCTTCCATTGTTAGATGTACTTAAGGTGGAAGGGAAAATGAAGACTCTTTAGGGTTTCCTTGAACATGTTGTGCAGGCGAGGTATGGAAAGTTAATCAAGGACTTGCTCTCTTCACCCTTGATGTCCTATGGGGATCAGGTGGGGAAAATGCAGCCCTCCACGGGAATGCTTCACCCCAGAATCATCCATCAGCAATGGCCCTGACTGCGTCTGTGCACGATGGTGTAGGGTCGTTTGTGGATAGAGTTTCGAAGCGGAAAGTCACTTTACGTAAGCCCTGGAGATTTGGACAGTTTGAGACTTGCCCTTTTTCCCATAATAGGCTAAAACAAGTCAGCTAGAATGTGAATACATCGATGATGCAACATTTGAATGTCCTAATGTTCCGTCATTATTTTTCACTAATAAATGCAGTATCATGAACATGAATGAAGTGTGCCACTTGATTTAAGTAATTTGTTTCTGTGCAGGTCACTTGCTGAATTTATTCAAATGTCTTTAAAGACCTTTTTCCTTTTCTGTTTCGAGAACAGAAAAACTTATCCATGTAAACTTTGTGTCTTGTGTTTTTGCAGGGGGGTTCAACACACATCTGAGTCTCTTTACACAAAGGGTGGATTTACTTGAGCAGCTCTCAGGCTTAGTACCAGCCAGCAGGAACGTGACCCTTTATGAGGAGGAACAGGGATGTCCAGTGCTGGACATTGGCCTATATTCCACACTCACTATGCCCACCCAGAAAGCATTTGGATCAAGGTTTGACATTTATTTGTTTGTTTGTTTATTTAAAATGTATTTATTTAAAAATTAATTGTCAATTTTTCATTTAAATTAGATTAAAAGGTTAAATTAAATTATCTTAAATACATTTACACTTCTGTTCAATTGTCAGTATTTTTATTTATTTATTTATTTTGTTAGAAATCAATACTTTCAGCAATGATGCATTAAATTGATCAAAAGTGACAGTAAAGACTTTTGCATTGTTACAAAAAAATAATCTTATTTCAAATAAATGCTTTTCTTTTGACATTTCTGTTCATCAAAGAATCCTGAAAAATGTATCATGGTATACTATTAAGCAGCTCAACCATTTTAAACTGTGATAATAATAATACTACATGTTTCTTGAGCACCAAATCAGAATATTAGAACGATTGCTGAAGGATCATGTGACTGAAGACTGGAGTAATGGCTGCTGAAATCTCTAGGAATACATTTCATTTTAAAATATATTAAAATAGAAAACAGTTATTTTAAATTGTAGTAATATTTCACAATATTACTGTTTTTACTGTATTTTTGATCAAATAAATGCAGCCTTGGTGAGCATAAGACAAAAACTTTAAACAATTGTACCGATCCCAAACGTGTATGGTTTTTAAGTTCTCTCAATTATAATGAAATCGTTTTTGTCTTGATACTTAAAGTGTCCATGTGTTTTCATAGCTTTGCAGATGAATTCAGCGTGCTGATTCAAATGCGGAGCTCTCAGGATGTGGACCGAAGTGTGTTGACTTTGCTGAACTTCTATAATCACATTTTACTCCAGATCCGTACAAGCCCACACAGCATCACCTTCATCACCACCCAGCAGCGTGACTATGAGTACAAACACCATTTAACACATGGCGCTAATCACTAAGCTTTCCCCACTACTGAAATAACATTGATCTTATAATAGTGTACTTGAAACCCCATTATGTTGTCAGCTGTCTTTTGAACATCGGGTGTTTTCCTCTGACATCAGGTTTACAGTGTCAGGACTGTCTGACTCGCAGTGGCACTGGATCTCATTTGGGGTTGCATTTGAATGGCTGGCTGTGTATGTGGACTGTGTGCTGGTGGAGAAAGTGAGCTGGATGTACCCTTACATGGGCATCACTACAGATGGCCTGCTGATGGTGGGCGGCATCCTGGAGGGGTTTGAGACACCCTTTGAGGTATTGTTCATTTGTCATATGCAAGAAGAGTATGGAAAGAGGATAGACAGGTACTGTATGTCAGTGTCAAGACTGATGCTTGGGCAACCACCCTTTCCTAATGTCATTGATTAAAGACTCTAAATATGTCATACTACAACACAGTGGTTTAGGAGAATGTTTATTAAAGAAACTAGAGCTATCCTGCTAATGTAGGACTAGCAATGCGTCATGGGAAACATGTCTGCCTGCCACACCACTTTGCTTCACAGCTGTGAAAACCATCATCTCAATGGCTTTAACTTAAAAATGAATGGTCAAACTCTATGCCAGGAGTTACAGTAAGTTTTTTTTAATCATGGTGACTGTGGAATCAAGTTCACAATTCATCCTAAATCAATGAGGCATGTGAGTGAACGTTTGACCAACACTCTTGTGAAATCAATGCTCAGCTAATGGGTTGTTATGTGGATGATGTCATAGCCCAGATTTGTCTGTGAAGTCTGTGTCTGTCTTCACAGGGAGAGCTGAGACAAATGACCTTCATAATGGGAGATGCTAATGCTGCCAAGGATCATTGTGCTCTTCATCAGTATATGTGTGAACCTTTGAAAGGACGCAGCTTTCTTAAGACAGAAAGTAGCACTGAGGTAGAGTTGTGGACTTGCTGTACTTGAAAGCAGTTACATGAACTGGATTTTTGTAATATTCTTTAAGTTGATGTCTTTTTTCTTTAAAGTGCTAATCTTGTCAATGAAATTACTACTATGCATCATAGACAATTAAACAATTGTTATTAAAACATACTGTTAACTAAAATACGACAAGAAAAAACAGCACCAAGATATTAACAATGCACTAAAAATGTGTTAAGGAGAAAATTCTAGAAAGATTTGATCATTTAAAATGGTCAGTCATAGTCAGCAATGTTAGAGATAGATGTAAAATGTTTGAACCTTTGGTTTAATTTTGCCCTTAGCAAAATTGCAAAAAAAACTGTAATTTTAGTCAGTTTTTTTCTAAAATGCATTCCAAGATGACAAAAATATTGAACTTGACATGACAATATATATACTAAATTTAAAGGATATTTTTGTCTAAAGACAAAATATATGACTAAATGGGAAAAAAACTGCTCCTATCCAAATATAACTGGAAATACACAACTTTGCCTGAAAAATGTGTGAACTGATGCTCTGTTGGTCTTTCATTGCTCTGGAGTTTGTGGCGGGACAATCTGTGTCTGCTGACCAATGGTAGATGGGGGGAGTGTTTGGGAAGTCTTTTTTTTTTTTTTGTGATTGAATTTGGTGATGCTGTTGGAAAAGTAATTACTCGCTTCACCTTTAATTAAGGTAAAATCTTGACCACTGAAAGTAATGTGTTTTAGTGACATCTTGTTTTCCTCTGTTTACCTACAGAGCCCTTTGTTGTCCTCAGCTGGCTCAACAGTAGACAGAACTTTCTCATCAGATCCCTCCACTGGCACTGACGATACTGCCAATATTCGTTCAGTTCCAGGGTTCAGGCCTGATCCCAGAGAATCACATGGCTTGGTAAGAGACATTCCAATGTTAATTAGAGATTCCAAATAGTCAGTTTACAAGCAATATGTGTATGAATTATAGCATAAAACCTCAGATAAACACAGCCACAGTGAGTAATTATGTAGCTATGAATAGACAAAGCCTGTGTACAATATGGGAAGAATGAACATCAGCTGGACAAGAGAGATGGATGACTTTAAAGGTCAAGAAATTGAATAAATGAGAAAGAAAGGATCACTCTGACTTCTCATTTGTCCTCATAAAGCTGTTGCTGTATTTTCCTACACGGTGAGGGTGATGATGAATTATCATCATGGGAACGGTCTTTTTTTCAGCACGGTGCTGTAACAGAGAGGAGCTGTGCTGAGATGGTTGGCCATTTTTGATAAACGCCCCGTCTGGGAGAGTAAGACCGGGTAGCCTGTGAGATCGCTAGTGTACTTCAGGAACAGCTCCAAAGCTTGGGAAGCGTCTGGAAAGTCATTAGACACCTTATTTGCTTTTGCACTGTGCACTGCTGGACATTCTTTTAGAAGTTTACCAGGCTTATGTTTCACATACTGTACATTATGATTTGATTGTTAAAGACTGCAGTCTGCACCTCAAAAGCTTATGTTTAATATTCAACCTGCAGTATTTTGCTAGACACTGCCTGCATATTAACTGGCTGTGGGTGTGCGGCCACTTTACGTAATGTTGTCTGTTATCAGCTGAATAGATTTTAATACACTACTGGAGGACAATACTGCCACACTTGACAAAATACCTCCCCTAAACACCAGGCAATGTGCTGAATTGTGGTCGATATAATCCTAGATCTTTTTTTTTTTTACTTGATCATTCCTGTATGGAGTAATTATAGATGAGACAGAGGAACTGTGGGAGTTCTGTTCTGCACATGTCCGTCAGCACAGCATGGAAATGTTCCTGGAAATGTTTGTCATCCATTTATTCTGGCCTCATAAATGTTAGACATATTATTACTATCTCTGCACTGTAATTTAGTGCACCCCTCTGAAGTTTATTTTTTAATATACAGCCTGAGATATTCTCATGGTTTCATTAAAAAAATAACATAAACACATATACAGTGAGGTCCAAAAGTTCACAGTAAATTCTGAGATCATATTCATATTGTAACATGCAGTTCTTGTCTGTTTAGTTTAATTGTATTTTTTTGTTATGTTCCCTGATCTGCTTTTCCTGAGTTCTGTTCCCTAGTTAGTTTCCTTATTATTTAGTTATTAATTAGCTCTTTACCTGCTCTGTTTGACCTTCATTACCCTGTCTGTGTATTTAAAGTCCCCCCTGTGGTAAAAATCAAATGTTGTTTATATGTTTTCTATGTGGTGTTTTTAATGTGCTTTAAGACAAACCATGTGCAAATTCATAATACAACACCATTGCTGAGTATTTTCTCCTTAAAACTGCACTGAAAAAAAGACAAAAACGTGGTTTGAAATCGCTGGTGTTTCTGACGTCACAAACTACCTTGTAACCAATCATGTCAACGTGCCGCTGGGCTTTAGCATATCATTAACAGCGAACTAGCAAGGGAGTCTCGAGAGATGCCAGGTTATCCCGGTATATTTTTTTGTTGATATGAAAAATTGGGTAGTATAGTATAGTGGGTGTATATAATATATATTACAATCTTATGATGAACTATATGCCTTTCTCCTTTTATATGCCTGACGTTCTGAGTTGTTCAAAGCGTTTCTGTTGATTGTTAGAAGGCTGAGATGGCGAACGGGAACAGTTTTGTGTAACATTAGCAACACATTATTAGCTGTTTGATAACATAGTCAAGCAAAAGGCTAATCATATTAATTACCGTTATGTGTCCGACGTTGTAAAGAGCGATACCATTGCGTTACCTCAGTAAGTTGGCCGAGTGAATCTGTGAGCTGACATGGGTGGAGGTGGGACTAATTAGCATATTAATTGATCTGCATATACTAAATGAAGCAAGGGTGTAGGGTTGCATTCAAGCTATTTTAAGGCATAAAAAATTTAAATATGTAATTTTGGTCGGCGCCAATAGCCTCGACATGTAGCGCCGTTGTGCTTCGGGCGACCTGAGTTCGAGTCCCGGCTCGTGGACCTTTCCCGATTCTGTCCCCCCTCTCTCTCTCTCCCACCTCACTTCCTGTATAGCTACTGTCCTATCCTAATAAAAGGCAAAAACGCCAAAAATGAATCTTAATAAAAGAAAAAATGTCATTTTGATGATAAAAAATTAGTTTTAAGGGATACAATTATTGACTACAGAGGGACTTTAAGCCCTTAGTTTCCTCAGTTCATTGTCTGGTATTGTTTGTGTTATTATTGGTTGTATAATCTTTCTCCTGAGTTTTCTTGTGCCTGTTGGATTTAGTTATAAAATAATATTTCCTCACATCCTTAATTGTCAGATAATCAGATAATATACAATTTCAAATACAGTAATGTAATTTGTAATTTATAAGAAATAAATGCTAAAAAGCTTTCTAGTGTGAACCACAATATATACGTGCACACTGAATATGTTTGGTGAAGAGACCATCTCCCATCACTTCTTGTGGTTACTGCTGCTTGATTAATTAGGCTATGTGGAATCATGGCTTCCAACACCCACCACCAGTGAAATTGTGAAAACCTCAGAGTCAGGGTCCCACAGGAAAGTCAGGCAACAGAGTTTTCATCTGTGATTGATCTCCTTGAGTTACCTCTGTAACCATGGCAGCCATTACCACTAATCATCTCTGTTTAAATGACCTTGTGGTCACACAGCATCCCACTGCTTTGATTCTGAGAGCTGGAGGTCTGCTTAAAAACTTGCTTTGAATCAAACTAACCCCATCAAGTGTATTTCTGGAACAAATTGTCATTTCTGATGGATGGTTGTTCATCAGTGCTTTCATAAATCTGTCTCTTCTTTGCTGCTTTCTCAGTTGTCTGAATGTGTTTTTTATTTGTCACTGTTCAGCAGTGATGGAGAAATCATTTGTGTTTATGGAAAATCTAAAGTAGCTTCTAATTTGGTTTTAAAACTGGCTTTGTCTGATCTGAAGTTTCCATGCATGTCCTCTTTGCCTTTCTTATCTATCAAGTTATAAAAATGACAAAAAGTGCCATGAATGTAGTGCCATATTTGACTCATATGCTCATTTTCCAAGTCTTTGTTTGAGGAAAAACACTGAAATTTGTCCATTGGTATTTGGTAATCTTCTCCAACATAGCTCTCAAATGTCATTCATGTTCACATACTGTATAATATGGCATGTCAAAGGCTTGACCTCAATAGGCTAATGCCAAACGCTTTTGGTTCTTGTGTCTTATAACCAATTTGTGTATTTAAAATTGGTTAACTTGGATTTAACAGCTACAGCGGAGGGAATTTGAGCTTTCTGTTAGTAACAGAAGACTTATATTGCACATGGGTCATATGGAGCAATTTTATGCAATGATACTTTTATGGTGTGTTTCTGTCATTTTTGTACAACCTTTGCTCACCGTTGACTTTTGTTGTATGGAGAATAGCAGCACAAACATTCTGCTAAATATCTTATTTTGTGTTCCATGGAAGAAACAAGTCGTAAGAAAAGACACGAATTATGTTATGACACGAAGAAAGTTTCTTTCACTTTAAGTCATCTTTGAGCGCTCCCTCCTTAAAAGCCATCAGTTTTATCCAATTTTCTATTAATTTAAGCCAATATTGCAAAGAATGTACACTACCGTTAAAAAGTCAGCGGGATTTTTAAAAAAGAAATTATTTTTTCAGCAAGGATGCATTAAATAGATTTAACATTCTATAAAAATAAAAAAAAAGACTTTCAAAAGCATTTAAAAAATCTTAATAACCCCAAACAATTGGACAAATGTCCTCAATCTCCTTCAAAACGACCTAATAGCCCATTTTCTTCTGCAGACATAATTCAAATAGGACACTACAAGTGGCTATTGTACATTTTATTTGGATGCTGTTCATCTTAATGGCTGCCTGAAGGTTTAGTTGGCTTGAGTGTGTGAAGCCTGGGCACAGCTCCTGTGTCTGGGAGGTTCTCTCTCTGGGAGGGCACTTGGAGAAAGCCTGCACTGTCTGGGAGCTTTAGCAGGGATACAGCGACTGTGGTGCAGTGTGTATCTCCAGCAATCATGGTGTGCTGTGCCTGTATGGGATGTTACCTTGTACTAGATCTCCTTCTGCTTGGATTGCATGTGGAATTGCATGTGGAGGGCAAATGGAAAGCCATGGTATGAAACAAATACATGTCTTTCCTTTTGAATTGTGCTTCATTTCATTATTCATTATTAGATGGTCAGATTTTATTTGGATATTTTAGGGCAAGTATCACCTAAACCAACATGATGTTTTTGGTAGCAGTTTACTTAAAGTTTTTATGTATGTACATTATAAAGGTATTCATAATGTACATTATAACAAATTATATTTTTTCATAAATAATTGTAACCAAAGTTAAAATGCATTATAATATTTGCAGATTCCTTGTTTTTTTATGTGTGTGTGTGTGTGTTTTAATGCATTTTACTTTCTAAAGGTGTAACATAAGTATTATAATGTATTATAACTGGTTACAATTATTCATGTGACCATACAATGCATTATGTGGTACATTGCAAGGCATAATTAAAATATTAAAAATACTTTTTTAATGCATTATATATAAAGACTTTAAGTAAAGTGTTACCAATTTTTTATGTTCTGTTTTTATCTAATTATACATTTGTCTTCTTTAATTCTAAAGACAGAAAGTGCAAATGTATAAATCAGACTGTATTGTTTGAGCTTGGACGGCTCTTGTATGAGCTGACGTGTCTACACATAACTTTTGTAAGATTGGATTTAGATCTCTTTGCCCAGTCGCTACATGAATCAACAATGGAGACTTTCCCATGAACAGGGGTAAACTAAGAGGGTAA
Source organism: Abramis brama (assembly GCF_963993115.1). NCBI lineage: Eukaryota > Metazoa > Chordata > Actinopteri > Cypriniformes > Leuciscidae > Abramis > Abramis brama. The sequence goes on along the minus strand of NC_139967.1, from coordinate 17,493,310 downwards.
ATGGGCTGGAAACTACAGGTTGAGTGGAAGTTTAAGGAGATTGTAAGACACCAATAAAATTGGAGGTCAACAACTTGTTAAGTGAGTGTTTATTGTTTTTGTCCAGATAATCTGATTGACCTGAGGTGCTGAGGTCATTGGTAGCCAACTAAACTGTATACTCTATAGTTGTTTTCTTCTTTACCAATTTCACCATGATTTCCTTTCTGATGATCCACAAAAACGTTCTGATTGATTTTCTTGATGGGAGTGTCTGGTTAGACCAGCTGGGTCCTTCAACACATGACTTGCAAGGATTTCCCTCATACCTGTGTCTTAACTTTTGATTTATGGCATCTCTTCTCATTCACTTTTGGTGAACACTGATAATATCCTGCTCGGGGCCTTGGATTCCAAGCTCTGACATTGTATTTCATCATTTTCCAGTCTCTGCAAACCTCCAGAATGAGTTAGTAGTTATGACTTCACTTCAGTTTTAGGTCTTTAGCACCATAGACTATTGGTTTGATTCAGTTTAACGGTCTTTGTCAAGTACTGTACAGAGTCAATGAAATCACATATAACCAGAAGTGTCATTGTTAGATAGCATATAAATAAATTATGGTAAAGTACAAATGACAGAGTAGTGCAAATTGTCATTGTACCACAGAAAAAGTTTCCCTCAAGTTTACACAGGTGTCCTGGTTCATACCTGTCCAAAGGTGTATTTCATTGCTTAGTTTGACAACCAAAATAACTTTTATCTTAATTTTAAACAATGCATCTATAGTTTGAAATCTTACAAGCATTTTTTTGTGAAATGTTTTGCTTGGAAAGTGAGTTTGTACTATATTGTGTGTGAATAAATATTAAAATAAATGTCCCTTGGGTTGATATTTTGTTATGTAAATGCAAATTTGCTGCTCAAGAAACATTTCTTAAGTGATAATTATCAATGTTGAAAACACTTGTGCTGCTACATATTTTTGTGAAAACTCTGATTCTTTGAAGAATAGAAAGTTTTAGAAGGGGGTAGCACCTTTTGGTGTTTTATTCTAGAAACGAATTAATGTAAATCTTTAACATGTAATATGCTCCTCCGTTACCATTTGAATTATCTAGTAGCTCACTTCCTCTCAAACATCCCACTGGCGTATCTTCTGAACAAAGTGTAATTGTGTCTTGTAGCATGTGGTTCTGCTCCAGCTTCTCTCACAGGAGTTGTTCCAGTGTTCGGTACAGTTCCAGCCAAAGATGTAACCTGTAGCACTGAGGAGGGTAAAACAATTATTTGGGGAGCTGTGTCACCCTTGAGAGGATCAAGTGTCCCTCTCATCTGAGGCAGCCGCCTTACAGTGTTAAGTGCCTGACTGCTCTTTCTCTGTAGCTTATTGTTAGAGGAAGAGAGGAGGACAGTGGGATGGAGCCTCTGGGTCTCTGAGCTCAGAATCACATGTAGGCCATTTCCCTTATCGTAATTGATAATCTTTTCATTCAGTGCATTATTCACTTAATTTTCATGGTACCTCATTTAGTGATCATCTGGCGCTTGTGTCCTGGTTTGAAAAGAAAATGCAGAAAGGATGCTCAACTGGACCGTGTCTGGTTGTATGCCCAGTTAAAATGCTGTTCTCCATAATTTGATGAATAACTGCTGCCATAATTAATAGAAAAGGTACACAGATATCTCTTTTAAATGGAATTTGGTTTTCCTTCTGCTTTCTCTTGACAGTAATATAGCAATCATTATTTGCAACAGCTAAGTAGCTCTGACTTTAGTGAATAAGGTGCAAGCATGTTTGTGCTGAAAGGAATGATAATGAATTGATTTAAATGACAGTGCAACATTGCACCCGGTTAAACTAGATTGTAGATGATTAATGAGGACAATGGGTTTTTGTGCTGAAATGTTTAATGGAATAGCCCCTTAGTGTTTTGCTAATGTATCTTGTATGCCATGCAAAAATGTCCTCACAGTCTATCTCTTGTATTATTTTGTTCTCTTCCAGAATTCCAGCGTCTCTTCCCAGAATGAAGATCTTCATAGTAAATGGGACATTTCGTCTTATCCGAACAGAACTTCAAAGCATTCAGTTCGTGGCTTTGTAGTGGTGGATGAGTCTGACCGACTCAAGTCTCCCACCATCAGCACACATAGCAGGTATAAGGACACTATTGACAAAAAGATTCAGTCCACCACCTTCAAATCATCAGATGAGAACTTCACCTCTCAAAAAATGAAAACAGATTTGGGTGAAGGCCACCTGGAGCGGCTCCCTTTGAAGCCCTCTGGGGACACAGCTGACCTGGATTCTGTTTTGAATGTGAAGACATCAGCCAGTCAAAAGGATCTTGTCAGGCCGACAGTCCATCCTGATTTAAACCAGCTGACTGAAGAAGGTTTCTTACTTCCTTCAAAGAGCTTCTCTGGGTACTCCCGTAAAGTAGTTAAACAGCCTTTGGTTGATGTTCACTCAAAAAAAGGGTATAAAATGCTAGTAGGCAGTGGACAAGCTGACTACAAGCACACAAGCAAGGAACAAGTTGCACTTAAACATGGTGATGTTATATTAGGCATGGATGGAAGGAGATACAGGCTTCTCAGTGGACCTCCAGGGCCTGTTGGACCACCAGGGAAAAGAGTGAGTTACCACAACTAAAATCCTGATGAAATGAGGTGAAATCACATGCTCTCAGGGCAGCTGATAATACTTAAGTGATATTCTTTCTGTAAAATGTGCCAAATTGAAAATCTGAATCCAAAAAACTTCCCCCTCATGGTGACTAAATAGATTCAACTTGTTTATATGAAGAGTATCATTTGTATTTATGTAATAGAAACAATCTTATGTTTATTATATTGGTGAATCTCTCTCGTTTAAATTAATTAGATGAGTTAATTAAGAGTTGAAATTATTTAATAATTTTACAAGTATATTCTTGAAAATAGTCCATTAGAATGTACAAAACAATTGGTTGAGCAATATAAGATAAACACTGCAACACAAATACAGTACACTAATATCAATACTGAAGTCCTCTGAGATCATTTTCACTACAATTGATAAATGAGACTAGCCTGGTTAAAACCAGACCATTCTCATTAGTAACTGAGTTATGGTCTGGCAAAGCTTCATTAATAACTCATTTCCAAAGGGGCGTCACTAACGGACGTCGCTCAAATGCCTCTGGGCGCAATTGGATAGACCTAAAAGCAATCAGAGCGATCGTCATCGTGTAAAGCCATATGCTGCGTCCCAATTCGCCTAAGTTACACTACGCCATAAAAGTATGTACTCTTTTTGTGAAGAAAAGGTATTTACTTTTGAATGTGTAGCAAAAAAGTAGGCAAGCTTTGGGACATACTACTTCGTCATCTTTATCGGACGGATCTGTCGCGTGCATCCTGTCACGTAAACTGCCCTGTCAATCATCTTGTCACAGTTAAAATCCTCTATTAAATCTAATTTAATTTCCTACCGTTTCAGAGAGAAATGTAGTAGCACGTTCATCTGCCAGTGGGTCTTTCATGGAGACTGTCCTGATGTGTTTGCAATTTGAATATAATAATGCATTTAAAAGTTGGTGCGCTTCACCAACGGACGTCGCTCAAATGCCTCTGGGCGCAATTGAATAGACCTAAAACCAATCAGAGCGATCGTCATCGTGTAAAGCCCGCCTCAGCGTTTCTGATTGGTGCCTCGATTTGGACGGATTCGAAATCGGCTTGAATGGGCTCTTTGCCAGACTACTTGCAGAGCAAATCTAAATTTGCCGGAAGTTTGTCTGGGTTTTCCCAGGCTAAAATGAGACAGAAGATGGCACCATTTGCGTCATTCTGCGTGGCGAAATGTTTCACCCCTACGTGAAATTCCCGATTGTGCCGATTCCTATTGAAATGACTGGATTACGATTTCTGCGCTAAATATGATTGCACCTTGCTGCGATTGACCAATCAGAATCAAGTATTCCAGAATGGACAATAGTCTTGGCAGTAAAATGAGCTAGGAACTATTTTGGAATACTTCATTGCCGAAAGCTGAATGTTATATAATCATTCCCTCTCTTAGTGGAGTTTAACGGAACATTCATTTGATCATCCTTCACATCAGTAACATTACACTACTACAGCTGCCCTTTTCTGAATTGTAACCTCCTTGCATGAAACCAAAATATCAGGCCTGTAGTTCTTTCAGTTCTAAAGCTGCTCTTTGCTTAAGGTTTGAGGTCTGGCAGCACTACGAATTGGCATGTCTAAGAGTGTCACATTACGTAATATACATAAGATTAAAAAGAGCATGGACCTATAAATATTAATTAACTCATGAGTCTTATGGTTTCACAAAGTCTTTTGCTTCTGCTGTTTCGTGATTTCCATGCTTATATTTGAAAATGAAAAGCAATCCTCTATAAACTTAGCATGATGGTTGATGACAGTAACCTCACACTTTTCTGTGGTGAAATGCTTTGATAAATGCCAAAGTCCCATGCTTCTGCTTCATATTTAGGACTCTAAGATTGCTGTTTTTGTTTGCACAGGGGTGTGCAGGTAAAAGCGGCTTTATTGGATACAAAGGCGATAAGGTGAGGAAAAACACTTCTTTAAATACTACATTGCAGTGTTCTGTGAAGATGACACTGATTTGACCTGTATGTCTCGACAGGGTTCTCCAGGACTCAGAGGAGCAGATGGGTCGAGAGGTATACCAGGACTCCCAGGTCCACCGGGACTCCCAGCCCTCTACCTTTGGAGGAACACAGAGGAGGATTGGGCTGCATTCAGGGTAGGCCTCAACAGTCTGACTAGCCTTAAAGATATAACACAAATTCTATGTGCCACAGTTTAAATGCCTGGTACAAAAATATTGAAGCTGAATTAGTATAAATTAGATGAATCTAGGTATTAGTCGATTATACTGCCCATCCTTACCAAAGCTGAACATGGTCCAGTGAGCCACCGCCCTGTGTCTTTGAAAGCTGTTGGAAGACCTAGTCTTTCTGTGTTCCTGCCAGACCTTGTATTCTATCTATTTGTGACTCTCTATTTTTGAGCATGTAATTAAATGTAATTGTAAAACCACAGGTTTGACCTCCCTGTAGATTCTCATAACTCGAAACAGTTGTGAATATCTGCTTGTGATTGTGCAGCGGCAACTTGGCATTATGTAATGTTTTTTTTTTTTTTTTTTTTTGGAGCATGTCCAAATGTTGTTCCTCGTCATTTGGCACAATCCTGGATTATGATTGATGAGTTTAGTCCTCCAAAGAGTCGTTGTGTGTATAAATTGAGCCATGGGTGGTAGGAGAGGGAGTTGTACCTTTCTGAAAGAGTGAGACTTTATGTACATTCTAAGATGCTGTTGCTTTAGACCATCTTTTTGTGATTCGTGATTTGGGGTGTTTTATTTTTAATAAAAAAAAAAAAAATTACATTCAATTTAATTATTTAAATGAAAAAGTCTTTACTGTATGTGAATTTTTTTTAGCTTAGATAATTGTGGAAACTATATAAGTGCTTCAATATGGATGATCATTTCCTATGGTGTAATGTATAATTTGGCTATTGTTTCGGAAAATTATGTCAATTTCTTTTGTACATATTTTTGGCAGAAAATATCGGCCCAATTTTCCATATAAATCTTCACTACATTGTCATGGTTTAATAAATATATAAATTATGTTTAGATATTTTGTTGGCTTTTTCCCTCAGATTTTTGTCACCATGATCAGTGATAAAAATTATTTGGAAAAAGGCCAAAACATATTTAAAGATTATTTAGTTAGTTACTTAGTTAGTTTAGGTCATTACATTTATTACAATGTCTAAATGTTCAGTGTACACTAAGGTTTTTGATGGTCATCTAGGCAAGTGCACTGGGAGGTCCGATTCCCCAGCTTCTCTTAAACTCACCTTCTCTGGACCAGGAGTGAGCCGAACCCTTGCCCTGGTGCCAATTGAGCACGTGCCAAGACAAATGTTGTATAAAGGCGGCCAGGGTGATTTAATAACAGTGTGACAGAGACTGTGTGTCTATGTGGGTTCGAGGCCTTTGCTTTTCCAGCCCACACTGTAGAGACAGCATACACTGTCCTTCAGTTCTTCTCCTCTATTTGAACAGGAGAGATGCCTTTCAACACTCCCTGGTTTGTTTTCTTATTGAGATGAATTGAAACATACAGGCATTAAGTGTTATTAGAGCTCAGATTGAGGATTTGTTGTTTAGAAGAGTTTTCTCCCTCTTAATACTAGTCAGGTACAGTGTTCCTCATCACCTCGCGAATGCAGTCTGAATTGTATTTATGCATTCGTGCAGAGGCTGGGTCCAAAACTGTTTGCTCATTTAATATTCACTACATAGTGAATGCCAAAATGAGTGAATTGAGACAGCTTAAACAGTCAAATAGATGCAAATAAATAAAATAAATTATATTTGGAATTTGTTTTGTTTTTTCAGTGTTCATTTTAATTTTAGTATTTTTTATATGCCTTTATAATTTTATTAGCTTTAATTTATCTTCATTTTAGTTTTTATTTTGTTTAATCTTTATTTAAAATTAACGAAAACAATTTTATGGTTTACTATTTAGTAATTTTACTTTACTATTTAACATATATGTTTGAAACTAGCAGTATGTATGTATGTGTGTGTGTGTGTGTATATATATATATGTGTGTGTGTGTGTGTGTGTGTGTGCGTGTGTGTGTGTGTGTGTGTGTGTGTGTATATATATATGTGTGTGTATATACATATATGTACTGGTCCCATATATACATATTGTATTTATATACAGGTGCTGGTCATAAAATTAGAATATTATCAAAAGGTTGATTTATTTCAAGAATTCAACTTAACAGGTGGAACTAATATATTATATAGACTCATTACATGCAAAGTGAGATATTTCAAGCCTTTATTTGTTATAATTTTGATGATTATGGCTTCCAGCTCATAAACCCCACGAAAACAGGATTTCAAAAAATTAGAATATTACATGAAATCACACAGTAATTACACAGTGATACCATGGTCATTGAACCAGGTTTTGGTTATTTTGGCAGTATGGGCAGGTGCAAATCCTGCTGGAAAATGAAGGAAGCATGAAGTGCTCTGAAAATGTCCTGGTAGACGGCTGCGTTGACTCTGGATTTAATAAAGCACAGTGGACCAAAGTCCTCTTTTCTTGATGAGAGCAAATTTTGCATCTCATTTGGAAACCAAGGTCCCAGAGTCTGGAGGAAGAATGGAGAGGCACACAATCCAAGATGCTTGAAGTCCAGTGTGAAGTTTCCACAGTCTGTGTTGGTTTGGGGAGCCATGTCATCGGCTGGTGTTGGTCCACTGTGCTGTCCACTCAACGCAGCCGTCTACCAGGACATTTTCAGAGCACTTCATGCTTCCTTCAGCAGACAAGCTTTATGGAGATGCTGACTTCATTTTCCAGCAGGATTTGCACCTGCCCACACTGCCAAAAGAACCAAAACCTGGTTCAATGACCATGGTATCACTGTGTAATTACTGTGTGATTTCATGTAATATTCTAATTTTCTGGGATTTTGATTTTGTGGGTTTCATAAGCTGTAAGCCATAATCATCAAAATGATAACAAATAAAGGCTTGAAATATCTCACTTTGCATGTAATGAGTCTATATAATATATTAGTTTCACCTGTTAAGTTGAATTCTTGAAATAAATCAACTTTTTGATGATATTCTAATTTTATGACCAGCACCTGTATATGTGACCCTGGATCACAAAACCAGTCACAAGTCGCACGGGTATATTTGTAGCAATAGCCAACAATACATTGTATGGGTCAAAATTAACGATTTTTCTTTTATGCCAAAAATCATTAGGATATTAAGTAAAGATCATGTTCCATGAAGATATTTTGTAAATTTCCTACCGTAAATATAAAACATTTATTTTTGTGAGTGAATGCAGCACAATCGTGAACATAAATGGACAACTTTAAAGGCGATTTTCTCAATATTTCGATTTTTTTGCACCCTCAGATTCCAGGTTTTCCAATAGCTGTATCTTGGCCAAATATTGTCCTATCTTAACAAATCATACATCAATGGAAAGCTTATTTATTCAGCTTTTCGTGATGTATAAAAGACTGGTTTTGTGGTGCAGGGTCACATATATAATATACTACCAGTCAAAAGTTTTGGATCGGTAAGATTTTTTATGTTTTTAAAAGCAGTCTTTTCTGCTTACCATGGCTGCATTTATTTGATTAAAAATACAAAAAAAATAATAATATTGAGTAATATTGTTAAATATTATGACAATTTAAAATAGCTGTTTTCTATTTTAATATATTTTAAAATGTAATTTATTCCTGTGATCTTCAACCTGAATTTTCTGCATCATTACTCCAGTCATCAGTGTCACATGATCCGAAAAGCATTTCAGAAAGCATTCTAATATGCGGATTTGATGCTCAAAAAAACATTCATTATTATTATAAATGTTGAACAGTTGTGTACAATTTTTTTTTTCAGGATTCTTTGATGAATAGAAAGTTCAAAAGAACAGCATATAATCTTTTGTAACATTATACATGTCTGTACTGTAACTTCTGATCAATTAAATTCACCCCAAACTTTTGAACGGTAGTGTTTAATGTTACAAAAGCTTTCTATTTCAGATAAATGCTGTTCTTTTGGACTTTATACGCTTCAAAGAATCCTGAAATAAACTGTTTTCGACATTGGCAATAATGAGAAATGTTTCTTGAGCATCAAATCATCATATTAGAATGATTTCTGAAGAATCATGTAACACTGAAGACTGGAGTAATGATTGAGTAATGAAAACATTAAAAATCTTACCGATCCAAAACTTTTGACCGGTAGTGTATATATTATTTGACTGTTCAAACTGCCTGTCAACCGAAGCTCTGATAAAGTATGTGACATTCATTCATCTGTTTGTTTTTTAGCGAACATCTTATTATCAGTTGCTAGCAGCTGGATGGCCTGTAAGTATTTTAAATTGGAATCAATTAGTAAAACATAATTATATAATAGGCACATGGTCTCTCTTACTAAACCCTTTCCTTCGGATGTCCCGCAGAGAGAGAGGGGACACCCTGGACCAATGGGTGAGACAGGGAGACCTGGTTTACCTGTGAGTAAACATAATCAAACACACAGAACACAATTAATGAAGACTGAACTGTTACAGTACACATTACTTGCCTGTGTTGCAGAGTATGAAAGGATATTACAATGACCACCAACTATATTGAGGGTCATTGTGCATCTTTGACTAGTACTGTTTATGGTAAGAATATTACATGTTGGAATATAGAGTTCTGTGGTTAATTGTTGTATTTCTGAAGGGATTACCTGGAGACCCAGGCCAGATAGGACCACCAGGACGTAGAGGCGATATGGTAATTATTCCTAACTAGTACAATATCTTTGCTTGTGTGCGTGTATATGTTCAGAATAGCAATGAAAGTTCTATGGTATCTTCAACAGCAGTTAAATGTTACTGAGGCACACTACTGTTCAAAAGTTTTTGAGAGAAATCTCTTAGGCTCACTAAGGCAAAAATACAGTAAAAAAAGTAATATTGTGTAATGTTATTGCAATTTAAGATGACAGTTTTTTTATTTTAATATTTTAAAAAATGTAATTAATCCTGTGATGGCAAAGCTGAATTTTCAGCAGTCTTCAGTGTCACATGATCCTTCAGAAATCATTTGAATATGCTGATCTGGTGCTCAAGAAACGTAATTTCTTCTTATTAACGATGTTAAAATAAGTTGTGCTGCTTAATATTTTTGTGGAAACCATAATGAATTTGTTTTTTCAAAATTATTTTATGAATAGAAAGTTCAAAAGAACAGCATTTATTTGAAATATAATTTGTTTGTAACAATTTTAAAGTCTTCTTTGATGAATATGTAATTTCTTTTAAAAAAAAGAAAAAAGAAACTATTGAACGTTAGTGTAGATTTATGCAAAGCGTCTACAGAGTTGAGTTACAAGCAAGCACTTTCTAACAGGGTGACATGGGACCAAAGGGTGTTCGAGGCCGAGCAGGGACTCAAGGAAAAGATGGAAAGAACGGGCCGGATGGGGTGGCTGGATCTCCAGGGGTTCCTGGCCTACAGGTGAGACTGAGGGCATGGGATGTCAATAGTATAGCTTTTGTAGTACCGGTAGTTGTAGTAGTAGTAAAAGTGCAAGTTGGGACACAAGTGTGGGTATGTTAGTGCTTTTGGATAGATTCTGTAAAGCTATAAATTGTGGCTGTGTAACATATGACCTTAAATTGCGGAAAACCATATGCAGTATATTTCTGGTTGTGGTTCAAGGGTCCTCGTGGTTACAAAGGTGACACAGCGCCCCCTGGTGACAAAGGAGATGAGGTACAACATGAGAATACACTCCCCTGTATCTGTCTCATACACATATTTTTTAATATACTTTTGTACATAAAGCAGTTTTCCTCCCTTCATGAGTAGGGTTTTCCTGGTGCTCCTGGCCCCAGAGGAGACAAAGGACAGGCTGGCCAAAAGGTAAGAAAAGTCTGCACCTGAAATATTTATAATATTTTTTTTTGTGTGTGTGTACAAATTCAACACACATTCTGCCCCCTAGTGGACCAGGATGGGAAACTACCACTAAAAGACATGTCTTGTTATTGACAAATGTGAGAATGGTTACGCTTTTGTTATTTTCATTTTTGGGTGTTGATTTTTTTATTATTATTATTTTTAAAGGGCGCAAAAGGAGAAATTGGGTTTACTGGATTTTCTGGTCCTCCAGTAAGTAAATTATACACCCCCACCATCACCCCCCCACACACACACGTACATTATTCTTGTACTGTTAATTTTTGTTGTTGTTGTTTTTTGTTTGTTTAGGGATCTGTTGGTTTACAAGGTGTTGAGGGGATCCCTGGACCACCCGGTCCAAAGGTGAGTTAATTGAATTAACTTTTGTAATAATCATCATGTCATCATGCTTCAATAAATAACAATTTATTAAAATGAATATTGAATAATAATAACAATAATAACTCACAATTTATTTTTATATTGATATTGACAGTATAAACCATTTTATTTTCTTAGGGTGATCCAGGAAATGATGGAAAACGTGGTCCTCCAGGGACAGTGGTGAGTCACAAATAATCTGTTTATCTATTTAGACATAAGTAATCTGTTCAACTTTAATAAGAAAGAATAACTGCTCCCAAATGAAACATGATTCAAAGAAATTACATTTTTCAAGATTTCAAATAGTCAGAAGTGCTTTAACAGAGGAATCACCCTTATTCAGCTATTTATGGATACTACTTAAGAATGCTCAGTTATGCATTTATGTGTCTTGCCAGGGAGCACCAGGTGCTACAGGATTCGTTGGCGCTCAAGGTGTCAATGGCTCAGAAGTAAGTGATTGAGATGAGACTTGCTTGCTGAATTTGTAGTGAAATCTTGTACAAACCATTAAAGTATGGCAACATTATCTGACTATGTCGCCTACAAATCCAGAGCCGGACAGTAACGGAGTACATTTACTTGAGTACAGTACTTAAGTACAATTTTGAGGGATCTGTACTTTACTCGAGTATCATTTTTGGGGAGTACTCATGACTTTACTCAAGTACATTTGAGAGGCAAATATTGTACTCTTTACTCCACTACACTTCTATCCATAACTGTGAGTACCCGTTACTACTACTTCTAAAAAAAAAAAAATTAAAAAAAAAGGAAAAAAGAAACATCTCGGAAACCCTCAATTTGTTGTTTCCCTCTCAAATGTGATTGGATTGTGCAGGCGCCACTGATTGGGACAGCCTATCAGCAATCACCTTCAGCTTTCCGCCAAAGTCAACTCCATGGTCAGATTTAGATAAGAGACGAAACCATGGATGAAACAATGGATGAAGATGCAGCAGGTCCATCCCGGGATGCAATATTTTTTTCCCCAGGATGGTAGGGGAAGACTCATGAATATTCATTAGGGAAGTCATCCCTGATTGGTCTTAACCCCAGTGACGGGTAGGTTTAGGGGTAGGTCATCAGACCAATCAGGGATGACTTCCCTAATGAATATTCATGAGTCTTCCCCTACCATCCTGGGAAAAAAATATTGCATCCCGGGAATGTGCCAACCCGTGGCCCCACCTCGCCAGACTATTTAAATTTTCTGAACAAGTTAATGATAGTTTTCGCTTCAAGTGTTTGCTGTGTTTACCAATGTAAGCACTGTGGCAGTAGTAATGCAATATTTAGAAAATGTACTCTTGATACTCAAGTACTTTTAAAAACAAGTACTTTAGTACTTTTACTTAAGTAGACATCTGACTGTAGTACTTTTATTTGTACTTGAGTAAATTTTAGCAAGGGGTATCTGTACTTTTACTCAAGTAATGTAGCTGTGTACTCTGTCCGCCTCTGTACAAATCTTGAAATCTGATTGGAAGCTGTTGATTAACCAAAACACTTTTGCTGTTACAGGGGGACGTTGGACCTGCTGGCCCTGTGGGGCGGAAGGGCCCTCAGGTATACTGACATTTTATTGTGTCATGGCTTCTTGAAGCCTGTTCTTACAGAATGATCAGAGGCTGAAATAATATGAAACCTGTTCTGACCGTTCCTCTTAGGGGCCTAGAGGGATCGAGGGAAATAGAGGTCCACCTGGTCATCCAGGGTCACAGGTCAATTTCACCATGTAGACTAGCAATGTTATTAAAGTAGAAAAAACATACAAATAGGGGTCTTTTGTGACATTTAACATTGTTCATCGGTGTTTGCTTTTTTTTTCACAGGGACTACTAGGTCAGGGTGGTCCACAGGGTCTCAAAGGTGACCAAGTAAGTTATGAAACCATGTACATGTGTGTATGTACAAAATGGGAACTCATTATCTGTCATAAACATAATCTGTCATGTACAATAACATGTTGTGTTTATGAAATGGATGCTCTAGATGGTTTTTGTTTGTGGACAGGGACCAGTTGGTCCAGTGGGTATCAGAGGGCTACAAGGCATTGAAGGGCCCATGGTGAGTCAGTTTCTCATATACTGAATGTAATCTATAGGAAAACACTTATAAACTCATACGACAGACCTTCAGCAACCAATATAACAAATTTAATGCACTGTATATGTGTTGTAGGGGTGGAGCCGAACCCGAATACGGTATTCGGAAAGGCACAAATAATGTGTTTTTTACGAATACTTATTTCGAACAAATACTTAAAAAATATTTGTATTCGGGAACAAGAAAAACTTTATATCAAAAAGCTGCGTTTCCTCCGGCTGTAAATCCACTTGTTGATAAGAAAGGAGGAAATGACACGGAAATATTTTGGATTAGGTTAATGTCACGTTGCCATAAGGGGTCGTTCACGTTGCCATAAGGGGTCGATTTCAAATGTAGGCGCGCGGCAAGCGCGCTCGTTTTTCCAGGCGCGCCTATGTTGGTTGCATAGCAACGACAGACGCGGTGCGAACTGCGCTCTCCATGATGACGAGGAAGTATCAGCAAAGAATTAATTGATTTCTAGCCCTTGCATTAGCTTTAGATATATTTATGGAGATGAGAAATGAAATAAAAAGCCGTCATCATGTCATTAATATCAGTCCATCAGAAAAGCTGTTCTAGGCTTATTCTTGGCTGGATAACTCTTAGCAGGTTTAAAAAGCCCTTTTAAAATTAAATATGAATGCAGTTTTAGATTAAATAAAAGTACAGCCAAGTCAAATAAAACACGTTTTATCTCCTGTATTTGGTAACACTACAATAAGATACCATTCATTAACATTACTTAATGTGCATCTAACATCAACACATTGAGTGAACAATATATTTTTACAACATTAATTAATGTTTGTGAATGTTATTTAATACAAACACTTGATTGGTCATGTTTGTTCACTTCAGTCATTGTGCATTAAATAATGTTAACATAAATAATGTTAACTTTTGATTTTAAAAATGTATTTTTAAATGAACCCCAAGGAGAAAAATTGCGACAGTATATAACTATTGTTTATTGTTAGGTCATTTTATCTAATGTTATCTAACAAATTGAATCTTATTGTAAAGTGTTTTTAATACTACAGTTTCCATCTTTGTAACCGTGATATACACTTTAATATATGTAAATTTAATCTAAATTAAGCTTTGGTACCGAAATTGGTACCGAGAACCGTGGATTTTCACTGGTATTGGTACCGAATACTGAAATTTTGGTACCGTGACAACACTAGTAGCTCTGTTAGCTCGGTAATTTAGACAATAGGCTGTTGACAGAGTAACGTTAACGTAGGTAATGGCTGTTATGTTATTTTCTTTTCAATGACATTCCTTGTTACATGTTCATTGCTGGATTTATGGAAAAACATCAACCAATATTGCATATCCATAATTATTATAATGGATATAATTAAATAATACTTACAATATAACGTAAATTAGAAGTGTAACGCAAAAAAAATGGATTTTTACACCTATTTTGAATTTTACTCGAATACAAATACAAATACAAATAGTTTTCCCCCCTCAACAAATACAAATACAGATACAAATACTGGCTGCTTTGCACACCCCTAATGTGTTGTATACATTTTAATTCTGATTAACATGCTAGAGATGTACATTTAGATTGATTCAAGTCACTTTGTCTTTAAAGGGGATCTATTATGCAAAATTAACTTTTACATGGTGTTTGAACACTGATGTGTCTCCACAGTGTGTGTAAACAACCAGCCTATAATGGTAAAAATCCTCCCACAAATCAGAAGCAGTGTCTGAAAATCCGCTGTTCCAGATTTCCCCCTACTGTGACCTCACAGTCGGGACAAGCCCTCCCGTGACTGGTGACGATCTGTCCTATTAGCATAGATCCTGCCCGGAGTGAGCCGCACATATTCCGCCATGTTTATATCCTCGCTATAGCACCTATTGATAATGTCTGCGCCACATAAACATGACAAATGTTCTGTTTTTGGATGTACCAATGAACATAAGCGTCTCCATAGATTTCCAGCATCTGAGCCACTAAGGACACCGTAGATTTATTTTATTTTTGAAGGAAATGTGCTGAAGAAATTAGGTAAAGTCTTATATGTCTGTGCAAATCATTTTACCACCAGACTGCATCACAAATGAGGGGCAGTTCAATGCTGGATTTGCACAAAAGTTGATTCTGAAAAATTGGTCGATAACAACATCCTACTATAGTTCCCACATGAGCACCTGTACAACAATTTATAGATGATGATAATGGAACATGCTAATCAATA
This sequence comes from Abramis brama, assembly GCF_963993115.1. NCBI lineage: Eukaryota > Metazoa > Chordata > Actinopteri > Cypriniformes > Leuciscidae > Abramis > Abramis brama. The sequence goes on along the minus strand of NC_139967.1, from coordinate 17,478,052 downwards.
AGTTGAATAAAGTTAAAGGAGCTGTATGTAAGAAATGTATTTCAATTAATCATAAAATGGCCCTGATATGTCACTAGACATTAAGAAATCATGTTAATTTCAAATACTTATATCACTGACAACAGTAGTCCGGCCAGGATATTGTCATTTAAAAAGTGAAGTTGCAGCCCTCAACTGATGTTGATGTTGTCATGTTGTGTTTTGGCCTGATGCCCCACCCTCCACCCATCTACCAATCACAAAGTCAGTAGTGTTTCAGCATCCGGGTTGCCAGCTCTGCTCTAGTTACCACAGCTGCAGCTACAAACGTTCCTGCTGGATCCTGCAGCCTATCTGGCAACCTCGAGTCAGGGGGGAGGGGGAGGGGATACACCGCTCTACAGTAATTTGAAAGTGATTGCAGTACCAGTTTTGGGCACAATCTTACATACAGCTCCTTTAACTCCACATCAACTACATAAATTCCTCAACTAACCATTCAGAAACATCCTGTTGCATTCTAAAATTTGTAACTTCTTCCCGAGTCTCTCCATCTGTGTCCAACTCCGGTTTGAACATACAAGGCCGAACATTTTGGCTGCGTGAGGATCTCCAGTTTTGTTGTTGTCTGTTGCTGGATTATCTGAAGCAGGAACTGTAAAGGCTCCACCCTCTTCTAGAAAGGGGGCGGGGAGCAGCAGCTCATTTGCATTTAAAGGTACACACACGGAAACAGCGTATTTTTGCTCACACTCAATAAGAGCAAACTAGACATGCTATAATAAATGATCTGTGGGGAATTTTTGGCTGAAACATCACAGACACATTCTGGGGACACAAGAGACTTATATTACATCTTGTAAAAAGGGGCATAATAGAACCCCTTTAAAACGGAATTAAATTTCACACAGCCATATTGCAATCCTAGCTGCTGTTGTGCTCTGGCAGGCTAGAAACATGCTTTCTATGCAGATGAAAAAGAAAAACTGAAACCATTTTTTGGGAATACATAATATAAATAGGCTCTTTCTATTGTTTTTTGTCTGATTATATTTCTGAAAAATAGCCTAGAATGCAAAAAAAATCTTTCAGTTAGGAGTCAATGATTACTATCTATCTATCTATTTATTCATTTGTATTAATTTGTCATGTTCCTCATTTTTTTTATTAATTTTGTTTTATTTTTTTTAGGGTATGACTGGACATCCAGGTCCAAAAGGCTTTCCAGGTGTCACAGTAAGATATCTGATTCAAATCTCACTGTATGTTTCTTTGACATTAAGAGTCAATTTTGTAAAATATGTTATTTATCATGTATTACCTCACTAATTAGTGCCTCTGATTCAGGGCTATCAGGGCCCGTATGGAGAGAAGGGTGACGGAGGACCCAAGGGGAAAAAAGTAATCTCTGGCAGCACCACAATACATTCAAAAGTTATGAAGATTTAAATGCATACTTGAAGGATTCATAAAATGTTCAATTTATGATTGTACTGTATGTCTTTAGGGACCACAAGGAGCACCAGGGATCATGGGTCCTCAGGGAGTGAGGGGCCAATCAGGCCTTCTTGGCTTACCTGGTGTCAGAGGTCAGCCAGGTGCTCCAGGTATCCAGGTACAATGGCAGAGAGACTTCCCTATAACATGCCTTACATCATATGCATTGGTGAAACAAGCAGATAGACTCATAGGCAGAACTAAAGCATTACAGGCATAATATTTGACAATTGAGGTTCAAAAGAAGATTTCATGGCAAATTACATCGTTTTTCTCTCACAATTTTCCCCTAAAGGGTATAGATGGTGAAGTGGGTCCTCAGGGAATGCTTGGAAAAGAGGGTCAAAAGGTCAGAGTGGTTTATGACTTTCAGGTGGAGATATCGCACTAAAAACATTCTTATAGCTCACCCTTTTACATCAACCCAACTGTGATCTTTCAAAATGAGAGCTACTCTTAAAAAACAATGTTGCCCAAAGGTCCTTTCATTGTGTCCTATTAAAACATGCACCTAAATCAATACCTATTCTTCTTTCTTTCTTTCTTTCTTCCTTTCTTTTTTAAACATAGGGCAGTAGGGGTGAACCTGGTGGTATTGGAAGAACAGGACCCATAGGATCCAGAGTAAATTTACTATTTGTTTCATATAAAGATGCATCAAATTGTATTTTTTTTTTTTTTTTTATAATTAAAATGTAAAAAATATATATATATATTATCTAAGAAAAAAAGTTGATGATGGAAAAAGTCACAATAATTTGAGAAATATGATTGGTGATATCCATATTATGTCATATACATACATTTATTTAATAAAATTGTATATACATTTATTTAATAAATTAATAAAAGCTTATATAAATATATGTAGTGAATTTGATATATATAATAAACTTTTATTAAACTTTTCTTAAATAAATGTACAGTTTTGGTCTCTGATTTATTCATATGTTTTATTTTATGGTTAAGTTAGATATTAAACACCGTGTATTATGAATAAGCTAAATTTGAAGTCGTTGTTCTCTATCATTTGATCACATTCACCTATTTTATTATTTTCAGGGTCGAGCTGGCCAACATGGTCCCCCTGGTATACCTGGAATAGTGGTAAGAGAATTGAATGAGTAAAAGCAGTCAAGATTTATACTTTTCATATATATCATATATACTTTTGCTATTTTTGCAGGGTTTACAAGGTCAAGTTGGAGCTGAGGGACCAGAAGGAAAGCCTGGTACACAGGTTCCCATTTCATACATTTAATATCAAGTTTTTTTTTTTTTTTTATATCAGTTATAGTGCTTTACCATTACTGCAAAGTAAGACATCACATTTTTGAGTTATAAATGTTTTTTTTGTTCTGTGCTGATTTTCTTTATGTGCCTTGCAGGGTGTTTCTGGTTCTGTTGGAGACCCAGGTGATAAAGGACCTGATGTATGTTTCTTATCAACAACTAAAATATTCTATGAATTTTAGACAATATAGAAAACTGCTTCTATAATAAAAGCTTGCAAAACCTGGTTAATAATAATAGCAGATGGTTGATACAGGCATGTCAAGGTCAGACTGACCTGAAAAAGGTTAGAAGATCATAGACTATTAAACTTAAAAAGGTCGTTAACAAGTCTGTTGGGTTGTTCTTTGTTTCAGCATGACAGCAAGAGTTGGAAACAGAGTTTGTAGTCAGATATAGTGTTAAAATGGTATATGTCCGACTTAAATTGTATATATTATTGCAAATTATAGCTATAATCTGCATAACAGTTTAAGTGAAAAGTTTAATTGAATAAGTAGCGTGAATTTCAGCATTAATTTAATCTCTCTTAAGCTGCATGAACTCTACAACTTTGTGTAAAATGTGATTATCATGTGATCCGGCATGATTTCAGAATGATCCAAAGATCATCTTGTGCTTCAGTGGAAGAAAGAATATTTTAATCTGAAAAGAGTCAACAGGGTCAATGTCACAAAATTGATTAGTAACCTAGAAATAGTGCAGAATCCTAAATATTAATTTTACATCAAACGATATTCACTGTGGACTGTTTCACAATTTGTTTTTATTTTATGTCATACATGATATTTTCTGTAATCTTTGTCATCTGAAGGGCCTGAGGGGCATGATTGGAGAGCCAGGAAAACAAGGCCCTCCAGGCTCACAGGTAAGCATAACAACAGGACAAACTGATCAAATTTTAAAAAGATTATTGCAAGTAGACTATGGAAGTTTGTTTCCGCCACAGAATAAAAAATAAAAAAGGTAATTGCAATTTTTTATCTCGGAATTCTGACTCTTTTTTTTTTTTCTCACAATTGCGATTTATAGTCAGAATTGCGTGATATAAAGTCTCATTTGCGTGTTATAAAGTCAGAATTGTGAGAAATAAACTCGCCAATCTGACTTTTTTTCTCAGAATTGCATGTTTATATCTCTCAATTCTGACTTTATAACACGCAATTGGGAGATTATAAATTCATAATTGTATGATATAAAGTCGCAATTGCGTGTTATAAAGTCAGAATTGCGAGATATACACTTGTAATTGCGAGAAAAAGTCCGGATTGCGAGTTTATTTCTCGCTAATGTGTGTGTTTATATCTTGTAATACTGACTTTATAACACGCAATTGAGACTTTATATCATGCAATTCTGACTTTATATCTCATAATTCTTAGAAATAAAACTCTCAATTGTGAGATAAAAAAGTCGCAATTATCTTTTCAAATGTTTTATTCTGTTGAGGAAACAAGCTTCCATAGTAGACAAACTCTTAAAATGAAATGTAAAATATTGTTCGTGTTTCATATTCCTTACCATCACATAATTTGAAATTCAGAACTATTTTTATTCTTAAACACATCACATCACAAGTTACGCTTTTCATTACTACAGTAGCTCAAGGTTTCTCCTCTCATTAGGGTCCACTTGGACGACCAGGCCAAGATGGCATCCAAGGCCCACCCGGTGAGAAGGTAAGCCTCAGAGCTTCATATTGCTGTCAGAACATTAATAATGTAAATAATACACATGTATCATTACTGTGTGTGTTTGTTATCAGGGCTTTACTGGAAAACCTGGCATTGCAGGTGCTCAGGGGCCTGTAGGCATGTATGTAAGTGGCACTATCCCGCATAAACCAGTCTGGACTGACTAAAAAATCATGATCTGTTTGTTGTAGCATGGATTTGATGATATGCTGTTCTTGCTCTCAGGGTTATCCGGGAGCCATCGGCCTTCGTGGGCGGCCAGGTCACATAGGAGAGAGGGTTAGAACTCTCTGCTGTAAATATTTTACAATGAATATTTCTCTGATCATTCTGGATGTTGTATCATGTATTGTGTGAATGTGCAACTGCAGGGTGAATCTGGCATCAGGGGACCTCTTGGTCCACCAGGGCAGAGAGGGCCATCGGTAAGTTAAATTTTATGTCAACTGATAAATATCATTAATGTTATGACATCTTGGTCACTTCTTCTCTTCTTCTCTAAAACAATTGTTACCATGTTAACCTTCTAAGGGTTTACCAGGCCTGCCTGGTGAGAGGGGCCCACGTGGACCACTGGTAAAGCGACTTCCCCATCACAGAGACTAGATGTATTTTGAAACTTTAATAACACTGTTTTTATATTCAGAGAGGTTATCCTTAATGTTTCCAACATTTTTTTAGGGTCGCCAAGGGGAAACAGGACCTGCTGGTTTGCAAGGAGTGCCTGTATGTAGCCCTCAGTTTGAAGCATACATTTAGTTTTTTCTGAAGCAGAAATAAAAAATAAAAATAAAAAAAACAGTAAATAAAGTGTGTGTATATGTTTTATAAGCCCCAAATCAGCATATTATAATGATTTCTGAAGGATTATGTGAAAGTGAAGACCGAAGTAATGAAAATTCAGCATTGCCATTACAGGAATAAAGGACATTTTAAAATATGTAAATACATTAAAATAGAATACAGTTTGGTAAAATTGTAATATTTCACAATATTTCTGTTTTATATATAATGTTGTACATTAATTCATGTGTGTATATATTTGTCAATTCAGGGGCACTCAGGATTGCCAGGGCCTGAAGGTGTAACTGGAAAGCAAGGCCCCCCAGGGAACCAGGGGCCTCAAGGGCCACAGGGAAAACAAGGACCAATTGGATTACCAGTGAGTGGGTACCTCTCATTTTGATTGCATTTTTAGGCTAGCTTTTAAAAAAGGATGTAGCAATTCTGAGCTTGTATCTGAGATTCTGATCACATTCTGCTATTCTTGAGGGCTCACCGGGAACAAGTGGAATGGTTGGTCGAGTAGGAGAAAAAGGAGAGCAGGTATTGTAAGCATTTCAGTCTCTTAAAACAAGTTACACAAAACATATGATTAAGCATTTACTTTATAATGCTATCCTTTAGGGATTACCAGGACCTCCTGGTGACCCTGGATCTTTTGGATTAGATGGACCACAGGTCAGTTCATTTCAATATATGCAGAATTATCTGCTGATATGAGATGTCTTGTTTGTGTTCCCTGTATCAACTTCTTGGGCAGATTTCCAAAAATGCAAGCAATTTGATCTCTGGTTCAGTATGTTTTTTTAACAAAGATAGGGGAATGTTTTGATATAGGGAACATTTACATAGCATAAGTGCTGGAGATCTTTGTTGAAATGCTATACATCAGCTACCCCTTCTTGTTTTAGTAAAATTCATAATTAATTAACAACGTTTTAACACACTTCTCTCTTCATAGGGACATCCTGGTCCAGTTGGTTTTGAGGGTTCATCAGGGCCAAAAGGGGGATGTGTAAGTGCCAAATATTGATGCTGGTTCATTTACATCCCACAAAACTTTATCATGGAGTCTATCAGCTTCCTCTCCAAGCTTTTTCAAGTCAGATGATTTTACTAGGGTATTTGATTTAAGGGATCACCTGGAGCCATTGGAAAGCCTGGTCCAAATGGATCTCCGGGAGAACACGGGCCTCAGGGCTCTCAGGGGGTGCAGGGTGCACCAGGACCACGTGGCAAAGAGGTCAGTGTCATACATTGATTACCTGAGGCTTCAAGTCCTGTTAGTAAGCTACACTACCATTTAAAAGTTGTTTATTTTGTTTATTTTTAACATAAATTAATCATTTTATTTAAAAAGAATGCAACGCGTTTATTCAAAAGAGTAAAGACATATATAAGATTATTAAAGATTTCTATTTCAAATAAATGCCATTTTTTGAATGTTTTAGGGTTCAGGTTAGTAGAATAAGTTGACGTACTTGCATAGTTACTCATAGTCAGTAGAATGTCTGTTGGGGAACCATCAAAATAAAGTGTTAGCAGATATTAAACAGACAATCTACTAATACTCTAAAGCAGAATAAAGTGTTACCAATATAATAAGCAGCTCAACTGTTTTCAACATTGATGATAAGAAATGTTTCTTGAGCACCAAATCAGCATACTAGAACGATTTCTAAAGGATCATGTGACACTGAAGACTGAAATAAAGACCGATGGAAATATAGCTTTGCCATTCCATTAATTAATTACACTTTAAAACATATTCAAATAGAAATAGTGATTTTAAATTGTAATAACTTTTCACAGTATTACTGTTTTACAGCAATTTTTTTTTTGATCACATAAATGCAGTTCCCTTTCAGTCGAGAATGTCACCGCGGTTGAGGGCGAAAAAGTGAGTGCTTCACTGTTTCAGTTCACTGAAACTGTGTTGCCGTGATCATTCCCTGTGTGCTCCGGCACTGGTGACGGGTCCCATTTCCTGAAAGAGCAACACGGGTGTGAGTGTGTCTTTTTCAAGATGCCATTCCATCCGTGCGTTTCTGGGTGCGGTAAGGCTCTGTCCCCCTCTGACGGTCATGAAAGCTGCATCATGAGGAGACAGCGTTGGTCAGCGTTCCCTCTGGGAGACAGCGTTGCCCGAGCCGGATCCAGAGATGTCAGCTATGCTGAAAAAGGCAGCCGAGGGGGTAGGGCTCGTGTGGAACGAACCACCGTGTCCCGAGCCGTCTCGGTTGGATGATTGGTTCATCGGAGCGGGCCGGTCTGGTTCTCAGCCTGCCGCTCCGGTGCCATTCTTTCCTGAAGTGCATGAGGAGTTGACGAAGGCATGGATGGCACCTTTCTCTGCCAGAAACCGTCTGAGTAGCTCCTCCCCCCTCCCTACCCTTGATGGAGGAGCGGCTAAGGGATATGAGGTGATCCCTCCGGTGGAGCGGTCAGTCGCGATGCAGCTGTGTCCGTCGACCGCTGCCTCTTGAAGGGGAATCCTCGTCTCCCCTCTAAGGCCTGTAAGTTCTCGTCCGCTCTGACGGGCAAGGCTTACAAAGCCTGTGGGCAAGCTGCTTCTTCTTGGCATGCCATGGCGCTCCTGCAGGTCCATCAGGCCCAGGCGCTCATGAACATGCACGAGGGTAGTCCAGACCGTGAACTCATGGGTGAGCTCCGCACTGCTACCGATCTTGCCCTCCGGGGTACGAAGGTTGCAGCTCACGCGGTCAGTCTGGCGATGTCCACCCTTGTGGTCCAGGAGCGCCATCTCTGGCTCAACCTGGCGGACATGAGAGAAGCGGACAAGGTTCGGTTCCTGGACTCTCCCATTTCGCAGGTTGGGTTGTTTGGCGACGTGGTAGAGAGCTTTGCCCAGCAGTTCTCTGCCGCCCAGAAGCAGACGGAGGCCATCCGGCACATCCTGCCCCGACGGCCTGCTGCTGCCTCCAACCGGTCATCGGAGGCAGATCCTCCGCCTGCTCGTCGCCGAGGGCGTCCATCTGCAGCCGCCTCCGCTCCCGCTGGACCACCGCAGCAGCCTCCACCCAGGTCTCAGCGTGAAGCCAGCCGCAGAAGGGGCGCCCCGTCTGCTTCAGGCGCTACCAAGCCAGGTGGCAAGCGACAGCGGAAACGCTGACCTGAGCGGACCACCCAGGGATGGAGGGTTGCTCTGGGAGATGGTCACTGATCCACTCCCTTCATCTGGTGGAGGGCCGGGTGAAGCTTTTTTTGTTTTATGTGTGTGTCTGTTCCGCCGCTGGCTCTCAAAAAAGTGGAGCCAGCCTTCAGCCCCCTCTTGTTCGGCAGCCGGCAGCTAGGTGCGTTCGAGGACCCAGTCATCCACCTTCTCACGCATCCCCTGCCACCCAGTGGAGTCAGGTAATTGTTGCACTGCACACTCAGATCCCGCTTCGGGCCGCCTTTGTGCCTCTCGAGCCGGATCCTGTCCTCTACCTCGCTGCCACACCTCGGGTACGTCTGTGGTTCCCTGGCCCCTGGTCCAGTTTTCTTGAAGTCTAAAACGCTTCCAACCGATGCCCAGCCTGGCCCAATTCGGTACCTTCAGACCCGGCTTGCAATTAATTTCGCTCGGCTTCCGCCAGGCTCAGTGATATTCATCATACCTAGGTGTTGAGCAGAAATGCTCCTAAAATAATTTTTTAGTGAGTTCCATCACACCAAGATGTTGAGCAGAGCTCCTGTCCTGTGTGTGTGCGCTGCAGTCTTACTGGCGAAGGACGCGTGCTAGCCGTTCCCTCCAGCCGGTATGGAGTTTGGCTTCAGAGCCCGTACTTCATTGTACCCTTATTATGTGGTGGGTTACGACCATCTTGGTTCTGTGCCAACTGATACGGGCCCTTTTTCGAAAGCCTCCGTTCACTTGTAAACACAGACTTGCATTTTTCAATGCCTCGTCCCCAAGCTTGGTCTGCAGCGTTCGACCTGAAAGATGTGTACTTCAGATCTCTATCCTTCCGCTCCACAGGCTTACTGTGTTCTTGCGTTCGAAGATACGAAGTATCAGTACATGGTCCTACCCTTCGAGTGCTCCATAGCCAGTTGGGTCTTCAGGTCAACTGTGAAAGAGTAATCTCGCCCAAATGCCGAGTATCTATTTTCTAGTATGCAGGTGGTCTCGGTCTAGCGCATCTCTCAAGTGAGGTGTGCCAGCTCAGTGCTATTCAGAAGTGAGAAAGGGTTCCACTGAAACTTTCAGAGGCTCCTGGGGCATATGGCAGACGCAGCCACACGGAGTCCCGAGGTGGCCGTGGCAGAGTGACATGCTCCATGTAGGAAAACAAACACCCTGGCCTGTCGCCAAACCCTCAGTCCATAAGCAGACCTTTGTTTCCCCGGGCTAGTGGCTCCTGGAACAAGTGTCCTCCAAATGTTGGCTGAGGGGCCACGTATAAAGGGCATGCAGTAACAGAGATCTGGGCGCCCTCTGACTGCATTGGAATTCGTTTCCTCGAGTTGCTTACAGTCCCTCGCTTCGAGACACTGCTGCTCAGCGAGCTTGTACTGTTCTGACAACATTGCGACCGTCGAGCTGCGCTCCCCTTGCATGTTGCAACTCGCCCACCACCTCCTCCTTGGAGTCAGAAGCTTCTAAGATTGCTTCATTCCACCTATTTTTTCTGGCCTGCACAATCGTGCCGCTCACAAGCCTCATGACAGCCTCCGGCCCAGATACAGTGGAGACTCCATCCCCAGCTGGCCAGCTGTTTCGGACCACTTCGGGGCTGCACAGCCACGTCTGTTGCCCCTCCGGACTCGTCCTACGCCAGTTGTTTCTTCTCTTGTCTGAGTATCCCTCAACAAAGACTCTGGCCACAGCTGGCCCTGGGCCCGCAGAAATGCGTTCCCCAGTGAGCCTTCTTGCACTATGGTGCTAAAATCAGGAAGAGATGGAACAGGTTTTGTTAAGTTGCTCCTCATTGGCCAACCAACCTCCTCTCGACAGCCTTCCTGACACATTCCTCTGAGCACATTCTCAGGGATGGGGCACGATGGCACCCGCGTCTAGACCTTGGAAAGTTCCAGGTCTGGTTCTAGTAAGAACGGGACGTGGAGGTTCTGGTCTATCGCAAGAATTGTTATGCAGTAGAGACCATCACTTCTGTGAGCACCCTCTAGAAAGACGTTTGCTCCTCTAATAGAAGTCGAACCTGTTCGTTGAACCGAGTCTTCTCTCTGTGAGGAGATCCCGAAGGTGTTCGATCACTTCAGTGCTCCCTTTAAAAACTGCTTGTGGTTGGAGTGAGGGTTGTCCCCTCCACCTCAAAATGTTGTGGCTTCTACATTGGCGCACATCATGAGGCAGTGGATTCAAATCCAAGTGGAGTGCGATTTGATCGTCAGGTCCCTGAGGCGAGCAAGGAGATATATCCGCCTTGCGTCCCCTCCTTACCCTCTTGGGTCTTCTTCTCTGGTGCTACTGCACTGCAGAGACTGCCCCTGAGCCATCGCAGGCAGTGAGTTAAAAAAATCAGTTTTTTAAGAAACAGTTCTCCTGCTCGCATGGTCTCCACTAGAGGGTAGGGACTTGCTAGCTTTCGGTCAACGAGGTGTGCCTGGAATTCGGGCCGGCTAACTCTCACAAGTTGAGACCCCGGTCTGAATGTGTGCCCAAGGTTCCTACCTCTCCTATGGACCAGGTGGTGAGCATGCAAGCACTGCCCTGGAGGAGGCAGACCCAGCCCTGGCTTTCTCTGTCCGTCCGCCTCAGTGCGGTTTTACATGATCAGAGTGCAAAGACTAGACCTTAGCATGTGTCGAACTGTTGCTTCCCGTGGGCTCCCTTCACATGAAGCTAGTTCACTGTAAGCACAGTTCGAAGTGTCGGCTTGCTGCGCCATTCCCCTCCTATGGACTGGATATGTGCGCAAATTTGCTCCAGTTGAGTTCCCTCTTAAACTGAACCCTGTTGAGTTCCTCCATACCCTTCGGCATCGGACGTGGCGGAGCGTCCGAAGCCAGGCCTATCACTCGTATGCACTGGTGGAACCTGTGTTAGGCTGGGTCCATATGTTGTGATCCCTACAGCGATCCCATATGTGTATTATTCCACGGTACGGCTCCCTGCGGTGAGCCCGTGTCTTCCCTCGGCAGAGCTTCCTCTGCCGTCACTGTTGGTTGATCCTCCCCCCTGTTATAGGCTGGAGTCATCCCAGTGACATTCCATATGTTGTACTGCCCGGTCATCTGCCCAGTCCATATGTGTATCCCCCACATGTTACCTCCCTTCGGGCAGGATGTGGTTCCGCAGCGTCCCTTCCTTCCTTGTCAGGGTATGCTTTCCCAGTGGTCCTGTGGAACAGCAGTCGACTTCCCTGGCCTAAGCCTCGCCGTTCTCCGCCTCAGAGTTGCGGGGGGACTTGAGGCTTTTACCCAGGCACTGGAAGGTGGCAGCTCTAGTGGCGTTTTCCAGGGTTGAAGATCCCATTCAGTCGACGTAGTCCCTTTGCCACTATAGCTGGACCACTGCTGACCAAGTTCTCACGGCTCCTAAGCATAAAGCAACTAGTGTGTGCATCCACTTCCGTATTTATACCTGCTCCGCAGGGCAGAGTGTGTGATGCAAATCACGCACGCAAAATTTCATTTGCTCGTGCTCGCATGCTCAAAGACAATTGGCTCCCTAGCGTGATCCTATTCAGTCGACGTCGACTACGTCCTCCGTTCCCTCCTTCAGGGAACGGTGGGTTGCATACGCAACCAGGACATTTTGGTGAACATAAAAAACGTATTTTCAAAAAATCATATCGACCCCAAATTTTTAACGGTAGTGTGTGTATCATAAAAGTCCTCATTCATTTAAAATGCATTGCAATAAGTTATAAGGAGTATGATATTTCATATCCAGGGAGGTATCGGACATCCAGGTGATATTGGAGACCCGGGACCTAAAGGAAAAAAGGTAAAATAATTTCAATATATGGTTATTAAGTAAAATGTCATTAAATGTACTGTAGAGGTCTGTACACTGACCAGTTGCTACAAAAAGTAAAGTAGCTACATTTTTATTCACTCAGGGTGACCCTGGACATCGAGGATTCTCTGGACAACAAGGCCCACCTGGATTTTTGGGGGATAGAGGAGAGCGAGGAGTGAAGGGGAATAAAGGCTACATTGGACCACTAGTTAGTAATTTCACTGAAAAAATCATGTTTCTGTTGGGCAGACCCTTCGTCTGCCTAGCTATTACACACTGCTAATATGTATTAGTTGTAATTCATAGTGTAAAGTCCTTTGAATAATGATCATCTCTTCACCAGGGTCAGAATGGTTTGATGGGAAAGTCTGGTCCGTCTGGTTTGATGGGTCTAGAGGTATGCATTTTATTTAAGATGCATACAACCTAAATCAACTTATGTGATTGTAGTTTTTGATGGACATGATTTTTGTAATTTTTGCTGTTGGATGATTGAGTCTATAAGTTGTCTTTAAATGCAGGGTTTGATAGGTCTTCGGGGACCACCAGGAGCAAATGGTTCACCAGGCCTAAAGGTATTACTTCCTATTCTTCCTTAAGTTTCTTTCATCAATGTTCCTTGTAATAGATCAGGATTACCCTTATACATTTCCTAATGTAACAGACTTGCTCTTTGTTTCAAAAGGGAGAAACTGGATCACCTGGGCCAACTGGCTATCCAGGAGATCAAGGCAGCCGGGTAAAATCAATGGCTGTTTTCCATATTAAAACCGTTTGGGTCAAATAACCTCTCAAATGCATATACAAGTGAACTGTAAACGCCAGATACACCACAATAGTTTCAATGCCCTTTTTTGCATACATATTAGCTGCTATCCAAGATTACAGGGACTGAGGGCAACCCCCAATGTTAAATTAAAGTCATTACGTTTTATTTTTCATCTACAGGGGATGGCTGGGCAGAAAGGCTTACAAGGGGTTATGGGAAAGACAGGACCTCAGGTTAGTACAGCTAACCATTTCAAGGTAAATTCCGGTTACATTGCTTTTTTCAGGGGATAAATAATACTCTTATTGCAGGGAACCATGGGTCCCAAAGGCCCCGTAGGCTTATTGGGCCCAAAGGGTACGCCGGGACAAGTAGGACCTAAAGGTGAACCAGGAAGACAAGGACCTCCCGGGCAGATGGTGAGGCTCTGAATTAAATGAAAACTTTTATAATGAGTGACTGATGTATGTTTGGTGTCAACTGATGACTCTCTCTTTTGTACAGGGACCACCGGGTCTCCCTGGTACTAAAGGACCCTCTGCATCACCAGGAAAGGAGGTAGAATTTCTAAATAAAATGGTCCAAATTGTTATTTAAATACAGAAACTGGCCTGTAGTTATATTAAAGGTGCAGTGAGCAATTTCTGAGAAACACTGTTGATATTTGAAATGCACACTCAAACAAACACACCTCTGCCATCATTGCTCCGCCCCCCAAAATAACAAACACGCTCTGCAACACGGGCAACCACATAAAGCTGCTGCATCAGACAGCTCACACAATATGAAAGAATCAGCTGTGATTCAACAGCAACAACAGCAGCATACAACAGCATATCTTGGTTCTGTGCAACAGCAAAATAACAATGTTACTCATACCCACGTATCGAGCAGAAACAAAGCAACCTTGACTTCGGTTTTCAGGCCTTCCTGCTCTCTAATGTCTCTCCAGCGCTAAAAAGCTTTTCCAATATTAACACAGGTTATAGCTCTTGCCTGATCATAACCCTTCTTCTTCCAAATATATTCCTCTGACCTTTTTCTCTTTGGCAATATCTCAACCATCTCTCTTTCTACAGACTTTCTACAAATTTCCTGCTTTCTCACTCTCTCTCCGCCCCTATCATGAGTATATACGCCCCCTACTGCTGATGGGCTACGAGAGTGTTTTTGGTGCTCCATAGATCGGAGATCCACTGTTTTTTCTCCTGTTTACACAGCCAAGACTATGTACAAACACAATACATTTTTTTCAGCACTCACACACAGAACAGACATCTAGCAAATATTCACAAAATTGTTTGTTTAGGTGTTTATTAAAATTTCTCACACTGTAAAAAAGTTTTTTTTTAATGATTTGTTATCACAACTTTTTATCTTCAACTTAGAAAATTAGTGTGGTTCAGATAACACAATATTTTGAGTTTTATTAAACCAATCTCCTTAATTGTATTAACTCAAATTTTTTTATTTCAATGAACTCAAAAAATGTAAGGAAACCAGGTAACTTTAAGTTAATTAAGTTAGTTTAATATTATGTTAAATATAAAATATATCAGTTTTTTTTTTTTGCATATTATCACAATTCAGCAATACACTAAATGTATATGTATGTATGTATGTGTATAGTATTTATTTCATGTTTTTTTTGTTTGTTTGTTTTGCATTTAAATGCTTTTCACTGTTATTTTCAGGGACTTCCAGGTGAAATGGGTGTTGATGGCCCTGTTGGCCCAGCTGGACCACAAGTTAGTATTTGTATTTGTATGAAAATATCTCTATCAGGAACTAAATGGTAATATTCTTTCGCTGCCTGAAGATCAGGTATTATGCATTATTTATGTTTAAATGCTTTAGGGTCCAAAGGGCAAATCTGGGCCTCAGGGAAGGGAGGGACCAAAAGGTCAGAAGGTCAGTGTAGTCTAAATCTCTTTTCATCATATGTTATGATTGAATTTGTAATCTAATACCATTACATTCACTCTGTTTTTTCAGCTGCTCTATTAATTATTCAGGTGCTCTATTAATTTCTAAAGTCTTATATACTTTTCCAATTTTTCAGGGAAATAATGGTCAAGATGGACCTCCTGGAAAGATTGGACATGCTGGGAAAAGAGTAAGTACTGTGAAAAGGTTTGTTAGGGTTTGAAGGAAACATTTTCAGGATTTAAAGTACAATTTGAGTCATTCTTTCACTCTTAGGGGAAAAAAGGAAAAGCTGGTCAGAGGGGTCTCAGAGGACATATAGGCGAGAAGGTACTCATTTATTCATTGCTCATTTTTAGATGTTAAGTAACCTGTAAAGGCATAATGCTTTCCACAATTTATAATACGTTAAACCAGCTTTTGTTTTATGTGTAACAGGGTCATAAGGGAGCACTGGGAAAGACTGGACCTTCTGGCAGACCAGGACAATATGTAAATGAATACACAAATTTCCCTCATCGGGTTTTATAAATTCATAAAGATAATGTGAATATTTATTAGTGGTCTACATGTATTGTTTCAGGGTTTACCTGGAATTCGAGGCGAGAAAGGAGAGAGTGGTGAAAAGGGCTTTGAGGTTTGGGCATTAATGAAAATGTCATATTAGACCTGGTAGAGAGTCAAAACTGAGAACCTTGAGGCTTACTCTTCTTTCTGTCCAAAGGGAGAGAAGGGGGAAATTGGGCCACTTGGTCCTCCAGGGGGAGATGGACTGAAGGTACCTTCATTCATCTCAATCAAACACTAGAAACTTAAATCATTTCAGAGGGGAGGGGAAACAGACTCAAGGCACCTAATAGTATTTTGTGTACATACTGTAAGTACATTTTCCTTGTTTGCAGTGGCTGAATATCTGTTTATTTATTTCAGGGGGAGCAGGGCCTGCATGGGGAGAAAGGGAGACATGGGCCAAAGGGAGAGCAGGTGACATTTTAGATATGCATGTAATCATACAATGAGACTGTTGGCATGTAGAAAATAGAGTAATTTGTGTCACTTTTAGGGGGATATTGGCCCAACAGGTCAAAGAGGAACCCCAGGTCTACCAGGGCTGCCTGTAAGTTATCATCTCTTTCAGGTTTTGATTTAGATTTTTTAAATGCTGCACAGGTTTGCACAAAATATTATTCTCAAATAATTGGCTAAATTCCAAAATATTGCATTGGTCTTTTAAAATGTCATATTTTTTACTCTACTGTTCAAAAGTTTGGAGTAAGTTTTTTTTTAATGTTTTTGAAAAAAAAAAAAATCTAATGCTCAGAAGATCAAATAATCAGTAAAAGCTGTAACATTGTGAAATATTAAAATAACTGTGTTCTATTTTAAATTGTAATATATTCCTGTGATGGCAAAGCTGAATTTTCAGTCGCCATTATTCCAGTCTTTAGTGTCACATGATCTTTCAGAAAACATGTCAAACATGTTTTGTTACAACAGGAAACATTTTTTCAGAATTCTTTGATGAATATAAAGTTCAAAAGAAAAACATTTATTTGAAATGAAAATCTTTTGTAAGAATGTAAATGTCAAGAATCAAAATCAATTTAATGTGTCCTTACCAAATAAATGTATAAAAAAAATCTTACTAATCCCAAGCTTTTGAACGGTAGTGTACATTTAGAACAAAGTAAATATTTGAAAAATGACAAAAAAATAATAATAAAAAAAGTGCATTTAATGCACTAAGATTTCACTATGTCCATTTTGCTCCCTCTACAGGGCCTGTTTGGAGTAAAGGTTTGGAACAAACATTTAAATACAGACATTCATTAATACAAATTGTTCTCTTATCTAGTTCACTTTTGCAATTAATATTTGTTGATGATGAAATGTGTTTTATTCAACTTTTTCAGGGTTTAAAAGGATATCTAGGACTTACTGGTCCAAAAGGAGAGAAAGGAACTCCTGTGAGTTTGACAGTACTCATTTACATTACCTGAGCGATATATGTAAAATATTTCATTAATGCCTGTGATGTAGTAACTATAATAGTGCTGTTTATTTTAGGGCCCACCAGGTCTTCCAGGTCCACCGGGCTTATCTCTAAACCTTACAATGACTCAGATAAAAGTAAGCAGCTGATGATTGATTTTACATTTTTTATTTTTTTTATTTTTTCAGGATCCATTCATCA
The DNA here is from genome assembly GCF_963993115.1 of Abramis brama. Taxonomy (NCBI): domain Eukaryota; kingdom Metazoa; phylum Chordata; class Actinopteri; order Cypriniformes; family Leuciscidae; genus Abramis; species Abramis brama. The sequence continues at coordinate 17,460,986 of NC_139967.1, read as the reverse complement.
TATCACATGTATTTAAACCTAACATAACTAACAATTAACATAATTACACAGGTTTAAACTTGATTGTAATGTGACAATATTTTTTGGTTCTCACAAATCAGGACCTCATGTACCTCTCCGACAAGCACAACTATCCACTTATTAGGACCTTGCTAGACTCCCTTCAGCAAGATCTGCGATTCTTCATAGATCCTCCAGACGGCACTAAGCAACATCCGGCCACCACCTGCTTGGAGCTGATGCTCAGTCATCCTAACTTAACAAGTGGTCAGGGTCATTCTTACGAATGTTATTGCTAGTCTGTAGATATGGATACTTATGGTACTTATTGTTAATGATTTTTATTTGACTGTTCTTGTCTCAGGAATGTATTATATCGACCCAAATCAGGGCAGTTCTGCTGATGCTTTGCTGGTATATTGTAACTTCAGTGCAGGTGGACAAACATGTTTGTCACCCCTGCAGCCACAGGTAAAGTTACAATTTTCATCAGCATTTCGATGAATATAAAATGTCTTGTCACTTTTGATCAATTTAATGCATCCTTGCTGAATAAAACTATTATTATTATTTTTTTTAAATCTTACTGACCCCACATTAAAGGTAGGGTAGGCAATTTCGGACAGGCTAGCAATAGCAAGCTAGCCTTAAATGCATAAGATCCCACCCTCACTTAAGATCGCTCTCCAAAGCCTCTCCTCCTTCAAAACACATGAACACAGCGCCTGCAAATTGCATGAGACGAGAGACGGCGTTAAATTCCCTCATGTCTCAAAGCACATAACACTACAATAATAATGAACGTAAACAGAGCTCTTACTCGTGCCACCTGACTGCTGCAGATTCATTTCGGTGTTGACATAGAAATGCATAAATCCGAGTCCTCTCGTAATTATGGTTACGACATGGTGTGAACGCAGCATAAGTTCGTTGTTTTGGCTCAGGAGGAACTGTAAAAGGTAGCTCTGTTTGTTTGTGGCGCTCTGTGTCTACAACTCTGCATAGCCTTGCAGAACGCACTAGTGACGTGTGATGTCTGCGAGGTATGGAAATACATATGTTGACAGGCTGGTAGGACATCATATCATGGTCCTGTGACTTCTTCAGAAGCTACAGTATATGTATATGTATTATTGATTGCTATCAGGATGTGAAGAGAGTTTCAACCAGTATAACAAAATATATTAATTTTGGGGTTGCCTACCCTACTATTTAATCTTATGACAAGTTTAATTTTGTTTAATTCATATTTGGCTGATAATGAGACACCTCTCTGCTTTAGATACCCATGAGATCCTGGCTCAAAGATGCCATGTCAGACTCATTTACTTGGTTGAGCACTATAGATGGCGGCTTTCAGGTATGTTATTTGATCAGAACCAATAACCAGAATATCCTCCTGCCATCATGTCCCGCCCCTGAGTAAATCTTTACTTTATAGTTTGATTACACTGAAACTGGTGCGGTACAAATGAGATTCCTACGACTGAACAGCAAGATTGCCAAGCAGAACATCACATTTTCATGCCAGCCAAACACCCACCAGGGCTCCAATGAAAGAGAGATTAAGTTCCTTGCCGACTCAAGAAGACAGAGCTTCTTGGGAACATTACTGGATTGTGAAGTAAGACAACTGTAACTAAGTTATAATGGATTACATTGCTGGCCACTTAAATTTATTATGTCCCCTTTCTGTCTGTGTTTAGCATACAGAGGCGCTGGATACAGGCCCTCGGGAGTCTGTGTTCCAGTTTGAGACCGAAGACCTGGAGCTTTTACCAATTAGAGATGTGGCTTTATTTGGCCACAGCGACACAACAGAAGAGTTTCAGTTTACTGTAGGACACGTCTGCTTCAGCTAAAACATAAACAATCTCTCATTTGAGGGCTGTTCTGCAGAGCTCTTACTGAGTAGCTCTCTGCTGAGGAAATCAGGACGTTCTTTACTCTACTGTTCTCCATCTGCTGTGGGAATGGAGGTTCCTAATGAAGTTTTCACCTTCAGTTTACAGTGTACCTTCAGTACAATGAACTGGTTTGTTGTCTGTTGGCAACAGTAATCTGGTGCACAACTTCTCATGAGGAGTTGTAAAATATTGTTGTATATTGTTTGCAATGTTTTTTTTTTCTTCTTTTAAATAACTGATTATTTATATGATGTCTTGATGTTACTCTTGTCACATTCACTTCCACAAACCATGATTTCTTTAAAAAAAACTTTAATTCAGGTTTTGTTGCACCTTATGACAAAGATCACTGTGATATACACTGCATGGCCAAAAGTTTGTTTGACACTTTTAACACCAAGCTGTGTTGTCACTATTGGTCATGTGGTGTATGTGGCGCCCAAATCTGGTACTATTTAAACAATGTGCCTCAAACGTATATCAGGCACTGCTTGTGAAGATTATAACATGAATTACTTACAAAGCTGTCAGACAGTTGCTGTGAGCCCATTGCTCATGGTGGAATTTGTTATATCTCAATCAACAAATTATGATGACCATTATTAAATAAGTGTCAGTTGTTCTTGTGTGCAAAATACAAAAACAGTCCCATTAAAAAATACAATTTAGGTCATTGTAAAGTAACACATTGCAATCTGTTTTAATAACAAACTGATTTTATTCAAATGAGTGTGTTTTTTTATTATTGTGGAGTAGCCTATGCCAAAAAAAAAAAAAAAAAAAAAGTATAAACAAGTCCTGGAGGATTTTTTCTCCGGATTACTTTATGAATTTAGGGTGCATTCAGCTTTAATTATAATAACTGTATTTTTGAGCTTATACAGAAGGGAAGTGCATATCAATTTCTGCAGGACTGGTCTGGCTCATTCAAATGTACTGATTTGTACATGCATTTACTGAATTAGACTGCTAATGTAAAATGTTTTGCAAATACAACTTTACTAAAGTAAAACTAAGATAAAAACATAAATATATAGACGGCTAAATATAAAATATGAGTTTATTATATTATACACTACCAATTAAATAGTTATTTTTTGTTATCTTTAAGATTTTTTTTTAAATGCAAGGCTGCATTTATTTGATCAAAATACATTCATATATGTTCATTCACCTAAACTCCAGTGACCATTTCAGTGTAGTGTAAACCTGTAGGCTTGTGTGGTAAATAATAAATAATACCAAAATGAGTTTTTAGGTTTCTATGTTTGTCGCCCTCTGGAGGATTATTTGGAAAAGCCACAAGTTGCTGCTACTAGTGTAAGTGTACAGTTCAACACGCCTCCTTACAGCTGGATGTGTATTCGTCTCCAGGAAATCACTTGAAACATCAGCTAAGAAAATGGCTGCAATATGATCCAGTTAACGTTAATCCTTCACGGTTTTCAAACGTGTCTTTCGAAAGTCGCATGGTATTCGCCACTTAGGTAAAGTTGGTTTTATATTCGCACATTCGCACTTTCACATCTCAATAACAAGCGCAATAAAGCACATTTTTGCTAAATAAAAGCAGCTACATGATCTTTAGGACAAAGATGGTGAACTACAACACTCTCCACAATCAATCAAAACGGGCAAATATTGTTTTAATGGCATACAAAGTTGCGACTGTTCACTGAACATTCAATGTGTGTGGTAAAGAAGATTAGGGACCGTCTAAAAAGGTCTATTTTTTTCCATTGTGTGCAAACAGACAACTACATTTTTGCAAAGTACAGATGTACCAGCAAATCTCTCTCACATTATGTGTTCTAATGCTATTGATTGCACTTTAGCAACAATAAAAAATGCATTATAATTAGGAAACCTGCCTCACTTTACATAATGTACATAAATATTTTTAGAATAAAATTACATTAATTCACCAAAGGGATTTTTTACTATCCGAAGGTTGTAGCATGTTCCTAGTGACCACACTGACTTGCTACAGGTGAAATTTTGACAAAAAGTCCCTTACTGTACATACAGTTGACAAATATGTTTTTTTTTTTAATTACTGTAATTCACCCTAAGTATTTTTTCGTGTTCCAAAGGCTGTAGTGTTTTCCTACAGACCACACTGACCTACTACAGGTGAAATTTGGACAAAAAGTCCCTTACTGTACGTACAGTTGACAAATTATGTTTTTTTTTAAATTACTGTAATTCACCCTAAGTATTTTTTCGTGTTCCAAAGGGTGTAGTGCTTTCCTAGTGACCACACCGACTTACTACAGGTGAAATTTTGACAACAGTGTACAATTATCAAATATGTTTATGTAATGAGCATATTATTACATATGTTTATTACATGTTTTTGAAATAAACTGTAAATCACCTATAGAGTTTTTTATATATATCCCAAAGGTTGTAGTACTTTCCTACAGACCAGACTGACTTACTACAGGTGAAATTTTGACTATAACTCCCTTACTGTACGTACAATTATCAAATAAGTTTATGAAAAAATTACTGTAATTCACCTAAAGTATTTGTTCATGTTCCAAAGGCTGTAGTGCTTTCCTAGTGACCAGACTGACTTACTACAGGTGGAATTTTGACAATATCTCCTTTACTGTACGTACAATAAACAAATAAGTTTAAGAAAAAATTACAGTAATTCCCCTAAAGTATTTTTTCATGTTCCAAAGGCTGTAGTGCTTCCCTAGTGATCAGACTGACATACTACAGGTGGAATTTTGACAATACCTCCCTTACTGTACGTACAATAAACAAATACATTTAAGAAAAAATTACAGTAATTCCCCTAAAGTATTTTTTCCTGTTCCAAAGGCTGTAGTGCTTTCCTAGTGACCACACTGACTTACTCCAGGTGGAATTTTGACAATACCTCCTTTACTGTACGTACAATAATCAAATATGTTTATGAAAAAATGACTGTTATTCCGCTAAAGTATTTTTTCCTGTTCCAAAGGCTGTAGTGCTTCCCTAGTGATCAGACTGACTTACTACAGGTGGAATTTTGACAATACCTCATTTACTGTACGTACAATAAACAAATGTTCAAGAAAAAATTACAGTAATTCCCCTAAAGTATTTTTTCATGTTCCAAAGGCTGTAGTGCTTTCCTAGTGACCACACTGACTTACTACAGGTGGAATTTTGACAATACCTCCTTTACTGTACGTACAATAATCAAATATGTTTATAAAAAATTTACTGTAATTCACCTAAAGTATTTTTTCCTGTTCCAAAGGCTGTAGTGCTTTCCTAGTGACCAGACTGAGTTACTACACATGCATTTTTGACAATACCTCCTTTACTGTACGTACAATAATCAAATATGTTTATGAAAAAATGACTGTTATTCCCCTAAAGTATTTTTTCCTGTTCCAAAGGCTGTAGTGCTTCCCTAGTGATCAGACTGACTTACTCCAGGTGGAATTTTGACAATATCTCCTTTACTGTACGTACAATAAACAAATAAGTTTAAGAAAAAATTACAGTAATTCCCCTAAAGTATTTTTTCATGTTCCAAAGGCTGTAGTGCTTCCCTAGTGATCAGACTGACATACTACAGGTGGAATTTTGACAATACCTCCCTTACTGTACGTACAATAAACAAATACATTTAAGAAAAAATTACAGTAATTCCCCTAAAGTATTTTTTCCTGTTCCAAAGGCTGTAGTGCTTTCCTAGTGACCACACTGACTTACTACAGGTGGAATTTTGACAATACCTCCTTTACTGTACGTACAATAATCAAATATGTTTATAAAAAATTTACTGTAATTCACCTAAAGTATTTTTTCCTGTTCCAAAGGCTGTAGTGCTTTCCTAGTGACCAGACTGAGTTACTACACATGCATTTTTGACAATACCTCCTTTACTGTACGTACAATAATCAAATATGTTTATGAAAAAATGACTGTTATTCCCCTAAAGTATTTTTTCCTGTTCCAAAGGCTGTAGTGCTTCCCTAGTGATCAGACTGACTTACTACAGGTGGAATTTTGACAATACCTAATTTACTGTACGTACAATAAACAAATGTTCAAGAAAAAATTACAGTAATTCCCCTAAACTATTTTTTCATGTTCCAAAGGCTGTAGTGCTTTCCTAGTGACCACACTGACTTACTACAGGTGGAATTTTGACAATACCTCCTTTACTGTACGTACAATAATCAAATATGTTTATAAAAAATTTACTGTAATTCACCTAAAGTATTTTTTCCTGTTCCAAAGGCTGTAGTGCTTTCCTAGTGACCAGACTGAGTTACTACACATGCATTTTTGACAATACCTCCTTTACTGTACGTACAATAATCAAATATGTTTATGAAAAAATGACTGTTATTCCCCTAAAGTATTTTTTCCTGTTCCAAAGACTTGTAGTGCTTCCCTAGTGATCAGACTGACTTACTACAGGTGGAATTTTGACAATACCTCATTTACTGTACGTACAATAAACAAATGTTCAAGAAAAAAATACAGTAATTCCCCTAAAGTATTTTTTCATGTTCAAAAGGCTGTAGTGCTTTCCTAGTGACTTACTCCAGGTGGAATTTTGACAATACCTCCTTTACTGTACGTACAATAAACAAATAAGTTTAAGAAAAAATTACAGTAATTCACCTAAAGTATTTTTTCCTGTTCCAAAGGCTGTAGTGCTTTCCTAGTGACCAGACTGACTTACTACAGGTGGAATTTTGACAATATCTCCTTTACTGTACGTACAATAAACAAATAAGTTTAAGAAAAACTTACAGTAATTCCCCTAAAGTATTTTTTCATGTTCCAAAGGCTGTAGTGCTTTCCTAGTGATCAGACCGACTTACTACAGGTGGAATTTTGACAATACCTCTTTTACTGTACGTACAATAAACAAATAAGTTTAAGAAAAACTTACAGTAATTCCCCTAAAGTATTTTTTCATGTTCCAAAGGCTGTAGTGCTTCCCTAGTGATCAGACCGACTTACTACAGGTGGAATTTTGACAATACCTCTTTTACTGTACGTACAATAAACAAATAAGTTTAAGAAAAACTTACAGTAATTCCCCTAAAGTATTTTTTCATGTTCCAAAGGCTGTAGTGCTTCCCTAGTGATCAGACCGACTTACTACAGGTGGAATTTTGACAATATCTCCTTTACTGTACGTACAATAAACAAATAAGTTTAAGAAAAACTTACAGTAATTCCCCTAAAGTATTTTTTCATGTTCCAAAGGCTGTAGTGCTTTCCTAGTGACCACACTGACTTACTCCAGGTGGAATTTTGACAATACCTCCTTTACTGTACGTACAATAAACAAATAAGTTCAAGAAAAAATTACAGTAATTCCCCTAAAGTATTTTTTCCTGTTCCAAAGGCTGTAGTGCTTTCCTAGTGACCACACTGACTTACTACAGGTGGAATTTTGACAATACCTCCTTTACTGTACGTTCAGTATACAAATATTAATTAAAAATAAATTACAGTAATTCACCTATAGTGTTTTTTAGATATTCCAAAGGTTGTAGTGCTTTCATAGTGATCAGACTGACTTACTACTTGTTAAATACTGCCAATACCTTACTGTAAGTATAGTACAAACATATTATTATTAAAAAGTTACTGTAATTTCTCCTTTTTTCATGTTCCAAAGGTTATAGTATGTTCCCAGTGATCGCTCTACTCAATTAACTTTGATAAATGTATTAGGTAAAAGTATGTATTAGAACTGCTGTTCCTTGTACAACACAATTCTTTCATTGATTAAAAATAGCAGATATTTTAGGTTAATAATATTTTCAATGTTATAAATAAGCAACGCCCTTATTGTAATTATTCAAGTTACGTTTTTGTTATGAAGTCCTGAAGAAGTGGATTCTGGAACACACTGCTGCTTCAATGTATATCTAATGAGTGATTATAATCAAGGTATTAATCAATAGTTTTCCTTCTATATATCAAATGAGTTGAATGACTTCTCTAGGCTTATGAGATTTTACTTTTGTTATATACAGTGAGGAAAATAAGTATTTGAACACCCTGCTATTTTGCAAGTTCTCCCACTTGGAAATCATGGAGGGGTCTGAAATTGTCATCGTAGGTGCATGTCCACTGTGAGAGACATAATCTAAAAAAGAAAAACCAAAAATCACAATATATGATTTTTTAACTATTTATTTGTATGATACAGCTGCAAATAAGTATTTGAACACCTGTCTATCAGCTAGAATTCTGACCCTCAAAGACCTGTTAGTCTGCCTTTAAAATGTCCACCTCCACTCCATTTATTATCCTAAATTAGATGCACCTGTTTGAGGTCGTTAGCTGCATAAAGACACCTGTCCACCCCATACAATCAGTAAGAATCCAGCTACTAACATGGCTAAGACCAAAGAGCTGTCCAAAGACACTAGAGACAAAATTGTACATCTCCACAAGGCTGGAAAGGGCTACGGGGAAATTGCCAAGCAGCTTGGTGAAAAAAGGTCCACTGTTGGAGCAATCATTAGAAAATGGAAGGAGCTAAACATGACTGTCAATCTCCCTCGGACTGGGGCTCCATGCAAGATCTCACCTCGTGGGGTCTCAATGATCCTAAGAAAGGTGAGAAATCAGCCCAGAACTACACAGGAGGAGCTGGTCAATGACCTGAAAAGAGCTGGGACCACCGTTTCCAAGGTTACTGTTGGTAATACACTAAGACGTCATGGTTTGAAATCATGCATGGCACGGAAGGTTCCCCTGCTTAAACCAGCACATGTCAAGGCCCGTCTTAAGTTTGCCAATGACCATTTGGATGATCCAGAGGAGTCATGGGAGAAAGTCATGTGGTCAGATGAGACCAAAATAGAACTTTTTGGTCATAATTCCACTAAACGTGTTTGGAGGAAGAAGAATGATGAGTACCATCCCAAGAACACCATCCCTACTGTGAAGCATTGGGGTGGTAGCATCATGCTTTGGGGGTGTTTTTCTGCACATGGTACAGGGCGACTGCACTGTATTAAGGAGAGGATGACCGGGGCCATGTATTGCAAGATTTTGGGGAACAACCTCCTTCCCTCAGTTAGAGCATTGAAGGCTGGGTCTTCCAACATGACAATGACCCGAAGCACACAGCCAGGATAACCAAGGAGTGGCTCTGTAAGAAGCATATCAAGGTTCTGGCGTGGCCTAGCCAGTCTCCAGACCTAAACCCAATAGAGAATCTTTGGAGGGAGCTCAAACTCCGTGTTTCTCAGCGACAGCCCAGAAACCTGACTGATCTAGAGAAGATCTGTGTGGAGGAGTGGGCCAAAATCCCTCCTGCAGTGTGTGCAAACCTGGTGAAAAACTACAGGAAACGTTTGACCTCTGTAATTGCAAACAAAGGCTACTGTACCAAATATTAACATTGATTTTCTCAGGTGTTCAAATACTTATTTGCAGCTGTATCATACAAATAAATAGTTAAAAAATCATACATTGTGATTTCTGGATTTTTTTTTTAGATTATGTCTCTCACAGTGGACATGCACCTACGATGACAATTTCAGACCCCTCCATGATTTCTAAGTGGGAGAACTTGCAAAATAGCAGGGTGTTCAAATACTTATTTTCCTCACTGTAAATTATCAGTGTGATTATCGAAAATGTTATTTCATGTATCATTTAAATATAAGTCTGTATTTGATATCTGAGGTGTAACGTAAGGGTCTGGCCCATGCCCGGAATGCAGTAACAGTGCTTGCTCATTTAGCCTGGCTTCCAGAGATGAAATATGGACTTCTTTAACAGGTGTCACTACATCCATCTGCTTTTCTAGGCTACCCTGATAGCAATGGTCTCAGGAGTCATTGAAACCTATAGTTGACAGACCATTTCTTAGTTAAAGTCTTTACTTTACAGTTAGATTTAAAGTATCCTCTCCTTGAGATAAATGACATGTTATATTAATGTTTTGAGAAGACTCTCCTCCTCACCAAATCCAATCTTGAAGAAACTGTGTCTGTGTGTGTTAGTATTCTTGGTTACATGTTAAGGAACAAGTGGAAATATAGCTGCAAGCAGCGATACGGGGCCAAGCCCCTGAAGCAGCAGTAAGAGCAGTAATAGTAAAAACAGCAGAAATTGAAGAAAAAAGAGCTGGTTTAGAAGTATAGGTGAAAATGAACTCATAATGAACAGAAGTTCAGATGAGAATGAACATATAATGAAGAAGATATATATATTAATCCAAAAGGAAGAAAGATTAATACAACGTTGAATAATAAAGGAATCGACATGACACAACATTACACACAATTGTTTTTAAATCATCCCACGCGGGGCTCAAACCCATTATCTCTGGGTCAGATACCTGTCACTCATATCATTAGCCACTGGGAAGTTGCGTGTTTGGCAAGATGAAGAAGGTCCAGTAGTTCAAGTGAGAAGCAATTCAAAATGAATAATTTTTGTATAAATTTACTGCATGCTGTATTTATTGAGTTCGCTCACATATAGACACCATGTCTGGAACAGAAGCAACTTTTACACCACAATACCTCTTGCGGTCTGGGAATGAGCCACACAGGATTCAAACCCACAACCGGAATGGTTCAGGGCTCGCGGCATGTGGTTTAGCAGCTTGCACCACTCAGATGACGCTGTCTTACCAAGCTGCCAAGGAGAGGCTTAAGTGTAAGAATGAGCACACAAAGGCATGTTAACCAGATTAGTTAAGTTAGCAAGTTAAGTTAGCTTAATGCTAATGTAGTTTATGGTTATCCTGATAGCTGAAGAGCCACATTAGAAAGAATGGCATCAGGTTAGCATGCTAACCAATTAGCATGCTAAGCTAACTACCATAAGGCAACAAATACAGGTCAAATTTGGAGAAATGTATATCAGGAACGATAGCAAAAATAAAAAATCTGTTCAGTCACTTCAGTGTGGCTTGGTCCAAAGATCATCTGAGCCAATTTTTGTAAAAATTGAACAAAATTTGAATGAGGAGTAGCACAAAAAAATGAACACTGTACTTTTCAAAATGGCCACTACTGTAATCGGCAGAGTCTTAATATAAGATATATGACAAAGCTTAGACCTTGGTGAAGGGTATAATTGCTGTGATTTTTGTAAATGTAAGGGGAAGCGGCCTACTTTTGATCACTGGTTCTGATTCTTGACTTCTGCCTGATGAAACTGCAAACATTCTTCAGTAAAATTTCCTTTAATTTATTATAATTCTGACTCTTGTCTTAAATTGAGTGCACTTCTAACTCCTGGTCCTAATAAATCATATCTGGTCCTTGGGTCTTTAACTGTAAGTCCCAAAATACAGATATACAGTGGTAATCCATATTGAAACAAGGACAATAAAGCAGAAGTTTCAGCAGATATTCTTTTGATGTTCCACTGTTTAAGGTACACAGTGAGCACAACCATTGGGCATCTTTTTTCAGGTAGCTTGTCTGGTGATAGTCCAATGCAGCATACATTGGGTACCATCTTTGGCACTGTTCACGTTGGTAAACATGACAAGGATTAATTATGTAACAAACCACTAACAGTTATAGTTATGTGTGTTAACCAATTACATAATGCAATGAATAAATATTGAATAAAATGTTCAATTGCTTAAATATTTTTGTTTACCCAAAGTAGTCCTGACTGGAAACATTTGAAAAAATTGTATTCAAACACACACATTTGTTTTACTTAAACTTTTATGTCACTTCTCTAAAAGAAAATATAGTAAAGTAAAAAGTACTTGACAAAACAATCAGTTAAAGGGTTTATGATAATATAAGAACAACTTAAACCAAGAGAGGATCAACAACAGCAAAATTTTAAAGAGGTGATATTGAAATTTTACTCTAACCACAAGGAATTAATTAAAACTTTTATGTATAATCTCAGTGGAACAATTAGAAAGATAATAGAAATAAAACAGTGCACTGTACAGTATCTTGAATGCCTCCATGATCTTGCTGTTCGTTATCTGTCAGATTTGCTGCACCAATGCATACAGGTTCAGTCACTACTGTTAATAATAATGTAGCCCCTATTAATGTACTACAACCTTAAACAAACAAAACCCCCTTTAGTGAATTACAGTTAGTATATATATTATTATGTAAAACAGTATTATTAGGTATTGTCAAAATTTCACCTGGAGTAAGTCAGTGTGGTCACTAGGAAAGCACTACAATCTTTGGAATATATATATAAAAAACACTATAGGTGAATTACAGTTTATTACATAAGCATATGTAATAAACACATGTAATAATGTTTATTACATAAAAATATTTGATAATTGTACAGTAAAGGAGGTATTGTCAAAATTTCACCTGTAGTAAGTCGGTGTGGTCACTAGGAAAGCACTACACCCTTTGGAACACGAAAAAATACTTAGGGTGAATTACAGTAATTTAAAAAAAAACATATTTGTCAACTGTACGTACAGTAAGGGACTTTTTGTCAAAATTTCACCTGTAGTAAGTCAGCCTGGTCTGTAGGAAAACACTACAGCCTTTGGAACATGAAAAAATACTTTAGGGGAATTACTGTAATTTTTTCTTAAACGTATTTGTTTATTGTACATACAGTAAAGGAGGTATTGTCAAAATTCCACCTGTAGTAAGTCGATCTGATCACTAGGAAAGCACTACAGCCTTTGGAACATGAAAAAATATTTTAGGGGAATTACTGTAATTTTTTCTTGAACTTATTTGTTTATTGAACGTACAGTAAAGGAGGTATTGTCAAAATTCCACCTGTAGTAAGTCAGTGTGGTCACTAGGAAAGCACTACAGCCTTTGGAACATGAAAAAATACTTTAGGGGAATTACTGTAATTTTTTCTTAAATGTATTTGTTTATTGTACGTACAGTAAAGGAGGTATTGTCAAAATTCCACCTGTAGTAAGTCGGTCTGATCACTAGGAAAGCACTACAGCCTTTGGAACATGAAAAAATACTTTAGGGGAATTACTGTAATTTTTTCTTGAACTTATTTGTTTATTGTACGTACAGTAAAGGAGGTATTGTCAAAATTCCACCTGTAGTAAGTCAGTGTGGTCACTAGGAAAGCACTACAGCCTTTGGAACATGAAAAAATACTTTAGGGGAATTACTGTAATTTTTTCTTGAACTTATTTGTTTATTGTACGTACAGTAAAGGAGGTATTGTCAAAATTCCACCTGTAGTAAGTCAGTGTGGTCACTAGGAAAGCACTACGGCCTTTGGAACATGAAAAAATAGTTTAGGGGAATAACTGTAATTTTTTCTTAAACTTATTTGTTTATTGTACGTACAGTAAGGGAGTTATTGTCCAAATTTCACCTGGTGTAAGTCAGTGTGGTCACTAGGAAAGCACTACAGCCTTTGAAACAGGAAAAAATAGTTTAGGGGAATTACAGTAATTTTTTCTTGGACTTATTTGTTTATTGTACGTACAGTAAGGGAGTTATTGTCCAAATTTCACCTGTAGTAAGTCAGTGTGGTCACTAGGAAAGCACTACAGCCTTTGGAACAGGAAAAAATACTTTAGGGGAATTACTGTAATTTTTTCTTAAACTTATTTGTTTATTGTACGTACAGTAAAGGAGGTATTGTCAAAATTCCACCTGTAGTAAGTCAGTGTGGTCACTAGGAAAGCACTACAGCCTTTGGAACATGAAAAAATACTTTAGGGGAATTACTGTAATTTTTTCTTGAACTTATTTGTTTATTGTACGTACAGTAAAGGAGGTATTGTCAAAATTCCACCTGTAGTAAGTCAGTCTGATCACTAGGAAAGCACTACGGCCTTTGGAACATGAAAAAATACTTTAGGGGAATTACTGTAATTTTTTCTTAAACTTATTTGTTTATTGTACGTACAGTAAGGGAGTTATTGTCCAAATTTCACCTGTAGTAAGTCAGTGTGGTCACTAGGAAAGCACTACAGCCTTTGAAACAGGAAAAAATAGTTTAGGGGAATTACAGTAATTTTTTCTTGGACTTATTTGTTTATTGTACGTACAGTAAGGGAGTTATTGTCCAAATTTCACCTGGAGTAAGTCAGTGTGGTCACTAGGAAAGCACTACAGCCTTTGGAACATGAAAAAATACTTTAGGGGAATTACTGTAATTTTTTCTTGAACTTATTTGTTTATTGTACGTACAGTAAAGGAGGTATTGTCAAAATTCCACCTGTAGTAAGTCAGTGTGGTCACTAGGAAAGCACTACAGCCTTTGAAACATGAAAAAATACTTTAGGGGAATTACTGTAATTTTTTCTTAAACTTATTTGTTTATTGTACGTACAGTAAGGGAGTTATTGTCCAAATTTCACCTGGAGTAAGTCAGTGTGGTCACTAGGAAAGCACTACAGCCTTTGGAACATGAAAAAATACTTTAGGGGAATTACTGTAATTTTTTCTTAAACTTATTTGTTTATTGTACGTACAGTAAGGGAGTTATTGTCCAAATTTCACCTGGAGTAAGTCAGTGTGGTCACTAGGAAAGCACTACAGCCTTTGAAACAGGAAAAAATAGTTTAGGGGAATTACAGTAATTTTTTTGGAAACGTATTCGTTTATTGTACGTACAGTAAGGGAGTTATTGTCAACATTCCACCTGTAGTAAGTCAGTCTGATCACTAGGAAAGTACTACAACCATTGAATATAAATATAAAAACACACTATAGGTGAATTACAGTTTATTACAAAAACACATGTAATAATGTTTATTACATAGATATATTTGATAATTGTACAGTTATTGTCCAAATTCCACCTGGAGTAAGTCAGTGTGGTCACTAGGAAAGCACTACAGCCTTTGGAACAGGAAAAAATGATTTGATTATTGTACTGTTTGGGGTGGGGTACAGTTGTAAGACCCAAGACCAGATATGATGACAGAAGACCAGGAGTCGTGAAATTCAATCAAATAAGTAAAATTTTACTGAAGAATAGTTTGCAGTTAAATTGGTAGAGCCAGCGTCAAAGTCACGAGAAGGTCGCAAGCCAACTCTACCTTACAAACAAATCTCACACAATTATACCTTTTTCAAGGACATGCATTACATAATCGTTTACTTCTGATTGGCTAAGAGAACATAAAGTCTAAACAATAATACATTTTTGATAGCTAAGTGGGTATATCGCCGTTAATCAGAATATTTGTCGTCCATTTCCGAGATTTAAGTCCGTGGTAACCTTCTTCCAGGGTCCAAGAATGTTGTATATCACAAAGTTCTGAACCTGCAAAGAATAAAAAATGCACACACACACACAACACTGCCTGACAAACAACAGTTCTCTTTGAGGCTGAAGAAGGCCTGAGCTCATTATCAGAAGAGCAGTCCACCTAAACAGGCTGATAAAACATTTCACTCCAGGAAAGCAGGAACGATAATATGCCCCTTTACTCCACTCCCTAAAGAAATACACGAGATGTTCACTTGATGAAAATAAGGTGAAATTATGTATAAATTGACCCTCAAACTTATACAAGTCAACTAAGACAGATATATAGATGAAGATATGTGGATATTGTTGTGAAATATGCAATTATTCTATTGTAATAATGGCTTGTTGTATATGAAGTATTTATGGGTCATAGTAAACCACAATTGTAACTAATAAAAAAGTGGTTTTATAATGAAAGGTACCATAAGTAGTTGTTAAACAATTTATTAAGAAAGTGTTTACTGCACTGTAAAAAAAGAAAAGTTGACTTAACTTAAAATTATAAGGCAACTTGCTGCAGATTTTTTGAGTTGACTCAACTAAAACATCTCTATAGTTGAGTTGACTCGACTATAACATCTCCAGCTGAGTAAACTCTATTAGTTGAGTCAACTCAAAAAATCTGTGCAGCAAGTTGCCTTAGAATTTTAAGTTTAGTCAACTTTTCTTTTACAGTGTGTAAAACACTTGTATTAATAATCATTGTAACCATATATTGAGAAAATAGTTTATTAAGAAAAACACCTGAACTTGTTTTATAAATATTTTTATTATGAAAATGTTTTTTAAAGAAAAGCATACCACACTGAAGGTTGTAAGCATTTATTAAGCAGATGATGGTGGCAGAGTAGAGAGGAATTGAAAATGTATTAGAAAGAGCTTTGCAAAAGAAAGGAGAAAAATGCCATCATTACCGTCTATGTGTTGCGGACGAGATACAGAAGATACAGCCATGATGGAAAGGTCCAGAAAAAGAGGACAAAGAGACGAAGAGTTTTATATGTGAAAGTCCTAAGGGGTCTTCCAGAAATAATGACAGTTCAAGATTTTGTGTTTGACCAATTGGCTGTAAAACACTGAATGTATGCAGATGGAGTTTCCAGGAGTCCCAAGACAATCCCAAGACAATTGTCATCAAAAGGCCCCTTGCATGTGAACACAACCCAAAGGCACACACTGGAATGCACCTAAAAGAAAATGAATACAGAAATGATTAGGATACTACTTGATTGTTGAATTTTTAATAAGAATAAAGTAATCATTCAAAAGGATATATATAATTTAATTGAAGAAACAGGGGATTCTGACCCCAACCTTTCAGTACGTACAGTAAGGGAGGTATTGTCAAAATTTCACCTGTAGTAAGTCAGTGTGGGATAGTGTAAGTCAATAAGAAAGCACTACAGGCTTTGGAACAGGAAAAATACTTTAGGGGAATTACTGTAATTTTTTTAAAATTAATATTTGTATACTGAACGTACAGTAAGGGAGATACTGTGAAAATTCCACCTGTAGTAAGTCAGTCTGGTCAGTAGGAACATACTACAACCTTTGGAACATGAAAAAATCTCTTTGGTGAATAATTGTAACTTTTACATAAAACATTTTTGCGTACTGTATGTACAATAGCCTACACAAAAGTACACTTAAGCAGTCTAGGTGAATACACAGCAAATATCAAACCTGAAACTATTTTAATTTTTTTTTAAACTTGACTATGTTCATAGTGAAGGTCTTACATGATCAAGTCTGCAACTTGGGTATTGCTTTTTATATTTGCTTCGTATATTTGTGGTGTTCTGCGTTCAATATCTTGTGAGCTGAATATTGTTACTTCACAAATAACATTGTTTTAATATTTAAATCTTCTTCTTAAAATGAGCTTTCCTTCGGGTTTGCACTTTGCAGATGGTCCCTTCTTAGCAGCCTGCGCATAGAGATCAATGTATTTTGTCCAGTGAGAAGGAAAGATCGTTTTGAGGAAAATTATGTTGTAGCTTCTGATGTTTAATCTGTAGTTATATGTGATAGGTGTTTTGTGTAGCAACGACGTTTAGTTCACGAGTTACTGAACGCAGAAGTCCGCGAATGTGCGAATATGCGAATATAAAACCAACTTTACCTAAGTGTATTCGCCACAGGTTTTTGTGAGTGTGACTGATCGCCGGTGAGCTCTAGGCCCTTCAGTGATGCCTCGGACCGTCGTGAGATCCTGAGCCGACCAGAGCTCCGCTCCACACAGCTGGAGCCTCGACATACTTCAGGAAGAGAGGTGAACGAGTTTGTATGATGTCTGCGCTTAAGCCCACACAAGTCAGAGAAATGTAGCCAAGTGTGAGATTTATTGTGTCACTAAATCGAGAAACTGGACTGTTTTTGTTCTAAATAAAATATAAATACTTTTAAGGGTTATTTAGACCAGACGTAATTTTAAGTCAGGTTTTAGTCAGCGAGAAAGCGTTGTCTGACAGTTGGCTCATCTGGCTGCCGAGAACCGGTTCTAAATAACAGTTCCTCGATTCAGACTAATTTATATTTATGGAATTCTGCCTCTGTGGTGGAAATACCGTACTGAAATACTCTGACTTTGTTTTCTGAACTATTTATTCGCTCGACGATGATATGAGAACGAATGACTCTTTTAAGTCGGTTCTTTTGAACGAATCAAACATCCTCGAAGTGGTTGCTGAATAGAATCAATCAGTCAACGATTGAAATATGCTACCCGTTTCTGTTTGTTTAGTATTTTTATTATAATATAGTTAGATATTTTTATTATAATGTGTAGTTAGATAATTAGATTGGTTGGACAATATGTGTCTTTTGATGTCAATTATTAACAGGGTCTCATCAGCTGATGGTATGAAGCAGTTTTAGACTTGCTCCGTAAATGAAATATAAATATTTTATGTTAATTAAAATACTTAATAATTTATTTATGCCATCGACGTCTGTAAAGTGTCAAATGTGAACGTTATAAACGTTTTTCTGTGTCATCAGTACTGTATGTGCCAGTCTGCTGCCCACGCAGCTACTGTCAGCACGGACTGTGTCTCAACACCTAGTGAACTGCCTATGTAGACAGCACTTTTAAACGTTATAGTCAACCCAGAGATATTGTACAGGTAGGCAGCTTTCTTGGTTTTGAGAAAGCTTGTTTTCTCTCTCTGTACACAGAGACCTGGTCACTGAGTTTATGAACAGTCTGGAGAGAGACAGGGAATCATGCTTTCACCATCAAGAAGGGATTTTGTATCTCTGACTCTCAGTGAAGGCGGCAGCTACACCAACAGCAAGCAGTGGCGCCGGCAGTCCTGCTGGAGGGTGAGTTCAACATTCAAGTCATTTATTTATTTACATGATGGTTTTATCTATTAGTAGCTTTGAGGTCCATCTGTATAGTGTAATGTTTTTGCTTAGTAGCATTTGATTGCAAAGATCTGATGATTCTACGATCACCTCGGCTTTTTGTCCAGAAATGGAAACAGCTGTCCAGATTGCAGCGCAGCCTGATTCTGTTTACATTGATGCTGTTGCTGGTTTGTGGAATCGCCACATCTCCCACTCTCATTGAACACTGGAGAGGTGAGCCACTATACCCCCCCCCCCCCCCCCCCCCCACCCCCCCAAAAAAAACCCTATCGAAACTAATAAATTGTCTTTTTGAAGCTTTAAAATTGCAATGTAACAGAAGTAGAGAGAGATCTTTTCTTCCATTTTGTGTTGTACATCCAAGCAAAACAACAGATTATGGGAAAGAAAAAAGATTTAGGGCAGGGACTTGCTTCTATCCATCAGTTGTTGATTGAATGGAGGCCGATCTGAATGCAAGCTTTGCAGTAGGTTGTAAGAAAGGGATGGGGCTTAAGTGAACTAAATGATTAGAGGAAACCGGAATATGTCACCATAGAGAAGCCAGATCCAGTTTTGACATTTTGATTAAAAAAAATATCGTTCACAATAAGATGTATAACATGCATTTACAAAATGCCAACTTTAACATAATATCTCTATTAAGGTTTGATTGAGAAGCTTATTATACCTCCTCTGTGTTCATGTTTCTCAGGTGATCAAGTTGGGGGGAACAGGAACGATGGGAAACTGCAATTTGTTGTTGACCTGAAAAATGAGTACAGGTCCATTCTTCCTGAGCCGCCCTCTGAGGTTAGTGTGACCCATTTGTTTCTTGCTTGCTTTTTGGATGCCCTCGTTTTATGAGTAACCCGATAACTCAAGGTTACAGGCTGTGCTTTGTGCTGCTTTTTGCAGTTTGTGGCAGTAACCTATGTTTTCCTCCTGAAACACAGAGAAAGGACTACCGTAGACGTGGACCTCCTATCTTGCAGAACCGTTTGCAAATCAAAACGAATGTTTCAGGTCTGTTGGGAGAAGAAAATCATGGACCGGACCTGAAGAATGCAGATAAAGGATCAGAGGGAGGAAAGCCGGTCATTAGGTTTGATCATTAGATTTTAAATGTCAACTGTGCTGAAACACAACAGCATGTGCATTTTGTCTGAGTATAGAGGACTAGATATTCCTGTGGTTTGTTTATTATTATCATTATTATTTATTTCTTACATGATTGTAGTTGGCGTGGAGCAGTGATAAAAGAAGAGCAGGCCTCTGATACTGACACCAAAGACACAGAAAACCAAGATGGCCCAGCATCATTAGCACGTGGTTTGTTATTTTGTCAAGAGTCAGTTGCTAAATCTATTAATACTTTCTAAATAAAAACACATTTTATGTAGCTGATCTGCCTGAATGAATTTGTTTATTTTTCTGGATTGCACTGAAGCAGCTGTTTCCTGTGTTTTTGTTGCTTTTAGCTGAGAGCAGGCTGGAGGCTGTGAGAGAAGCTTTTAGACATGCCTGGAAGGGCTACAAAGACTTTGCTTGGGGTCATGATGAGCTCAAACCAATCTCTAAATCATATGGAGAGTGGTTTGGACTTGGACTGACCCTAATTGATGCTCTGGACACCATGTGGATCTTGGGTCTCAAAGAGGGTAATTTAGCTTGCTAGAGAAAATACATTACAGAAGCCTACACAGAACAATTTTTTTTTTCTGTCTCCTTTTCTCAAGATCCAAAATGCCTTGTGGCATGGACTGGAAAAATCCAGTCCAAGTCAAAAGGCATTAAATAAATAAATAAATAAATCTTATTTATATACAGTATATATTAGGGCTGTCAGCCCTAACGCGTTAACTTATGCGATTAATTTAATATTTCTTAATGTTTTAAAATAATTTAAGGCAAATAAATTACTTAAGCATGTGAAATTGCATCATTAACGTAATTTACGGCACACGGTTAGATGATCTTAGAAGTTAGGAGTTTATCACAGTGATCCAGTAAGCGAATTCATTAAAAAAACAATCAGTCCAAAACAGCGCTAATGTAAAGAAAACCAGGCTGAATACATCAGAGATGGCAGAGAGAATAGAGACTCACTTTGCGTTTTCAGTGAATTATTCATTCCAGGTTGTTTCACTTTAAAACATGAGCTCTGTCAAATTCTGTGATTGTTTCTAAAGAGCGCGAGCCCTCACACATCGCACTGTGTGAAATACAGACGGAACGTCAAAATATCCCACTGCTGTATGGCCAGGTGATGCGTAAACTACGTTTCTCGATTGGATAAAGCAAACCAGCGTCTCGCTAGTTACGTTTTGATGGATGAGGATTGGAATCAAGGTAAAGACGATTGCAGTGACATACAGGAGTCGTACAGTAAGTACTCGTGACGTGAGTCCGTTATATTTATGCGCAGACAAACCGTGCATGTGCGCTCTTGATGCACTGATAGCACGATGTATTTATGCACAGACACATTTCAGTACATTAATGTTGTTTCCACACACATTCAGGATAATGCTTTGATTTGTCATCATGTCATGTGTATGTTGATGTGTTTAGTAATTATGAATGGATCCGTGTACTGTAGTAGGTAATATATGCAGTCAGGTCAAGGTGTTTGGTTTATGTTTTTTTGGCATCTCCATGTGGTCCTGTTCGGTATTGACTTGTCTAAAATATAAACAAGCTCTTGCGCTGTACACGTATGTCTGTAATGTGAAAGTGATAGTGTGTAAAGTGATTCTCTGATAGCGTAACAGAGTCACAGTTTTTACACTTTTTTGGGAAATCAACCAACTGACTTAAAGGTACAATATGTAATGTACTTTCAATTGTGTACTTACATTATCCTAAATGTTTCCAAGAATTAGCAAATTCAGAGAAATTCACAATTTTAAATAGTGCCCGTCACTTGTCGCCTGTCACTGACGTAATATCCGTGTTATCCCTGGTTTCCGCTTGTACTGCCATAGTAACCATGGCGACAGACGTGGACAACTGCGTTACGTCTAGCGGCACGCTCACGCTGTTGTTTTTTCGTTCAAACATTATGGACCATGGCAAGCAGACTTTGGGACAGAAGTATAAATAAAACGAGGATCAATATCGGCGTGGCGTTTTCGCAATGCCGAGAGCTCCACAACAAATTTGGACTTGACAGAGCTTCGCGACTTGACAGAGACGCCGCTCTTGCATGTACTTTATTAGACAGGTGAGCAAATGTACATAAAACGAATCAATGTTATATAGCTCAACATGATGAAATGTTAGAATATGATCAGTATGTTATTCTAATGTTGATCTAGCTTCCTGCTAGTCTCATACAGCCAACAAACTAACACATAGAATAACATAACTTTCAACACACTCAAGTGCAGTTTAGTATGATAGTGTAGCGTTAGACCAAGTGAAACAGCGCTGTGTTACCTCACAAGTTTAATTTGACAAATAAACTGACCTTTGTGAGTATTAATTCAGCACTTGCGGCTAGTTCGGTAGAATGAAATGTCCTTATTCCTTTATATCCGTGGGACTCGCGTGTGGTGCTGATATCTGTCTCTTATTAGCAATCGCGCCCAGCTTCATAACACAGTCACGTTAAAAAACATGAATGTTTTCACTCATCCATAAACATTATTAGATCCTTCGGCATCACGACAAGTTCCATGATTCCGCTTATCACTGCGTCATCAATCTACGCCTTTGTTATTGTAAGAGGTTAGCGCCCCCTAGCGGCAAAAACAATTACATATTGTAGCTTTAATAATAGCTATATGTGAATGCATTTTTTTTCTTATCCCATCTTAAAATGAAGACATTGACATACATCGGAAAAAAAATACACTTCAACTTCACCTACTCATTTTATGATGTACCCTGAAGTTGTTTACTGTGTATGTGATGTGGCTTACTTAATTTACATAAATGTTTTTGACAGAGTTTGCAGAGGCCAGGGAGTGGGTGGCCAAAGAGCTCTCCTTCGATAAAAACGTGGATGTTAATCTTTTCGAGAGCACTATTCGTATCCTGGGTGGCCTTCTAAGTACTTACCATCTGACCGGAGACCTCATGTTCCTGGATAAAGCTGTGAGTAAGAAGTAAACCCCCACCCCCGGTAGCTCAAAACATCTCTTCTCCCTGTTACTATGTTCTGGTGATTGGATGCTATTTTTACCTCGTTAATAATTTTTTCAGAAAGATATTGGCTCCAGGCTAATGCCCGCCTTCAACACTGCCTCTAAAATCCCCTATTCTGATGTGAATATTGGGAAGGGAACGGCTCATCCTCCGCGATGGACTTCAGACAGCACCGTAGCTGAGGTCACTAGCATTCAGCTGGAGTTCAGAGAGCTCAGCCGACTCACTGGAGACACCAAATACAAGGTGGATGGATAATCTTTCACAATTAAGACCATTTAAACAATTCTGTTCTCATTAGAACAAGTGGTTTCTTATCATCCATGGCTTTCTTTCTGTAGCTTGCTGTGATGGAGGTGATGCAGCAGGTGCATAAACTGGACGGAAAGAAAGATGGGCTGGTGCCGATGTTTATAAATACCAACAACGGGCTGTTCACCCATCAGGGCATTTACACGCTGGGCGCCAGGGCTGACAGCTACTATGAGTATCTGCTGAAGCAGTGGATACAGGGAGGCAAGACAGAGAACGAGTGAGTCGATGGGTCATGTGTGTTTGGACGTTATAGTTTATTCCTCACGGGGTTGGGTCAATACCAGAATTTTGGCTTTGGAATGATGACAGCTTGTTAATAACACACACATACATATAAATAAATAAATATATATATATATATATTTATATTTATATATATATTTATATTTATATATATATATATATTTATATTTATATATATATATATATATATATATATATATATATATATATATATATATATATATATATATGCTTAATCGCATGCAATTAATTTTTTACAGTTTAACACGTAAAAAATATTTAACGCAGCATCCGTTTTTTCAAAGTCATCCTTTGGCTATATATATTTTTAGATATATATGCATGTTTGTATTGCTGTAGCTTTTTTATGTATTAAAATTATTTTGGGTTCCCATGTGTTCAGATTGTTAGATGACTACCTGCTGGCTGTGGAAGGGGTGAAGAAGAACCTGCTGAACAAGTCTATTCCTAAAGGCCTTACATTTGTAGGAGAGTTGTCCCATGGACACTTCAGTCCCAAAATGGTATGTTTGTTCTCGAAGAATAACAAGACCTTCAAGTTCAGAAGAGTCAAATAGCTCATCTAGCCCCTTTTTTCTCCTTTCTTGTTTCTTTTAGGACCATTTGGTATGTTTCTTACCAGGCACTCTGGCACTGGGGGCACATTATGGCCTTCCTGCTGATCATATGGAGCTGGCAAAACAGCTGATGGAGACCTGCTACCAGATGTATGCCCAGATGGAGACAGGTCTGAGCCCGGAGATAGTTCATTTCAACATGCATGAGGGGAGCACAAAGGATGTAAATGTAAAGGTGAGCTGACGAAGAGCTTTAAGTTTTCACTACTCTCAGCAGTTGTGAAACATATGTTTGTTTGAGTATGTGAAATGAAACGGTCTTTATGATTTTGTAATATCTTGCAGATGGCTGACCGGCACAACCTTCTGCGGCCAGAGACCGTGGAAAGCCTCTTCTACTTGTACAGATTCACCCAGGATAAGAAGTACCAGCAGTGGGGCTGGGAGATCCTACAGAACTTCAATAAGTACACAAGGGTATGTGAGACAGTGAGAAACTGTTGCCTTGAGGTGTTTTTAGAACATGCAAAATAGTGGAAGGAAGATGTGTCCAAATTTACATGTTTTCCATTCAAAATAGTATGCAAGATTCAAAAAAAATGTAAATGAATTCATAGAAAATAGTTTGCCAAAGGTGTCCAGACGGTGTACTGTTTCTGTTGGATTTTTGAAGTGTGTGCCTCTGAATTCTTTTCAGATAATATTGCCCACAACCCATCGCTCAGTTGAAGTTTTTCAACTATTACAGCAGGTTTTAAATGTATGTTTTTTAATGTAAATGTTAATAAATGTAGTTAAATGTTAATTGTTTACTGTTCAAAAGTCAAGTCGTTTTAAAAAAAGAAATGAATACTTTTATTCAGCAAGGATGCATTAAGTTGATCAAAAGTGAC
Source organism: Abramis brama (assembly GCF_963993115.1). Classification (NCBI taxonomy): domain Eukaryota; kingdom Metazoa; phylum Chordata; class Actinopteri; order Cypriniformes; family Leuciscidae; genus Abramis; species Abramis brama. Next base: position 17,436,347 of record NC_139967.1, on the reverse strand, counting down.
AGTAAAAACATTTTATAATATTAAAAAAGATATTTAAAATAATTGCTGCTCTTTTGAATTTTCTATCGGTCATATAATCATGAAAAAAACACACGGTTTCCACAAAAATATTGAGTAGCACGACTGTTTTCAACATTGATAATAAGAAATGTTTCTTAAACAGCAGATCAGCATATTAGAATGATTTCTGAAGATTTAAGTAATGGCTGCTATAATTTTTTTTTATTTTTTTTTATTGCAATAATATTTCACAATATATTAAAAAAAAGTCTGTATTTTTGATCAAATATGTGTTTTTTTTTTTTTTTTTAAGTGTAGTGTATATGCAAATGCAACAGAGGGTTTTTTAGTATAAAGATGCAGTTTTATGATGTGGCAGTTTGTCCCTGTACTTAGTATGCACGTTATCAGAAAAGTGCATAATTCTAGTGAGTAACAGAACTGTAAAAGAAATATCAGGGAATTTTACAAGTGTTTTTTTTTTTTTTTTTTTTTTCAGGAAAATTAATTGAAATAAATAATCTCAAAAGGTTATAGAAAATTTACTTAAACACCCTTATCCATTCATCATGAAAAACCATGGAAAGTTATTGGTTAGAAAATGCCTTAAGATTGTTTTTCATACTGGCTCAAAGCCAAACCTTGGTGCTCTGTCAGAATGAAAATGTGATATTATTGGCTCAGTTCTGACTTTCATATGTCAGATATATTGTTACTTGGCTTCTCATATTTGGCTTGGTTTATACAAACATTGCCTTGCTCCTTTTCCAAATGTGCTTTCACTTTCTCTCTCCGCATTTCTGAACTTAACATTCAGCATTCAGTTCATATCAACAGTTTACAAGGATGTTAGCAAACAACTCTGTTCTGACTCATGTGTCCCTCTCCCCACAGGTTCCCACTGGAGGTTATACATCCATAAACAACGTCTGTGACCCGTCCTATCCCAGCCCTCGAGACAAGATGGAGAGCTTCTTCCTGGGTGAGACGCTCAAATACTTCTACCTGCTGTTTTCCGAGGACCCCGACCTTATCAGCTTAGACAAGTACGTCTTCAACACTGAGGCCCATCCTCTGCCCATATGGCCACAAGCAGAGTGATGGACCCACAAGCACACGTGCGTAACCAAACACACCTCTCTCAGGGCCGTGAACACATTTGATATCCAAACTGCCGTCTTTTTCTACACTAGGAACTCTTTTTGCAATTGAAAGTCACTTTCTGGTGAAATAATTAGAGCCATGACAAAAATCTGTTTGTAGGTGCGTAGTTTCTGAGTGTACTAGTGATCTGTATGTTTCTATTAATAGAGTTTCTCTATTTATGCTTCTATGATACTTTGACCAGCTGGGCTGCTAAGTTAGCCCACTGAATCAGTATGTGCAGTCTCTCAGCCCAAGCACACAGACAAACAAACAAAACGTTCATACTGTGAAACCTTATGGGGACTGCAAGCACTTTATGGTGTTTTTTGGGGGTTTTAGTGTGTGTGTGTGTATATTTTCTTTTAATGAAAGAACCACTGCTGTTTTTGTTGTGGGGAGTCTATTTAGCTTTGTAAATTAGTTTTTCTTTGCATCATAATTATTTCCATGGTTTTATTTGTTTTCCAGAGCATTTGGAATATGTGGTTACACTGTACAATAAGGTCTCATTTGTTAACATTAGTTAAAGCAGTAACTAACATGAACTAACAATGAACAATACATTCTTGCAGCATTTATTAACTTTTGTTAGTTAGTTAATAAAAATGTACATGTTCATGTTAGTTCACTGTAGCCTGGTAATACCAAACTCTGCTACTTCGCTTTGCTTTGTAGACAGAGTCTGGCATGGCATAATTGAAAAGTGTTTTCTTTCTCGCGGGGGGGCGCTTGTCTGAAGTTTAAAATCATTGGTTACCCGTAAGCCAATCACATGACGTTTGGTTATGGCGTGTGTTATGCGCATGCTCAGCCGCATCTAACTTCCACTGTAAACACATGTATGATGCGAAAACAAAACCATCGAGCGAAATACCGGAGTGAACATGGCTGTGAACGACTTTTGCAGATTATGTGAAGTAAATCTATGCATCCACGGTACAATCAGCGTCTACGTCACGGCTCTCAGCCCGCCCTCTGTTCGTTGATTGGCCCGGTCGTCCGAAGGCCGCTGGAAAACTGAAAGATAGGCTGCTTTCTCAGACTGACTACAGAAGCGAAATGAAATTGAGCGGAAGTAGGAAGTCTGACGTAGTCAGGCTAAGTTCACTGTGCATTAACTATTAACAGATACAACTTTTGATCTTAAAAAATGTATGTTAAGATTAACATTAATATCAGTAAATGCTGTAGAAGTATTGTACATTGTTAGTTCTGGCTTACTAATGTAGTTAACTAATGTTAACAAATGAAACCTTATTGTAAAGTACAGAGTTATCAGACAGCATTGTATCATTTTCTTAAAATTTGTGTTATTATTAATTAATTTGAATATTTCTCTTTTGTTTTGAGCCTAAAACCCCATTCTTGCTGTGAAGGATGTTAATGCCATTCCTGTGAATAGGAGAAATGTACATGTTTGTGTTGAGTTTGGTGTTAGTTAGAGGGTTTATTATTTTATATATTAAAAATCTCCTTTTGATGTTAAAACTCGCTAGCAGGTGGTCATATGAACCATTATTATTGTTATTAGATTTTTATTCAATTTTGTCCTATTTTTTTGTGGTTGCAGGATTATAAGTCTTTTAATGGAGCATTAATCAAGCACAATGTTGTTTTTTCCCCCAAAAAAAATAAATAAGGGTCTATAATATATTATGGCACATGTAGTTATCTCACTCTTTCGCGGGACCTGTGTCTGTAGTATTTTCACGTGTATGATGAACTTTTAACATACGGTATTGGTAGAATATTTTGTGAAATGTGAACAATTGGATTTTGTTTTTTGGGGTTGTTTTTTGTAGAATCTTCAAAATTCCAAATGTTTTATGCAGGAAGACAAATGGAATGTTTAAGTTATTCATTCTTCTCTGCTGATTGCAGATCAGTTTGTGGCCAGAGTTTAAATAGAATAGAATGTACAGGATGTCTTAAGGTTACTGATAACATGCAGGGCTACCAACTTTTTGACCATCAAAGAATAGACCTGCTGTTTACACCGATCACAAATGTATTATGTCATTGTATTCGAAAAGCTGGTTGAACATTACGTCTCACTGTGCAGAATCTTACAGTAATATTATCCAGAGGTTCGTTTAGGTAGTATACATTACAGCTGTTCATCAAGGGCTGAGCATTGACTGGTGTTCTGTTCCACGTGTGCCTTTACATACAGAGCAATGATGACAAATGACTATTTTCAGTCCTGAGAATCAAGTTTTTATGAGAAATCAATCTATTTTAATCATCTCATTCCTGTTGTGAAGCTATTTATGATTCTTTTTTTTGTGAATAAATACTTGTGATTATTTATAAAACTGTGTAAGCGATAAATTAACTTGCTATCTGTATGACATTTCTGGGTATTTTTTCTCTCGTGTGAGAAATTGAAGAAAGCTTGCTTGTGTATCTCAGATTAAAATGAAGGGCTTTTCATGCCTCACTCTCAATTGTTGTGCAAATGTCTTAAATTATCATCTGCCTCATGCATATTGACAAATCAACATAGTTCTGAATCATTCATTCACCAAAGACGTGCCATGAATTTCAAAGAATATTCAAAATCGGGGGCAATAATAATGTGGTACAGCTGTACATATTCCTTTGAATTACCACAACTCAATCTGGCAATTTGTAAATGATGATTTTAGACACAAGAGCGAGCTTGTACATAATGAAAATGTTTTTGTTTTCTTTTTATTGACAAATTAATATTTCTGGAATATATCTTTTTAATGTCCATTTCTGTGGAAAATAAATGGATTTATTCCATATTTTACAAGTTCACAAATGTTGAAATAAATTGTACATTAAATAACACATGATGGCTCCTTCCTTGCTGCCTTCACCCATTGAGCAATGATTTCAGACTCCTTCTTACGAGCCACAATCACAGACTCGGGATCAGCAGGGTTGGACTCCCTGGGGAAAAAAAGAAAGAAAGTAGGAAGCATGGTCAGGTGACATAGCCAAATCTAACATTTCAATAGTAGCATAAATCTGATTTTTTTTTTTTTTTTTTTTTTTTTTTTGCATATTCAGATAGGTTTCTGAAAGTCTGGACAGCAAAAAAAATAAAATAAATAATGATTGTGATTTTCAACAGATGTGTCGGGATGCTCTGGCTGCTCAAATCAGATTTCAAATGGCTTTTTGCATCACTCTTATGATAACGTCAAAACCGGTGACGGAAATGCCGGAAGTATTCAAACGGTATGTCCAAAGATTTTGGCCGGTACATTATATACCATTCTTCTCTGTCGCTGATTTTTTCATGTGCGAGGGAGGAGACTGGTATATATTGTGATGTTCTGTGCTGTAGTCATGGCCGAAATCTTTGGGTTCTGCACTGTGACTAAATAGGGCGAGATGATGCACCTCCATTTTTCCTGCATCCGTTTTGAAAGCCTTATCACATACGTGTGTACACCTACGTCATTACCAAAGCAACCCATGCAGATAGGTTGGTTATGTCTGGACACACAAATATCAGTTGATTACTTGCAATTAACAGTGCAGACAGTCTGCCTGAAAAGATCTGATTTGAAAAAAAAAAAAAAAATCCAATTTGCCTGCAGTCCAATTTGCCGCACCTTAAATCCAGATGATGAGCTCCCTCTGGTATGTTGATAGCAATCAATGATGGGCTGAGTGTCTTCCTGATCTACAGGCGAAAATAATTCCATTAAATGTTTTACAGAGAAGAGCAACAAAATAGCCTTTACTTGTAAACAGAACAAAGAATTAAAAAAGTGCACTCAGTGTAACAAGGGAATTACTGAAATGAAGTATTCTGATCATTTTTAATAGTAGGGAAAAAAAACAGTGCACCTTTATATTTAAATAATACATTTACAAAGTTTTAAAAGTGAAACTTACCCCTCCATTTGCCCAAGGATCAAGATCCCCATTGGAAAATATGATATTGCTTGCAGTGGAGAGATCTAGAAGAGATAATTAAAATGGATGCAACATTTAGCTCCCAGTTCACTGCAAACATCGATGAATATTAAAAGGATAGCAAAGACAAGTGGATCCTGATGCATAATCATGAGGTACATTTTTTTAATGAAAAACCAAACTATTCCACAGTTTGGTAGTTCTAGCTTACCTTGTCCCCAGAACTGGGTCTTGAGCCACCCTGGCCGTGGCAGCACCCCCCATCTCTTTGAGCAGTACTGTTCCCTCTGCTGCTCGGTGAATGTCATCGCTGGGAACATGTCTGTCACATTGTTACTCTCATAGCACATCTCGATCTCAGTGCAGGCCTAAAAAAGATTTTTATATAAAGACATTGTTATATATGATTACAAGTGAATATTCCAATGAAACCTAATGCATCAGAGAGAACTGCAAACTTTATTTAAAAAAAAAAATAATTCTTTAAAAATCACAGAGTCAAGTATTTGGACTGAATAGAGTGCTGCAAAAATGAGTCCTAAAAGCTGGAAATGAGTTAGCATTTTGAACTTCCGGTTCCATTGTCCTGAAGTCATTGGGTTTTTTGAATGTGTTTAAATGCCGGAAATGAGGTCTGAGGTCACAATATATTTCCATGTTTTATTCTACGACAAAATATATCATTAATACCCACCACTCGTTATATTTTTAAGGTTTTAAATGTCTTGAAAAAGGACTAAAGGAAAAAGGGTTGTGTGGAGCATTAAACATCATCGCACCGTGTAAATAAAGATTGAAAGCACTGCCGATAGCTTAGTGGTGTTGATAAAGTCATGTGACGTTTGTTTATAGTCGAACTTTAGCTTTCTACATCTGGGGATTGTTTAAATTTCAAAATTCATTTAAAGTTATGTTAAGTTGTGAAGGTTATCTTGATGAACAAAACGTGTAAGAATCATAAACTTGTTTGTGTTATGCAGAAAAAAATCCTATTGGCTTTTTAGCAAGGGAACCAGGGTGATGCTAACTTCCAGGCTGGCCTACAAAATTATATCATACCTGCAGGCACTCTATAGTCTCAAAATAAATGCTTTCCTTAAGACTTGTGTGATTAGCATAAACGTGAAATTACGTTTATGATATTCTCTAATCATTAATCAAGGCTCTAATATTACAGTGAACCTTCAGCAATAACCAAAAACTAGTATTCAGGGTTTAGTGAGAACTAATCTAGGTACCTGGTAATCCCACGCGTTGCTGTTAAAGCCAAGGCCACAGCCGGTGGGGTCGGCACACTCCACATAGAGACTGTACAGGTCATAACATGTGAGCTGTCCAGTGGAATTATACACAATGCCTGTGGGGGGGGGGGGGTAAGAACAAAATTAATGCCTTGTCAGGACCAGAGGGATTACAAAAAAAAGAAAATGAAATCGAAATCTGTGCAAAGCTGCGGTCATTTACCAACAGTATCTCTGAGTGCCGACATAAGATCAGTGCCATTCAGCATGATTTCACACGCCACCTGTCAAAGTAAAAAGTACTGAACTTTATCTTTAAGACACATCAGTGTGTCCAACTGCAGGAACTGCACTAGTAAGCCATTTTAAATGGAACCAGATGGGGTGAAATGGTTTCATTTGCTATAAGCATCAGGGAAACATTTGTTTAACACCATTAGCTTTTGCTTTCTGCATTAAAGCCTTTCAGTGGCAGCAAGCTTTTATTTTTCATGCTATCCCCTTCCCATTTGGTGACGGAGTTTTCAAAATTCACGCTAGTGACGAGTCCAGTACCTTCACAGGGAAGGCTGGCATGCTGCCCATGAAATGAGTGCTGTAGGGATAATCCAACATGGCCAACATGGTGAAGGCGTTGCGTAAGAGTCCGTTCAGCTGATGAATGTCCTTTGGGGTGGAGGGAGCTTTACACAGCGAGAAAGCAGACTGGATGCGGCTGTAGTCTATGGATTATGAACAAAGAGCATGAGAATGAAACAAAGGCAGTGTAATGGTTAAGCATCCTGAGCGAATGGCTACGGATACCTTTCTGCTGTGCCAAAGCGTTTAGCTTCTGGAAAGCTCCTTTCACCGCATCTCTGCAGGCAGGGTTAATCTTCTGGAAATCCTGAACAAGCAAACAGAACACATCAATATTACTCCAATACAAAATCAAATCCTCTTTTATTTAGAAAAATTGTTTTAAAGGCATGTTTTAAAGACAAAGTGCCTTAAAGGAAAGGAAAGGAAAGGAATTTAATATGAACTTACAGCAGTGACATCCCGGAAAAACTGTGTAGAGTCTCCAAGACCTGCGGTGGACAGGATGGGAGCGCTAGCGGCTAACGCACCAGCAACAATATTCGGGTACCTGATTCTCATGTAAACGCTCAACATTCCTCCATAGCTGACATAAAAACAGACATAATAATAATAATATAGCAAATAATATCTAAATGTTATTATTAGTAATTATTATTGCATCATATAAAATTACTATTAGTTATGATGATTTTTAATTAATTTAATAATAATTAAATATTATGTAGCCAGTTGGGGTATGGATATTTATATGTATATGTGTGTGTGTGTGTGTGTGTGTGTGTGTGTGTGTGTGTGTGTGTGTGTGTGTGTGTCAGGGGATGAAGGGTAAATATAAAGCTGACTGAGACCCTCTACCTTCCACCAAAGACGATGACGGGACATGTCTGAGCTCCCAGTTCCTTCTTTAGCTCTGTGATCATGACCGCATAGTCAGCCAGGGCCTGCTCCACTGTCAACAGCCCCACCTCAGGGATATTAAATGAATCCTTCCCAAACGGAAGAGATTCTCCATAATATCTCTAGTGTTTAAATCAAAGGTAAACATTAATGGACAGGTATACACTCAAAAACACAGTGAAAACAGCAATGTTTTGTAAAAAATATTACAATTTTAAATAACTTCATACATTTTATACTTTAATTTATTCCTGTGATAGCAAAGCTGAGCGTTACTTTTCAGCATCATTACTCCAGTCTTCAGTGTCACATGATCCTTCAGAAATCCTTTTAGTATGCTGATAAGGTCCTTAAGAAACTATTATGATTATTATTAGTTGAAAACAGTTGTGGGTTTTTTTTTTTTTTTTTTTTTTTTTTTGGAAACCATGATACACTTCCATTCAAAGGTTTGTGGTAAATAATTTTTTACTTAAATTAATAGAGCTAGGACACATTATTTTGATCAAAAGTGACAGTAAAGACATTTATAATTTTACAAAAGATTCATGTTTCAAATAAATGCTGTTCATTGAACTTTCTTTTCATCAAAGAATCCTGAATTTCTTTTTATCATGGTTACCACAAAATTGAGCACAGATAATAATTGCGAATAATTAAGCACCAAATCAGCAATGATTTCTGAAGGATCATGTGACAATGACATAATGAAGTCATGGCGGCTGAAAAATTCACCTATGCCATCAGAAGAATAAATTACATTTTAAAATATATTCATATATAAAACTTAGAATTTGAAATTGTAATAATATTTCACAATAAATGTTTTTTTTTTACTGTATTTTTGATCAAATAGATGCAGTCTCTGTGAGCATAAGGGACCTCTCTCAAAAACATCTTAATCTGAATTATTTCAAACTTCTGACCAGTAGTGTAGATTGTTTGACTGCATAAAGTGGACATCTACGCTTTTCTAATGTCTAACTTCCTCCATGGTCATATGATTGAACATGAAATCTTACGTGCTCAGCAAATATCACCAGGGCTCCCTGCACTGCTGCCAGCTCCGTGATGAAGCCTGAATTCCGTGCAAACTCCCATATGTCCCCCTCATTGCCAGTGTAGAAGAAAATGGGTCCATAGCCTTTCTTCCAGTACTGATCTAGAATAAACACATATTGCACTCAGTATGAATATAATTTAAAAAGATAAAGTTAAGACTAAGAGTATGACAGTGTGGCAGATTACCTGTAATAAGGTAACGCTGATTATATGTGCCATTGCCAAGGCTGTTGTAATTGAAGTGGTCTAAAATCTGTTTAAAATACATTTCCTTGAAATCAGCAGCAAGGTCTCTGTGAGATGGGATGACCTCATTATTGAGCTTTTCCTTAAAAGAAAGAAAGAAAATTCCAAAGAACAGTAAGGAATAACAGAGCAAAGAATGGTAGAAACTGTATGAAAACAACTGGAACAGCCTTTCAGTAACAATACAATTTCAAAATAGATACAACTACAGATCAGAACTTACCACGGATAAACGTGTCTCAGCCTTTCCACCGAGGATCAGCAACATGAATCCAAGGAAAAGTAACCGTGCAGCCATTCTCACAAAGACCCCATAGATCAAGTCAGAAATCCAGTGGAGAGTAAAGAAATCTTTACAGCCTAGTATTGATTATCATGTGATCACATAACTGTCATGTGACTTGTGTGTCATCTATAAACGTTACTGACAGTCGCTTATCTCTGTGGGATTAAAAGTACATGATTTACACCGTTTTTAAGTTAAAGGTTGTCTAAGCAATAAACCGAGCAATTTCGCAGTTTAACAATAATTGACACAATAATAGTTTCAGTCAGAGAGTAAAAGTCAGGAACCATTTCAAAGTAAAAGTCTTCATGCATTTAAATAAGTGACAGTCAAAATGAGCGGATTAGCCTATTATTAATACTATTATTATTATTTGTATTATAAAATGCGTAAAAACAGGACCTATATAGAAGGATACATAAATAAATACATCTTGTGGAATCCATAAGTGAAATCAATTTAATGGCTTTCTTGCCAATATGTTTCAATGGTTACACAAGTGTGCACTAATGTAAAAAGAAATCCAGGAACTATACGGTTATCCGGACCACACCTATTTGGGTAGGGTTGGGGTTAGGTTAACCGTATAGTACATTTACGTGTGGTCCGGATAACCGTAGTACCGAAATGGAAATAACAGCAATATATTAATAACAACCTCTAAATCATGTTATCCAATATATATATATATATATATATATATATATCAATTTTCAATACCTGTTATGAGCAGGAAAAACTGTAAATTGCAAATGTGGCCCATTGTGGATCGAACATCTCAATCATTACATCAGTTAGTCCAAACCTGAAGGCTATTCGTGGTTGTATGAGGGGACTTTGTTTATTGAATCAGTTCACTGGGATTAGGTTTGTTCAGTAAGCATTTTCTGCAGTTTACATCGCTACGCCAGTAGGTGGAAACACGTGCCTATTATATTTTATGAGTGAGTTTTTTAATCATTCAAATTAGCATTAAATAAAATGGATTCATTCACAAACCCCAAATCGTTCCCTAACTAATCACAATACCAACTTTTCTAACACTCACACTCAAAAAAGTGCTCATGGGCATTCATTGGATGACCATAAATCACTCTTTTTAGATCAATTAAAATAATATACATTTATAAGCGGATGTATTTTTGTTTTTTGGAAGAAATGTAAATTGCCTAGGTTGTACATGTAATGAGAGTGAATTTACTTGGATTAATGACTGAAATTTAAGTTTGTGGCCTGACCCCGCCTACTGCGCATGTCACTGAGAGCTGTGGACTGCATGCAAGGAACTTTTTTGCTGCCATTCGAGAACTTTCGACGGATAGCCTACTGCTTATGTAATACAGTTCAGTTTGATTTTAAGGAAAATTACATTAGGTCAATGTAATCCAGTTCAGTTTGATTTTAAGGAAAATTACATTAGGTAGGCTAAATGTAATCCAGTTCAGTTTGATTTTAAGGAAAATTACATTAGGTCAGTGTAATACAGTTCAGTTTGATTTTAAGGAAAATTACATTAGGTCAATGTAAGTTCAGTTTGATTTTAAGAAAAATTACATTAGGTCAATGTAATTGTGATAATTCAAATAGAAATAGTTTGTTTACATCCAACAGACATGATTACATACAGCTTTATTAATGTAATAATTTTATGTGTAAATTTGCCACATGATTAATATACATTCAACTGATGAGGTATTTTTTTGAGTGATAAGCCAGTAAACAAGAACAGGAATAAAACTTGTAATTCTACTACTATGTAGTTCTATAACATGTAATTCATAGCCTAGAACTGTCTTCTGGGTTTTAGGACTACAAACTGAACAGCTCAATATACTATAGTGACAGTGACTTGGAATTTGTCCTCTGCATCACATAGCCCTACATTAGGAGCAGTGAATAGTAAAGACACACACTGCAAACCGTGGGCAGTGCGGCACCTGGGTAGAGATTGGGGGTTGCTCAAGGGCACCTCAGTCATGGGAATTGAGGGTGGTATTGAGGGTGGAAGAGAACGCAGTTCATTCTCAGTATTTTTTCCCTGCCGGTATTAAGAATCGAACCGGCAACCTTCGGGTTACAAGTCTGTAGGCTAACAAGTCTGACAACAGATGCTGTTTTAAATACAGAGCGTTGGAGGAGCCCTTGATGGATTATTTACAAAAGTAAATAGCGCAATTGACTGTAAATAATATATGCAGATAACACTGGAGGTTAAATGAAAGTAGATCTGCACATTCCTAGATATTTCACTTGTATCTCAGATAATACTTTTTATACTTTTACATTTGAATATGTACTTTTTACATATATCTTAAATTTATATGTGGAAATAATAAACTCCAAACCACATAATGTGTCCCCAATTAATCCACATAATGTGTCTCCATTTTGTAGAAAGCAAATGTTTATTTTATTTTATTTATTTCTGAAGATACTGCGGAATGAAATGTAATTATAACCTTAAGGCCTCGTTTGCTGTGGGGGGGAAAAATGGTAAAAAGCAATACTGGGATTTCCTCCCTCCAATCTTTTTCTTAACTGCTTCCCTATTAAAATAAGTGTCAGGTGAAAACTAAATGCTTTCTGGTAGTGTAAATCTTGGCCAGACCAACTTTAATGTTCTGTCCTTAGGGTTCTGATTATAAATGTGTTAGTGTGCGCAGTGTCTTTCTTCTATTTCCTTGACTTACTCAACAGCTTATTGTTTAATTGAACCATTGTGTACGTGCCCTACCTGCTGCTCAACAAGTCTCTCTCTCTCTCTCTTGGGAATGCAGGACTTCCTGATGGCATGGAAAGAGGGCGGAACCACAACTGTGTGTCCCACTACAAATATCACTTCCTTGTGAGTCAACTATGAGTTCTGGCTTACACCTGTTCAGGAGCAGCACTCTTATTCATGATCGAACACTTCTAGAAAACAATTCAAGTTCCAGACTTATCTCTTGTTGGTTTCTTTACAGTGGTAAGTATCGGCCATTATACTATTATTAGGTTTTGCTTTTATGATTTTATTGCCTTAAAACAACCTGTTTAGTCTCACCTGTACTTGTAGGCAGCTGTCAGATTATTTTTGTTCCAAGCTATTAGTGATCAAGATTGGCTGTTTTCTCAGTACAACTTGGTATTAATCCATTAATCTCTATTTTAATTAATATAGCGATTATAAAAAATAACATTTGATCCTATTTGTTTTGTTCTAGAGGGCCATGCTGTACATAGAGTTGATCAGGCTGTGGGATGAGGCCGTACAGGCAATAGACAGCCGGGACTGGCTGGGCGCTCTCACTAAACTCAACCAGATCACAGAACACAACTGTCGCACTATGTTTGTGGTCGCTTCGACACACATCGCCCTGGGTCAAGTGGATTTGGCCATCAAGGTACATCCACAGTCTTGGTATTTCTAAATGATAGAAATGCAGGATATCGTATACTCCATTACAGTTGTCTTAAGTTGTTAAATAGCATTTGCTATAGCTTTAGTTCAGGGGTTTTCATTCTTTTAGATGCCACTGATCCCCAAATATAATTATCCTTGTGCAAGGGACCCTCATCCTAAAATATATTAAGGAAGTACTGTATAAAAACTATGTATTACTATGTCTTATAAAGACCCAGTTGATACTGTGAAAATCAATAATATAAATGTGTAAAATATTATTTGGAAAATATTTAGTTTGTATTACTTTTTTGTTCTACTCACTATAGTACAGTATAAAAATAAATAAAATATATATTTTTATATATTTTAATGTATTTTTTATTACTTTTTATTTATTTTAATCTTATTTATATTTATTATTAATTTATTTTTAGTTTTCAGTTTTCTTCAGCTCCTTTTCCCCTAGTACTTGCCCCCTGGGGGTCCCAGACCCCTGTTTAAAAACACATTAGTTAATAAGTTGGGTCTTTTCAAGTTCGCAAAAAGATATAATGAGGAAATATGAATGGTAAAGGGCATGATTATTATGTTTTAGTTAGATAAAAAGGTGGACATTTTGAGATGTCTTATACAATGTCATTTGATAGGCTCTCGATCAGGCAATCGCAAAGGATTGCTGTCTTGCTGTGGGATTTTTTCAGAGGTCTGCTGTTCATATGATGGCAAACAGGTGAGAAATATTTTGTTTTCATACTGTAGATCTCTATGAATCTGTCTGACTAGTCTGTCTGGAAATCCACAGCGTGATGCAACACAAACATTGATTGTTTAAAGTTGATGTTCTGGACAATTGATGCACTTTCATCTGACACTGCCTTTTTGTTCTCTTGCTCTCTCCATTTCTCATTGTCTTTCTCTCATTTTTCTTTATCTATGTCACCTTTTCTAACACCAGACTGGAGGAGGCATTGTCTGATTGTATATGGGCTCAGAAATACATGAGGGAAAACCCTGTCATTGACTACAAACAGCTGGGTCTTCGCTTTAAACTGTACAGCTGGCAGGTCAGAACATAAGCATATTTCTGTCTGATTGTGTGTGTGTGTGGGGGGTGGGGGGGGGGGGGGGGGGGTAAGACATAAAATCTATAAAAGTATGATTGTCTGTGTTTAGTGTGCATGTTTTATTTGGTAGCGTTTCAATTCGGGAAATTGTTGACATTTTCTGTCTTTCCTTATGTCAACTCTGCCATTAAACATGAACTTTGGTGGAGTTCACCTGCACAGATAGCTATCACAAGGCCTCTTTGAGGGCTGAGTGAAAAAGCTCCATATTATGCAATGTCAAATGCCAGGCTGAAAAATGATAAGACATTCAGCATTCCTCAGGTTAGCCTGAACAGATGAAGCAACCTTTCTGTTCCTCAAATGCATATTGGTTGAAAAACAGAAGAGTTTCATAGAGGCTATGTATGACCACCACAACATGCAAAATGTTTACCACTTGTCCGTCTTTAGACATAAGTGCACATCTTATGTATTATAGTTATGGGTTTATGCGATTTAATAGAAATAACTCCTCATTATTCACTGGGTGATGGAATGGAAGGTCCTACTCAAAGAAATTATTCATTTTACAGATTCTGAAGACGGTACACTCAAAAATATTTTTAAGTCTTTTTTCAAGATTTAAAATTCCATCAAATTGAACTGAATAATCTTTAAATATTATTCATAATATGAACTAAGTTTTTTATTTATTTAATTTTTTTATTTACTAAGAGTAAGAAAACTAGAGCTTAATAAATCATTTTTAATGGAAACAGTCTTAATGGATCAAGGGAATGAACCATTTAGTTTATGTTTTAAGCACTTTTTTTTTTTTTTACTTAATTCATAATATGAATAATATGTAAGGATTATTCATTTCACTTTGATGGAATTTTACTTTTAATTGAAATGCGTATAAATCTTGAAAAAAGGCTTACATTTTTAGTAGTAACAAAAAAGACCACAGCCGGAGGTCTAACTGTTAGTTAATACACTACCAGTCAAAAGTTTTGAATAGGTCATTTTTTAAATGTTTTTAAAAGAAGTCTCTTCTGCTCTCCAAGGCTGCATTTATTTGATTAAAAATACCAAAAAAAACATAAAAACCCCCCCAAAAAAACAGTAATATTGTGAAATATTATTACAATGTAAAGCAGCTGTTATTTAATGTGAATATATAGTAAAGTGTAATTTATTTGTGTGATCAAAGCTGAATTTTCAGCATCATTACTTCAGTCTTCAGTGTCACATGATCCTTCAGAAATCATTCTAATATGATGAGTTGATGCTCAACAAACATTCATTGTTATTATCAATGTTGAATATCAATGTTGTGTACATTTTTATTTCAGGATTCTTTGATGAATAGAAAGTTCAAAAGGACAGCATTTATTTGAAATAAAAATATTTTGTAACATTAGAAATGTCTTTAGTGTCTTTTGACAAATTAATTGAATGCATCCTTGCTGAATAAAACTGACCCCAAATTTTGAACAGTAGTGTATATTCTTTTGTTGTCCTGATATGATATAATGCAGAGTGTGTACAACTTGTGTGGGTTTGTTCACTTATAGGTCCTTTATAATGCAGCAGCCATTCACTCTAGACTGCAACAATGGGACAAAGCCAGGGACATTTTACAGGCGGCCTCACAGGAGAGAGGAGCGGGCCGAAGCAACCTAATAGACACAGCTCTAGAGGCCATTTCTGTAAGATCTATGTGATACTTATAATAAGAAAATCCAAAGAGAAGGCTGAAAAGCATTTTCATAGTGCATGACATCCACCACTACATTTTTATTGCCCTTTTACTGATAATTTATCACTGGACGCAGTGGTTTGTAACGATCTCTGAAGTCTGTTTTCAGAGAACAACACTCCACTAAATGTAATGTAATGTTTCTGTCCAATTTATTCTCAGAGGAGAGAGGGTTTAGAGCCTATCCTGGTGCCCGAGGGTGAAGTGTTCCGTCCCAGGAAACAGGAGGTAGATCAGCTTAAACCGAGGGACTTCTTGGGTGAAGCAAAGGTAACTCACATTATTCAAAGACATGCCTTTTTTTTCCAGTTGTTTCTGATGTACTGGATGAGGAGGAAGGATGAGGATTTTTACAAATATTTTTCACTCTCAATTTCTACCCGATAAAATATTTATATAACTAAAAAAAAAAATTGTATATTCAGAAAATGTATAAAAATGCCCATGGGGTTTTATTAATGATTTTATTAACAACATTTTATTTTTTCTATAACATTTCCAGATCTAGAAGTCACACTCATATTTCTTTAAAAAAACATTATCGAGGAGGTGAATTGAAATAAGAAATTATTTATTAATTTTAACTTATTTTAATGCTTGTTTGTCTTTATTTCAAATAATTTTAAGCCGTCATGAGAAACTTATAAGTTTGCTGAGGCCCCCTAGTGGTTCCCAGCCCTCTGGCAGAGAACAGTTGAAAATCTGTTAAAAATCTAGAAATATATGCATGTAAGAACTTAAAAGCTGCCCCAAAAAAAGAATGCATCTGCAGGTCTCCCCTGTTCATTTGATATAAAAACTGACTGTATTCATAAACATTATAATTCTGCACTAAAAGCACTATACAATAAATGTGACAAATGTTCACTGAAACTAAACTCTTCTTCTCTCAGGTCATCACTTCTTTGATTCCGAACGATGACTTCAGGGGCTTTGATCCTCTCAGACCACAGGTAAAGTTACCGCCTGTGATGCTACAACCTCAACATTTTGTCCTGCTATTTTCACTGGCTTTTTGTTTCTAAACTAAACTCCACTGATTATGTATGTTCCTGCAGAAACCAGGGTACTATGAGCCAAAGGTAGTCGTCGGCCAGTAAGTATTCAATATTCAGAACATATTAAAGACTGTTACAAGACCGGCTTAATCCACTGAGATAATATACGATGTGTAATTCCTGCATAGGGACTCTCGTTACATGGTAATGAAGAGTGCTTATGTGGCAAAAGGGGCAGGGGAGCTAACAGTGCCTGCTGGAGCAGAAGTGTTTGTGTACAGTGATGACGACAAGGACGGGCTGGCGGTAGTCATTTACGATGGAAAGGTGGGATACTCTTTCATTCGAGATGTGAAGGATGATTACTGAGGATTTGTATTGATATGGAGGCACATTGAATGTTTGTCCTCTATGACAATCTTGTGACATAAGGATTACTGTTTCCAGGTCAAAGCTTACTTGTTTAAATTGGGAATCTTATCTCAACACCCATTTATAATCACTATTTATTCATATCATATTTAAGAAAAACTGTTTAAAATGGTGTACACTACAATCTCCGGGCTCACGACGTCCTGGACACGTATATTTTAACGATTTATAAAAGATGAATCATCAGAGATTTCTGTTTAGAAGTAAAGGTTAGGATCATTTTTTTCAGTAGTATTACAGCACATGGTCACCTGAAAACGGATCAGACTTAAGCAGATATTCTTGCTTTCTAACTATGTTTCTGACATTCACAAAGTGGCAACATCAATGTGTGATTTAAAACTGATAACAAAATATAGAATAACACCTGGGCTATTTCTTCTTCTTTTTTTTACTTTTAAATGTCAGAGAGGTCTTGTTCCCAATTCCCTGCTTGAACCGATGGGCAAGAAAAACAAGGGTAAATTCAAGCGAATTGTAAGTGTTCTACTTTTTTAACCTCCTCGTATGACCTCTTTCATTTCTCACAGTTTGTGCTTTATGGGTTTTAATAGGGTTCTGTTATTTGCCAAGGCTCATCCAGCCTTTCTCATAGATGTGTTGAGCTTGGTGGTAAAATGCTGAATTTTATGAATGCAGGCAGCTGTTTAATTCTAGTTAAAAATGTGTTTACACACTTTGCTTTGCCTCATCACTCTTTGTTACTTTCAGTATCGTTCTAAAGGAAAATAGCATTCATGAAAATAAAAATGATTTAATGATCTCTTCTTCCAGAGATGTGATGTTTAATTGTGCAAGGGATCTACATTCCCTTGTTTTGCATACTGTAGGAGCAGTGACCTTGTTCTTCAGCCTCTGATGTACAATATCTGAATCAAAGTTGTTATAGGCAGTAACATACTGAGTGCTTTTCTCTGCATATTACTTTGAAGGAACTCGCCAATGGCATCCCACACCCACCAGCCCTAAAACCCCCAAATCGACCCCAATTTCCATCTCAACGTTCACTAGGTACAGAAAATTAATAGTTAATAACTAAAGTTGTTTTTTATTATTATAGAATTATTATAAAATGTATATCATTATACAAAATAAAGAAAATATAATTTTCGAAACTCAATATCTAATATCTAAATATAATAAAAATGTTCTAATAAAAAAATGCAGTGTAATGTTACGTGATGCAGTTATCATTTCCTGTCCCTCCTTCAACTGTCCTAAAAATAAAATGATTGTACCAGTATTCTGAAGAATGCAAGTTTCATCCTCTCTTCTGTAGAGCTGAACCCGTCCTGTGCCTGTGCTACCCACACATCTCCTCCAACGACCAGCAACTCCACCCACGTCCCTACGCAGCAGGTGAGTAAGAAAACACACTTGAAAAAGATGAAAGAATGCTCACCTTTTAGCAGGACAAATCAGCGATCCCTTTAGTAAATACAGTAACTTATTTCAACCACATAATCAGTTTTTGCCAGGAATTATCTTTCTAATTTTCCACCGATAATTAGAAGCTAATTTAAATGATTTGCATTCATTAAAAATGAACAAATTTGAACAGTCTATAAACATGGGTTGTCCATACTTTAACATTTGGTGCCCCCTAATCTTGAATATTTGGTTAGATCCTCACAGTGCTTATATCTTATATACTTCTGAAAATTCATTTTTGTCAAGCCTGAAAGCCAACATTTCTGACAGTATCATGTACTGTAGATGGAAATAGAAGCAGAGCATGATTAATGCAGTGGCCGTCATGGTTGATCTTTTGTGTGAGATGAGATCTTTTGAATGAGTTTTGTGACTCAGACAAGAAGTGGAGTGGAGTGTTGAGGCAGCAGGCCTTTGATTTGGCCTGATTCAGTCAGAAATACACCCAAGGGAGCAAAAAAGAACGCTGGAAATTTGAAGAGGAGACTATTTAAGGCCACTGCCTGCTAGAGAAACCCGATTACCTTACGACAAAACTTGTATTTGAATTTCCCAATGCCTTGTGCACATGATCGAATCTTGTAATGGAAAAAGGGAACTCTGGGAGGTGGGGGAGGAAAGAAAAACGTTCCTTTGTCTATCATTTTCATGTTCTTGTTTTATAACTTTATTCGCTTGGCTTATACTTATGATCGGTTAAAAGCAAAAATCTGATGTATCTCTGTAACCTCAGATGTGACCCCCATTTTTCAGGCCCAAACTTCACCCCAGGACTCTGGATCAGTCGTAGTCAAGGTGCACTATACGTGCACCATCGCTCTGAGAGTCCCTTTAGAAACTCCTTTCCGGGATCTGCAAGAGAAAATCGCACAGAAATTAGGACAGCCTGTGACGAACATTCGCCTCAGGTAATATTGCAAACCTGCAGTCTGGCTGACCTGCTTTTAGTTGCCATAAATTCCCAGCATTTAAGTATGTTAGAACTCTGGTCACATTTTTTTTTTATTGAAAACCCCCCACACCATCCTTAACGCATAATATTATACTTCCTCTCACAGACACAGAAGATATGGCACCAGAGTACTAACGCCACTAAATGGTGACGATGGACTGGATAGCTTAGAGGGTGTGGCTGAATCAGGACGTGCCCAAATCTGGTGTCAGGTAACCTTACGAATTACCATTTTTGATTGACAGCTCTCAATACAGCCTGTTAAAGGAGATTAATTGTGTGGAATTTTTGCACTACTACTGTCGCCAAATGGAATTGTTTTCTAAAAGGTTCCCCATGCTCACCGGTGTCTGCAATTGGTCATATTGTGTCACCCAAAAATTCACACAAATGGTTGAGCTAGTGTCTGTATGTTTAAACAGAGCAGATTTTGATAGCACCAAATAGTGTTTACACTATTTTAAGAAATCAACCTATGAATGGTTTCATTGTTTATTAGGAAGTCATTTCCTCACCATTCCATTACCTTAAACTTTGTTCTATTACAAATTAATTTTTAATATTTTGCAACTTTCTTTCCCCCCCCCCCCATCTCGTCCCAAGAACGAGGACCCTCTGGCCAACAGGACCATTCTTTATCAGATGGTGGCACTATATGACTACAATTCACAAGGCCCAGAGGATTTGGAATTCAGTGAAGGCGACACAATTGACATCCTCAGTGAAGGTATGTAAACACAGGGGTGTCTTTTCTTTATTATTAGAGAATAAGAATGTTTATATGTGGTGTGTTTTGCACACCAGTGTTGGGGTAATAAAAGTATTTTTCTTTTTTTCTCTCTCCATTTTGCAGTGAATGAGGAGTGGCTAGAAGGGCACATTGCTGGAAAAATCGGCATCTTCCCTAGAAGTTTTGCTCATCGGGATACAGAGAGCATCAGTGGGGCATCAACAGATTGAAACAGCCTCTAAACATCTACAGTGGCCATATTAGCGTTCAATCATTAAGAACTTTCTTATGTGCAGCGACAGTATAGAGGCATCCATCTGCCAAAATTAATGACAGTATTTATCAGAAGTTTTGTTTTCTTTATACCAAATTGTGCCTTCTCTTTACTGCTATTTCTATGAACATGATCATAATAGCTTTTGAAAAATGATATCAAATTAATTTATCCTCTCCATAATTGTTTATGTTCTAAAGGTATTTAAAAAATAATTTTTCATTATAACATTTTTCATGATTTATTTTTCCATTTACTTGAATGCATGCTTTTAACAGGAAAATAATGTCATTTGGGAATGCAAGCTGTTTAAAATATATGTATATTGGTACTGGAACACCTGTGTGAATTTGACGCCAAACTGGAAACTCTTGGCTTTCTTTACAGAGTGAGTTCATTTAATATTAATAGAAAAGAGAGAATTTCTGGTACTTTTTAAGATCACAAAACAGGGCAGCTAGAGGCCAAATCCAGAGTTTAAAACAGTGCTCCATATGTCAGTTTCAATTTACATCATTAGCATCCACCTCTTATTAAAGGGATACTTCACCGATTAGCATTAAGCTTTGTATCAGTAGAAACCTGGTAGTATTTTCGAATGACCGTGCTTCCCTCCCTCATGTCCCCCTGAGACGAGAGATTTCTGTATTGTGTGTCTGGCAAAAAAACCTCCGATGACGCAAAAATCGTCATTTTGTATCATCGGAGGCTTTTTTGGCCAGAGGCTAGAGACTACAGCCAGTAGTAGGAGCTAGTTCCGCATGTTTTCAACCCGTGGGATCTCACGATAAAACGGCGTCTTTTCAGTTTCGAGTCAACTAGTAGCCTAGTTGTATCATTTCTTCCAATACTGCCCTCTGTAACTAGTAGGCGTGGCTTGGGAGTGGCCTTGTAGGGCCGCGAAGCAAGTGCATTCTGGGAGTTGTTGTCTTTCATCCACATGAGCCAAAAATACATTTTCTGGCTTTTCTCAGTCTAGAAGGCACCAACTTCAAAAATAATTTCACATTTCTACTACATAAATGACCCAATTTAAATACACATTAATCTTCCCAGCGGTGAAATAAATTTAACCTGCAGCTGAAACGGTATCTATATACAAACTGAACAGCAGTGCAGCAGAAGGATTTAACTTGCATCACACCTACACTGCTGTTCGGACTTGGTCATATGTCATAAAATGGCTCTTAAATACCCCCTGTCCTGTAGTGAGAGCTGAATACACCTCAGTAAGGTATCCATAATGCAGTGTTTAATAGCATGGTGTGCTCTGTCAGACTGGGCACTGAGGCATGACACTGCAGCACACGATCCCTCTGCTCTTTTATATTGCTGTAATTATGGGTTTGGCAGAGCCCAGCGTGACGCACATTTCCCTCAATTCCCATTAAACATTCTGCTATTAATCAAAGCCGTACCGCATTCTGACTCAACGTTAACCGATCAGTTATTCCCCATACCTTCTGTACCTGGTTTATATTTGTTGAAGAGTGAAAATTTGTGTTGCATTTATGAGCTGTTGTAAAAGACATCGAATAAGTGTCAGAGAGTTATTAAGTTTAACATGTTTAAGTGTGAAAACGACCGTCTGTCTGTTTTTTATAGGGGATGTAACGTAAGTGAACTGTATTTTGGTCTTTATGTAGTGCAGCCAACGGCGGTAATTTAATGGCCTTGACAGCATAACCTGTCGTAAAAGTTACTTGTTTATTCAGTGCATCGCTCGCTCGGCACTCAAAAGATTATGTGGGACTCTTTATCCAGAAAGTGGAGAGCATAAACCGACCAACTATGGTGGTGCATGGAGAAATCTGGATTCTCGGATTTAAGTCAAGAGAACAGGAATTACTGAAATTAGGTTAAACCATCCTAACCACAGTTTTATTAGATCACTCTCTCAAACGTGTACATGTCGAGAGAAAGAAAGGAAAGGGAAAGATATAGTATTTCAGCACCTAATTGGATTACTTTTGAGCATGTTTGGTTGGTGAGTCTGGATTATGTGTGATTTACAGCTGAGGTGTAATACACTCTCTTCTGCAATGCATAAAGATCAGTGAGCATCTCTATTGTCTCATTTAGGCCCATTAATTGTTCATTAATTTCTGCCACCATGCTCTGATGCCAAGAGCTGTAATTGCAAATTAACAATGAATTTGACTCCTTTGCTCCAATGCCATCATCGTAAATGGCTGTAAATAAGTGGGTTGGAGATCCAGAATGATGAAGAAAGTTTAGTTGAGAGAGTTTATAAATGTGTTTAGTCTCATTTCGATCTTAAATGTACCTTTTTAAATCACTAATTTAGCTACTGATGTGATTGTAATTTATTTTATTTTAATTAGTCTTATTCTCTAATTTTATTATGCTGCACTCTTTGTTTCATTTGAATTATTGTTTTATTTATTAAAGTCAACATGAAATCAAAATGGTCAATTCTCTTTTTATGGAATATTGCAGTATTTATTAAATGATTTATTCATGTGTGTCATTATATGAAAAAAAATGAATGTGCCCTTGTAACGAAATCTGTTCTCTTTTCTGATGATGTGTTTACCGACGCGAGGGCGGGACAACCTGTCACTCACATGAGATCACAGTAATAGCAACCCACAACCGTCCAATCAATTCCCTTCAAGTCCCGCCCTACATATTTTTCTTGTTCCAGAAGAGTTTCACTTGGATATATGTAACAATAAGGAAAAAAAGATGATTGCGACTTCCGTTTCATGCTAATTTTAATGTACAGCCATGCTGTCAATACTTTGCCAAAACTAATACACTTTGTTGCTGTTGTGCCAGTAAATCAACTCGCTATGCACTTGATTTAGTATCTCAAGTAAACACTGTTTTTAAAAGGTGCTATATAAATAAAGCTTTACTTAGTTACATTGAAAATGAATTGGGTCAATGCAGACATAGACTTGAAAAGGATGAGGTTAAATAAAGCCTTAAAGGGAGCAACGGTTTGTCCATATAAGATTATTAACAGCTCTCGGAGAGACTATGGTTTGTGTACTGAAGGTAGTGGATGTCTGCTGACAGGCCTTTCTAATTCCTCTTTATGAGCTTAGAGGATGACACGTGTGTTTGAACTGAGCTTCCACAGCAGCTGAAATCCAAAGTCTGGCCTAAAACCTTGCTGGTTGCCTTTTTAGCACATCAGACAGCATAGACTGGACCAATATATTAAGGATAATTATTATTGTTTATACAAAACAATTCATGGACTGCCCTGAATGTACAGTATGGATTATGCAGCTTTTCTCAGCAGATGCATTATCTGACACAGCATCTGTGAGAGAGAGAGCAGAGCTGCAGTTTAAGATGTGATATTACTCTCTGCAGACACAAAGGATTAGAGACCTTGTATAAATGGAGCAATCCCAAATGAAGCACACACATATCCAAACACATGCCCTCGTTTTGTAAATCTGTTCAAAACAGCTCCTCTTAACTTGGGATAAGACATCAACTGAAAGATTGAAATGTAAGGGGCTTTAAAAAATCATCTGATCTGAAATGTGTGTTTTTTTTAAGTGTTCCAAAGGAAAACGTCAATCAGAATCAAATTTATTTTTCACTAATTATGACTGAAAAATGTATTTAGGTCAATATGTTTTTCTTGATTTAATGGCTCTCTGAAATACTTGATTCTGATTTATTTTGATTGCGGAATATATTTCTGATCTCTAAATGGGATGTTCCACCATTGCTCTTAGCATCATACTGGCACAACTTTCAGGTTTAATTGCAGATTGATTATAATGCATACATTAATAATATGTAATGGATATTAAATTGTATTACTTGTTGCGTAGCAAAGGACTATCTTTCTGAGCAGAAACTTAAGGCTAATCTACAAGATACATGGATTCATTACAGCCGATTCATTACAGCTGAAATCAGCATGCTTTATTTATTTGGGGTATTTAGTAGTTTTGCTTCGAAATAAAAGGGACAATCATGGACAGCCAGTACTGATTGTCCTGTGTTTTATTTTGCAATACTGACAGACTGGCTCCACATGATCCCCTATAAACATATCACACGTAGAGGATCTGCACATATCTGTAAAGTTGAGATCAAGTTCGACTGTTTACCCTGTAAGAAACACTTGCCATTACGAACTTTTACGTTATGGCCCTAAGTGCGCAATGCTCTTTGGAAACGACTTTTCAATTGATAAACGTCAATAGCCCGGCGGACCTTGAACATTAAAAATAGCTCACGCGCAGGAAAGATGTGGTTTTGTTTGTCCAAATGCGTTCCTAGTTGTTTGTTCCTAAGCAACAGAGGCGCATCGCGCTTGCGTCATTTCCTCCGGAGCGCCTGTGTCGGTATCTCACAACGGACTCAGTAGTAGCGACAAGAAATCCGAGCGAGCCACACTGAACACGCGCGCTCCTCTTTTTAGCGCGGCTGCCAAACTTGAAACGTCCGTGCTGTTTTTTCTTTTCTTTCTCGTTGCAGGACGTCTCACAGCCAGTTTCTTTTCGTATAATGTGTTACCAAAAGGATTAAAGTCACTATTACGGACATCAAATCCTCGCGGGACTTAATTAGGGTTTGTTGTTTTCCTCTGGAAGAACAGTGGACTTTTTCCACTATAGCATTTAAAGTGCCCATTAAACAAATTTAATTCATGATCAAAAGTTTCGAAACTGTATTGCACTAATTATTCTGCCATTTTTCTGTATCGTTGTTATTTTGTGAGCGCGCGCTCTCAAACGAGGACTTAACTCAGCATGACACGTCTCACCACAGGTTTAACGCACGAATCGCGCTGCATTTCTGTTTTTAACAAGAGACACTGACCGTGCTCCGTTCCTAATGCCTGATGTGAAATCTCCCTGTCGTTTTGAGGTGTCTGAGAATGAGCACGGATCTGGAGCGCGCTTCTCTCAAGTCGGGCGCGAACTCGCTGGGCTCCGGTGGCCGCGCGCTCTCCGTTAACGTCAAGAAGTTGCACAACGCGCTCAACGTGCTGCTCAACGACTTCGAAAGGGAGCAGTTCATCCACTGCCTCAACATTTACCACGCCAAGCGCAATGTATTCGATCTCGTGCAGACTCTCAAAGTCATTCTCAACACATCCAACAAGCGCCAACTTTTACCCATGCTGCGCCTGGTCATACCCCGGTCGGACCAGCTGCTGTTCGACCAGTACACGTCGGAAGGGCTTTATCTGAAAACGGATCTGCTGACAGGCAGTATCAAGCACGAGTGCTCGGAAGACATCAGCAGCACAAACGCGCATGCAGGAGCATCCCCGGTGCACTTTCTGCGCGAGTACGAGCAGGCCGGTCCCAGTCATGGATCTGTGCGCGCGGCTCCTGTTTTCAGCACCGCAGTTGAGGGGACAGCGCCGGCGCTGATGCAGGAAGCGCCTGATGAAATCCGCCAAGTTACGCTGAAAAGGAGCAAGAGCCACGAAGGTCTGGGATTCAGCATACGGGGTGGGTCAGAGCATGGAGTTGGTATCTATGTATCTTTGGTGGAGCCGGGATCATCCGCTGAGAAAGAGGGGCTGAGAGTTGGAGACCAGATCATGAAAGTCAATAACATGGTGTTTGACCGAGTCACTCACGGAGAGGCAGTCAAGGTGATGTGTGTTCTCTATGTTTGTGTGTTCACTGTAAAAATAAAAAGACACTTGATGCACCATTTTGTGTTTATCAGACTGCCACACTACTGGAAACTTCTAGAAATCTTCTAGAACCCTTACCAAAAAGGGCAGTTCTCTGATAAGTTACTGCAAAAACTCTAAAATCTGTCAATGATTCCTCCAGTAAACCCATTATAAGGGAAGGGTTTTGATGCACTTGCACTTGAGATTTTTGGTCATTCACAGGTTTCAACTTCTGGTAATCATGGAGAAAGATTCTCAATGAAAATCATGAGAAAAAAATAAATAAAAAATAATAATATATATATATATATATATATATAGAGAGAGAGAGAGAGAGAGAGAGAGAGATAGATAGATGTGTACACAATCAAAGAGAGTCACTCACAGTAATAAAAAAAGGACAAAAGAAAATAAAGTAAAAGAGCAATAAGAGCAGGTATGCAAAAATGACAGTGACTTATACATTGTGTACAGATGGTTAAACAACCCTGACATAGTTCTATTGAAATTATTAAAGAAATTATAATTTCAGTTTAACAATGCAAAATATATCCTTGTGTACGCATACCCCTGGTTGGTAATCACTGCTCTAGAGGGATCGGCAGTCTGTGCAATCCCAATTGGTGCTTCAAGTATCTTTTTATTTATACGTATTTTATAAGTATCCTTTTTTGTACCAAAGAGTCCAATTTGCTTCCCCTTACCTCATCCTGTAAAGTCCTTAACCAGTGTCATAGCCCTGCAGAAAAATCTTTGGCCGCAGTCCCAGTCAGAGTCACTGGCTTTAGCAGGGCTAAAATCAATTTTTTATTTATTTTGCCCACTTAATTACACAGAGCTGAGCACTAACTTTTGGCCTCAACCCCAAACTGGCCACTCGTAGTGTGACTAAATCTCATTTGCTCTCTTCTCTTCGCATGGTCTTAATCTTGACCTTTTCTTTTAACACATTTGCTCTCATTCCCCATGTGTCCACATGTAATATCGGAAAATTGGATAATTGACTCAAAACACGCCACTGGAGCTGGTCCTGGTCTCAGGCTTTGTGAAAATAATTGGAGGTATTGGTGTTCGAACAACTGTAATGTTCAGTTAGACATATGCTGAAATTTGCCTGTGGTGGAATCTCTTATCATCTCTAATTTTAGTTCTAGATTTGAGAGTTAAATCATAGGTTACATAACAATTGATGCTTGTACAGATGAAGAGCAATGACAGGCAGCCAACTCACTCTTACTTTCCTCTCCTCTTTGCTCGCTCATTCTCTCTCTCTGTTTTTGACTATTTGTGTGGGCAGCTCATTCTATGTTTTTTTTTTTTATCTTTTGAGCATTCACGTTAGACTGCTGAGGGAAGTGTGGCGTTCTTTTGTATCATCCTTGCTTTGTTGTACTGCCTGTCGCAATCTTGTTTGCCTGTCAGAATTGAATCCACAAGCTAAAAAAAGCACACAGCAAAAAACAATGTGAGTCAAATAGGCTAGTTGTATGGAAGCTAAGGGCCTGACGCCTGTTGTGAAGCTTTATTTTGTGAGTCAGTCTGTCTTGATTGCAGGTTCCATATGGATGGATTAAAAGTGATTGACCATGTTTACTCAAAGTGTCAGCCTGAAAGAAATTTATCGCATTGGCTGTATAGTTTACCGTAAGGCTGAGGTGTGAATTGAGTTGATTTGACATTATCAGAGTTGTTAACATAATATCTTATGGAAGATAACATGGCCTTCGGCTTTAAGGCAAGCTTGCCCACATTGCTTTTATTCTGGGCAAGAACCACTAATTGGTCTGACCAACATGTTAACTGACCAACCAGATGGATTGTCACAATATGAGCCATGCAAATACAAAAATATGTGTTAACACAATAATTGTTATATAATACACATACATTATTACTATTATACAGTTAAAAAAAATGCATTTAAGAAAAAATTAAATTATACAAAAATTGTACTATAATTATTATTATACAATTAAAATACAAAAATTGCATTTAAGATAAAACAACAGTAATAATAATAATAAAACATTTTACAATATGGGTGCATTAATATGCATTAATTCATGCTTAACTAATGCACCGATAATCACGTGTTAATGTAATTCATGACTCATGAAGAACTAAACCATTTATTAATGATTACTGCATTAGCAACTAATGAAGATTCTATATGATTAATAGATTAAGTTGAGTAATGTAACCGTTGGTGACAGAAGACGGACCAAAAGAAGCTGCGGTTTTCTTTTTGGTGTGTATTTTTTTTTCTTTTTTTTTTTGGTTTCTTTTCCCCCTTGGATCTGCCAGCGGTCAAACTGTTATGCCTGGAGCAGAGAAACCGTTCGCTTATGGATCACACCCAGGATTTCCTCGACCTGGTGTGCCTGACGCACTATAGGCCTGCAGATGACTCGCTCAGCGTATTTTACCACACTGGCCTGAGCGAGCAGACGAAGGCACGTCTGCCAGCGAATGGTCCTCGGGGGATTTCGCCGCATACATGGAGTGGGTGCTGGTGATGAATGGACTGGATTTCACAGTCGGCCCAGAGGAGGACACCATCCCCTCTCCCGACTCAGAGTCCAGCCTGAAACCATCCTGTGAGATGGACACTACGCCTTGAACCAAACGCAGCCAGCACAAGAAGTAGCAACTGAGCCCGAGTACACGTCTGGCCAGGTGTTTGCAGCGTCTTGTGCATGCCATAGGGTTCTAAAAATGTGGCGCTTAAGTCAAAATAAGTTTAAACTTTTAAAAAACACTGACATGCGCCTTGCGTTTTTAACCACAAAACACATTCTGTGTGAATGGCCCATAACTGATCGAAAGAGAACCATTCTTATTCACTGTTGTTATTTAAGCAGACAGTTTGCATCATACATTCAGTTTAACAGCATTAACAGCAAGCCAAAGAGGGCAACGTTTCAACTGAACTATATGCATTTTATTCACTCACATTATGTTCTTGCTCCGTCGATGCAATAAATACACGTTCTTAAATGAGCAAGGTTTTCTAGCGTATTTCAACTGCTCATGGTATGACCCATTTTAATGGTGGCCAAATTACACTTTAAAGTCAGTCAGCTAAAAAAAAATATATTTATATTTACAAGTAAATAAGTAGATACATATTCGTGAAGATACATTAAACTCCCCGTTATTCGCACATTGATACTGTAAGCTACCTATTTTCGCTTGTGTGATCATCAGCCTCTGCTTTTCTGCTACAGACTGAAAGCCATCTCGTGAGTGTATAATGCAGTCTGCCTCAGATTGTTTTTAATCAATTCCTAAATCATAAAAAAAACAGATCTGTGCCTAAATTAGGATTGGGTGGGCAAGGCAGACATTTGAGTGGGCTCAGCCCACCCCTTCCCATGCCTAGTTCTGGTACAGCAAAGAGTGCTCAGATTTGGCTTTCTTTAGGGCAGTATATTTATATTATCCCAAATAAAAGATCAATACACCCTTTATTAAACCACTTTGTTGGGTTTAACGCATCCTCACAGGTGTCTGAGAAATGCTGAATTTTTCATTCAATTCTAAATTAACAGTTCTTTTTGCGAGCAGCACCATAGACAATAGTTTTTCTGAGCACGCAAAACGTTTCTTGTGCTCACGTGAAAGTCTGTGTTTTTTTATATTTGCAAATGTCCGTTTAGGGGCTCCATACAATAATAATATTTATGGCTGACTTAATGTCTTCATTTTTAAATGTTGAACCATCAAGCTATTAACTCGAGAGATTGAGATCTTGCGGAGAACCATTTAACATTTATTTTATTTTGGTTAATCGTGCAGCCCTAGCTTTTCAAAATAATTATAATTTTTATAGCGATAGTTAGTTGCAAATGTGCTCATCCATTGGTCCAAAAGTAATAAATTATGATTTTATGAACATAACTCTGGAAACAAGACTGATTACACTTTTCTAAATAGTAAATGTTGATGTTGTGCCTGAATTCCAGCAGTTCTTCCAGTGCCATCTTTCCACGCTAATTGCCGTAGTTCCGGTTTTCGTGCCAAGCTAATAGGGGTGTTCAGAGCCAATCCTGTTGGGATACCTGCTCTCATTTATTAATTGGATCCATTTTGCTTCCCGTTAGGAGCTGAATAATTCATAAAATCGTTTAATTAAACAGACAGTGTTTAAGCTGGAGAACACACTCATAGCTGCCTCAACTGTGAGCCTTGATTAGTTCTGACAGAGAGTTTGGCATGTGGTGAGATGCGTCAATGGGTGGGAAACAATAAATCAAAGGATTAAATCGGCTCCAGGGATTCGTTTATTTCATTTAATCACTGCTTGAATTGTCTTTCCATAGCCTATACTCCAATTTAGTATGATTACTCTTAGACTCAGTAGAAGGATCACAGCCTAGCAAAAAATACACTCAAATCCTGTTAAGTCATCCAAATCTGAATAACTAGAGATTGATCATTTGTTTTAAAGTGATCTTCTGAATAACAGGGGATTTGACAAAGAAGTAGCCTACAGCTGGCAAAGTCACATTGTCTGCTCTCTCTGTTGGAGTCTCACCCCTATTGACCTGCCAGTCTTAAGCAATTATTCTCAATGACAAATTGTGCTGGCAATGCAAATAATGGTGACACAGCTGCTTGTACTCCTCTGTATATCAAGCCTTATCTTGATTCCCTATATTTATCTCTTTCACTCGATCTCTGTCAGTAGAATTACCAGTAAGCACTGAGACTTTCCATGTCTTGTGAATAGCTAACAACCCCTCATCCCACTTCTAACACATAGTACATGAGCCCAAAACAATGTGCACTCCATATCTGATGGCTCTGGAACAAATACTCAACTGCACTGTTGCACATTGGGCATTTTATAAGAGGGAAAGTCAGAGATAATGCAATGAGAGATAGTTTGTGGTTATGTAAATGTCAGAATAATGAAAAGCTGATTTGCTTTACCAACCACTGAGGATCATCAAAGACAGAAGTGGTGAATGGGTCGGTGAAAGATAAGATGGTTCAATTTATCTAGGCAAGAGAGATGTTTTTTTTTTTTTGTCATAGCTTGAAGGAAGAGAGGGAGAGTGAGAGATATTGAGAGGGGAGGGGCAGATGGTGATGGGAATGGAGTTTTACACAGTCCATCTGCTGTACTGTCATGGAGATTTTAAAAGGCCAAACGGATGCCGGAGGACCGATAGATGTAGAGTCAATTAGAGACTTCTTCCTCCCTCAGTTTTAGCTGAGAGGCTTCAAGAAGGAGACTTGTATAGAGTAGACTGTAAGTATGAATAAATAACTTATTTCTAAATCGAGAACTTGTATGAACGTTAAAGCTTGACAATGTGATAATTCTAAATTATTCACCACCACAAGCTCGTCTCATGGGGCAATGGGAATGTCAAAGACTTTTGGTTAGGATTGGAACCATGTTGAAATCACAGTGAGTCTGCACCATGGGAATTTAACTTGTTCATTACAATTACCTTCTTGTGGAGCATGAACGTTTGGAGTTTGTAGTCATAGACTGCCTGTGTATGCACCTTCAGCGTTCCTGCTGGGTTTGAATGAAATAGTCGATCATCGCTCTGTCTTTCTTTCTTGTTTGCACGCTTGTGTATGCCCTGTTTCTCCTTCTGCCTCTTGTTATCCCTGGAGAATGACTACATCTCACCCCATCTCACTCTGCACTCATTTAGAATACAAATTCCACCGTTCACTCTTACTTCAATCATTGTGCTTCATTATTTTCCAATACAATTTTAAACATGTTTGGTATTGGCAGTTAAAATAAATATCCTTTCTTAACAGACAGTGATGATGAGTAATAATTATTATGTCATGTCAATGAATTTGGCTCATATTTCGCTTTGCTGTTACAAACTTATGGAGTTACAAATGTCCTTAGGAGCTATTTGTGCGATAGAGAATATTGGTAGAACTGCTGTTAAAACCTTACTGTAACACTACTAACCTTGAAGACATAGTCACCCAAAAGTCAAAATTCTGTCATCATTTATTTACTCACCTTTATGTAATTGAGAATTATTTTCTTCCTTTGTTAAAACACAAAATATTAATATAAGACATTTTCCAAAATCTCTGAGCCGCTCTTTTCCATACAATGGGCCTAATTTATAAAAAAACATTTATACATTTACACAAAATATTTGTTCTGCTCATGTTTTTATGAATAAATGAAATCATACAGTGACCAGTGTTTCTAGCTTTGTGTGACAAGCAGGCCAAAATGTAAGCTTTTATTCACTGATAATCTTTTCCCAATCTGCTCTGAAATAGTTTTAGTGCATATGCTTATTAAAAAAACATTGTTTTTTTTAATTCCTTGAATGAATTAATTTAGCATGAATGAGGATGTCAGGAGTTTAAGCTGACATCTAATATAGAAAATAGATTTTGTTTAATAATTTTAGTCGCTACATAATTCCCAAACTACAATTTGTGCAATTAATGGAAACTATAATGCAAAATGAAAAGGTGTGTCCAAACGTTTGTCTGGTAGTGTAAATGTAGTTTATTTAATTATTGCTTTCCAAAGTTGTATAATTAAAACTGTGGGTGTTTTATAATAACAGACTGAGATGCATTACTCATCTGTAGCCTCACTGATGAGCTGTTCTGCTTTTTATCTAAAGCTCTATCTAACAGAACAATTTTTCATTGTCTGAAATAAAGCACTGCAACCAGATATACCATTCGACCTCTGTCGTGACACTTGCTGCCTGTTTAAATTTCTTTCTGTTTATGTTTGCTTCACTTTGATCTCTCTCTATTCAAGCCCCAAAAACAGCAATTACCACAGCGAGGACAGCAGTTTCGTACTGATGGGTTGGTAAAGTTGTCTACTATTGTTGCTACCCGCTGGCCTTGACAGATATTAGATCAATCTCGCTGCATGCAGATGTCTGATTCAAGGTATCAGAACGTGTCTCACTGCTGCCCTTGGGAATGACATATACTCCATCTGTACTAAGTGCCTGTCTGTGCATATGCTGCATATGCTGCATTTGCTGCACTGAATCATGTCATTGAATCAACAGTGAAGCACATTTCTTTATGAGATGACGGTTTGCTTGCGAGGATACACAGTAGCCCTGTTTTTATTGGAACTGAATTGAAAAGACTGATTTTAAGGCAAGAACCCATAAGAGAGACCAAGAGCAATTGCAAATGGTGGACAAAGGTAATTCTCCATGCATACTGAAGGTGACAGCAAATTTACATGGTCTCTTATTTACCATATTACCAGTTCTATGTGCTAAACTAGTTTTTTTTATTCTAATTTTTAACCCAATACTTTTTAGAGCAGAAAAAGCTCTCAGGCGTCTACCTGAATGAATATAGAACAGTTTTCATTTCTTTCTAACTAAGGAGGTCTTACAAAGGAGAGGGAGAGGGAGTTATGCATTAGCATTTCCGTTTGTCTCAGTGGTAATTGTTCTGGAAAATTATGTCAGAATATATGGTTTGATGGCTGTCAATTGGGAATTATTGGGAATTTTGTCTATTATTTTTTTAGAGGCCATACCATATTTCTCCAGTGCTGTTGAGTGATGGTGTACTGAACACATCCATAATCATAATTTATATTGATGGTAATAGCTGCTATCAGTGTTTTAATGGAGTGTGCACCTTTTATTTGCTTGTCTTCTCACTGCGTTGTCACAGTTAATGAAACAATAAACAAGCAAATTAAAATATTGGCAACCTAGGTGACTCATATACGCTCTGTGATTCTCAAATCTCTTCTTTTAAAGTACGAGGAGAGTTGGAAATAAATAAATCTCTCTTGTTCCTCAGGCTTCATAGTGAATAACCTTTGTGCTATTAGCTCCTGTTGGGCAGGTTTGTCATGTTTTTTCAGCTGCTAAAAATGAACATACAGTATGTGGTATGCCGCCCCTGTGAACATAACATGA
Organism: Abramis brama; assembly: GCF_963993115.1. Taxonomy (NCBI): domain Eukaryota; kingdom Metazoa; phylum Chordata; class Actinopteri; order Cypriniformes; family Leuciscidae; genus Abramis; species Abramis brama. The sequence continues at coordinate 17,402,432 of NC_139967.1, read as the reverse complement.
TTATATTTATCTCACCCACCTTTGCTGCCTTCAAACTTTTCAAGTGAGATATTTTTGTGCCTCCTTGGAGGCATACGGTCTTCTCTTGACCTTTTACATTCTGGGTCTTGAAATTTGAAAAGTTCTCTGCCTTTCCTTCAACACAATAATAGCTCACCAACCAGATTTACAGAGAATGAGTGACATATGAAGTAGTGAGTGCTTGGCAAATGAGAACAGAAATTAATCTGAGAGGAAAGAATTGCTCTTTTAATGGCAGGTTTAGTGCTTCAATGTCCCTAAATATCTTTATATAAGACATTTAGTTCCATCAGAGCGTTTTAGTGATAAACTAATCTGACAGAAGGATGGGTGAAAAGTATGTTCAAAAAGTTCCTCATGTTAAAGAGTGAAGGTTGTCTTTTCTTGACATTTTTCAATGTTGTGCTTCAGACCTAGTTTTTTACTGTTTAATGGTGTTTCTAGGTCTGATGTCTTCAGGGGGTAGTGCACATATTGCAAAGCTTTCACGGACTGTTCTGAAACTGTCCACGGATCCCTGTGGTTTAGGACACTGAAACTGCGATAGAAAATACTGTGCTTAATTATTAATCCCCTGTAAAACTGAATTACAGTGCTGTTTATACCCTGGTTTGGTTCCAACTGGACCGCAAGGCATAATGGCAACGGTAACATCATTTTATGGTTTCTACAGATTAAAGTGAGCAGCGTGTCAGAACAACAGAGTTGTACACCACAAGTGTACAGTGTTTTTGTGAGTGAATGCAGCACAATCGCATGGACAACTTTAAAGGCAATTTTCTCAATATGTCGATTTTTTTGCACCCTCAGATTCCAGATTTTCAATAGTTGTATCTCGGCCAAATATTGTCCTATCCTAACAAACCATACATCGATGGAAATCTTATTTATTCAGCTTTCAGATTATGTATAAATCTCAATTTCCAAAAATCTAAGCGCCAAACACGCTTCGTTCAAGCACTTTCTGTTCTGTGCGCATTGCTTCTCTTTCCCGCTCAAGCGCTACAAGAGCTGCAGATGAACAGTAGCAGAAACACAGTGAGCAGCAAAACAGATTGATATTTTTGCTAAAACATTGCAGAAAAAATACAAATGTTTATTTTTATGTCATACACATATGACTCAGACTGTACAAATAAACACGTTTTTTTGGCAAGAAATGTTTTCATCTTCACCAAGCATTATTAATCAGCATGTTAAGATCATTTCATAATAAACAATGTTATTATGGGGGAAATTATTTGTAGATGGCAAGGAAAGATAACTAAAATTTAACTGAAATTATTAGTTAACTTTGTTTTCATGATGAGGGTGTTTTGATTATTATGTACATTTTTTTTTTTTTTTTTTGTAGATGCTTATTTTAAGAAAAATATAAAAATGGTCCAGACTCCAAAAGGAAAACCCTGAACCCTCATACAGTATCTTTTCTGTCACGATCCTCCCGCTGCGAAGGAAATAGACCGGACCTCTTGAAACTTTAATTGAATACCCCTGCAGTAACTTCATATCATCATGATTTTCTTTAAATGTATGCAACCTTCAGAGATTTTGTAAAAAAAAATAAAAAAAATAAAAACCTTCCTCCCTTCATATAAATATGTCCTCTGTGTTTGTGGACTTTTGTTTTACTTCATTTTTTCCGTCCCATGTTCCTTTTTGTAGTCATTTTGTAGTTTTTTCACTTGATTGTCTTCCCCAGGCATGTTTTGTTAACTCATTGTCTTGTTAAGCTTGTTTAGCCCTGTGTATACAGTATAATAGCCCTTGTGTTTCTCCCGTTGCTTTGTCAGTTGTTGAATGTAATGGTTGCCATTCTTCTCATGGTTATGTTCCTTTGGTCCTTGCGTTCATTGTTATTTGTTTACTTTGATACGTTTTTTTTTTTTTTTAAACGTGCATTTAGGTCCTTGACTCTGCCTGCTTTATCCTGCTCCCCACACATAACAACATGAAAACTGCCATTTTTGGCTGGAAATTTTGAGCCAGTCTTCTGAACCATAAATTGCATGTGACTAATAGTGCCCTTCATGTAAGGTTGGAAATATTGTAATTACGAGTTCTGAGCACATGAATGGCTTATCACTCGTCTTTGCCCATGTGCATGCGTAACCGTTTTCACAGGTTCACGTTTTTGAAATTTGCATAATTGTAGGCTAATCGTTTCAAAACCCATTTTCAAAAACTTATTTCAAAGTTTGTGTTTCTCAGGCAACCAAAACGCCTTTGTTGTGTAAATGACTGGCCAGAAAGAACAAAAAGTTTTCTGTTTTCAGATGAAACCGGTGTCGTGTAAACGCCCCTAAATTAATAACCAATGATTTTTACAACGGAAATGAATCAATGCTGAACTTACTTAAACTGGACAATGACTTTCTTCTAGATCTGCTGTACAGCTAAAACAATCTTTGGTGCATTCATTTCCTGTTATCACTGTAAAGCTGCTTTGAAACAATCTATAATGTAAAAAGCGCTATATAAATAAAGGTGACTTGACTTGACTTTCATGGTTTGCTCTATGTTACACAAATATTTAGTTTTAATACCATGTAGCCAAATAAGTTATAAAAATGTATGATTTTGAATTCGTATGTAGATATTTGGATTTATTGTTCAGAATGTACATATTCTTTTTTCAAGGCTTTTTCCAAAGTTATGTTTCCGACTTCAGTGACATGTCGTAATAACATATGCCCAAGACCTGCACAGTCCCAAACCTTTTACTAGTGACATTTACATTTACATTTAGTCATTTAGCAGACGCTTTTATCCAAAGCGACTTACAAGTTAGGACTAGATTAAGCGAGTCATCATGAAGAGGCAAAAAACAAAAGCAACGCAAGAAGTGCTCAAGATACGAAGTTCAGGCATTATTCAGAGTAGCATAAGCCCAATAAGTGAGGTTTTAGAGGGAAAGTTTTTTTTTATTTTTTTTATTTTTTTTATGAGGTTAAGTGCTCACGGAAGAGATGGGTTTTCAGCTGTCTTTTGAAGGTTGTCAGGGATTCTGTATTCCGGATGAGGGTGGGGAGAGCGTTCCACCAGCATGGAACTGTGAATGAGTGAATAGTGACTATCCTGAACTGTGAATGAAAGGTGGCAGACTGAGAAAAATATAAATGCAATTCATGTGTATACGTATTACATTTACCCCCGGTTTCACAAACAAGGCTTAAGCCTATTTACAGACTAAAAAAACGGCATGTCTGAGCTTATTTAACTGAAAGCAACTTGCACTGACATATCTTAATATGTCACTGACATAGTTTTTTTTTTTTCTAAAGCACGTTTATAAAAGCTACTTAAATGTCCTAATTGAACTAAGGTCTAATCCTGGCTTAAACTAAGCCCTGTCTGATTATTATTAATGTTTAAAAAAAATGTCAGGATTCTTTGATGAATAGGAAGTTCAAAGGAGATTTATCTGGAAAAAAAAGAAGCTTTTGTAACATTATAAATGTCTTTACTGTCACTTTTGATTCATTTAATGCATCCTTGCTGAATAAAAGTAGGCTATTACTTTCTTTAATTTCTTTCAATTGTAGTGTATAATGTTACAAAAGCTTATTCAGATAAATGCTATTGTTTTGAACTATGGTTTGTGTGTAATGTGACTTTTTTTGTATGACCTTAAAATTCGTTTTAGAATTAAATTGTACATAAATAGGTTAAGCAAAACAAATGTGTTTATGTCTGAGATCCTTTTAAACACATACAAACCTGAAATGACATACTGTGTGATACAGTACAAAATTTTTGAGTGTCCCTTATTTTCCTGTAAATAACCACAATTGTCCCGTATTTTTCTTTTCTGAAGTTGGTAACCCTATATACAGCATCTACCAGGAGGGGCAAACATGGCTATGCTAACTTGCCAAACCTTGTCCATTTTGGTTGTAAACTCATCACCATAATTTTAAAATCCTTTTACTGTCAGTTTTTAATGTTTGCGACCATGGAAGCAGATTTGTATTGCTTAGAATGAGTAAGCAGACCTGTCTATGTTAAAAGCGGTGAGGTCATTGTCTAATCATCGCCGGCTGTGTCACCACTCGTTATATCCAGGTCACCACAGGTCTCAGTTGGTATCTGTTCGGGTGGCTGGAAAGGAGCGTGGAATAGGATTGTTATACATTCTTATCAGAAGAAGGCTGCGTCTGCTGAGGCTCAGCACAGAAATGTCAGATGTGTCCTCTACCTTTGTGATAAAGAGACACTGGCTTTTGGTTTATTCACTAAAGCCCTGTCAGACATTTTTGTTCTCACTCTCCCTCTCCTATCTGCCTACATCTCTCTGTTTCTCACCTTTTGTGTTTGTTACTCTTTTGCTGAAGTTTGAAGAATTAGCTCAGACTGGTATGTTGGCTCTGGGAAGCTGTAGGCCCCAATATACACTCGCTTAGGGGTAAAAAGGAGTTGTTGAATCGTGTGTTTTTTTCAGGATTCTTTTATGAACAGAAAGTTCAAAAATATTTAGTCATCTTATAGATGACAAAATATAGTCATCTTGATAATTATATGCAGTCATGCAAATGCAGCTCTAATCTACTTGAATGGGTAAGACTAAAATTTTCACAATTGTTTATTAAGATCATATTCCAATAACATGTTTTAAATCAGGAATAAAATCAGACACAACTTGGTATTGTATAGCGTGCTGCTTTAGCTCAAATCACTCAAAGGTTGATTCATCTAATGTTCATGCATGTTCTAGAGTAAACAAACAGGTGATTGGCTCTTTTAGCTGTAAGGCGGGAATTCCATTCCCATAGTCGCTATATTGAGCTGTGTTTTGCTCTTTTAAGCTCTAAGTCGGGACCACAGCTGCCATTTTTAGTGCTACCATTTCTCTCATTTAAAGTATCCTCCCTGTATAATGTTTCTGGTATGGTTAACTAGTTTGAAGTTTGATGAAATGATAAATCTGTGGGACATCTGAAAAACCTGTTATTTTAGAAAATACATTATGAACCCTCTTACTCTTTCTCAAGATAGAATAATGTGACTCATCCGCTGTACTGTACATCCACACAGCACTGAGTCTCTCTCTTATTCTGCCTCTCTTACTCAATGGCTCTAAACTCCCCACATTCTGCCTGTTATGTAAGAGATCTGCTCGGTAGCTCTGGTAGCTGTCCGTGTTGTTGTTTTAGCACACTGAGGTGTTATGTAGCTGACCACATTTGGTCAAGTGCTCCATTCAGAGGCTGCAGATGAAACGCTCCACACGGATTTACAGGTTTGGTGCTTGTATTTTTAGCCCCCTGCTAAAAATACGTGTTTTGCTCAAAAGTGTTTGTGTGAGCGGTTTTAAACCAGGGCACACATGCCATTGTTCATAATTCATGCAGCAGCGGTTAGAAAATGCAACACTGAATGTGTTGTTCCGCTCCAATTAAACATTTATGTTAATCTATGTAGATCCAGGTGCTTCTCTGTGAGCGAGCCAGAGGGATTTCATTCACTAGCATGGCTCTGTCTGCTCCTACATTTATGCCAATTAATGCTTTTTGTCTAGATTTTGAGAAGCCTTCTGTAGATCGAAATGTTCTGCAGATGTCTGTATTTATTATAGGCTAAATGTCCTTACTTGTAATCTTTGTAGTTTATATACAGATGTTATACTTCTGGATCATTTGATGTCAGTGTCACCGAGCCTGAGGAACAAACTCCAAAGAGAATCAGTTGCTATTGTTCATGTTCTGTCTGTAGCACTGACTCCAGCAAGCCTGCCTCTCAATGCCTGTATTTCTCTTTATTCTCCTTTTTCTTCTCTGTCTGCTTTGAGAAAGCACAAAAACAAAGTGATATCTGTATCTGCAGTCGCACTGATTTTTTTTTTAACTCCCCACCCCAATGAGACATCCAGCTCTGTCCCTATAAAGCATATTAAATGTCAAAGATGGATGTCTGTGGACATTTTCATAGATGAGAGCAGTTCAGGGAGGTGGTGGGACTGATTTACATGGCTGGAGCCAACCCACAAGAGACCTGCACTAGAGTCTGTGAGATCTTTTTTTGGACTTGTTTGGCTCGTACATGCCATGAATGGAGAATTAACTCTCCAGCAGGTCAAATCACTATGGAGTCTTTAGGAGAAGAATATTACAGCTGAGATATAACCCAGCTTTTGTTTTAAAGCTGCAGTGTGTAATTTCGGCTCGTAATGTAAGCGTTTATCAATGGGTCATTTCATTTTCATTGATCGGCCACTATGACTGAATATTGGTAAAGTGTTTACAATTTTCAATGAACCCAATCTATGAATGACTTTCATATTTTAGTTTTATTATATTTATTTGTGTATTTATATTTTTATTTTATTATATTTCAAATTATTAATTAAAATCTATCTATTTTGTTCTGTTTTGGTTTCGTTTTCATTCTATTCCTGATTGTCAGCGTTCCCTGTCATTATTACTGTAGTTACCTTGGTTGCTGATTTGAGTTCCACACCTGTTCACTGTTACGTTGATTATTGCATTTATTAACCCTTGGTTTTCTCAGTTCGGTGTTCTCTATTGTTTTGTGTTATTAAAAAGACTTTTGGAATTCATTCTGATTTGTGCATCTTCATCTACATGTGACAGATACTGAAAAAGTCTGTTAAAATTCTATACTATTTTATCTAAATAAATAAAAATCTATCATTATAATTATAATGTAGGCTATGTAAAATGGATAGCCTATACAATGTTATTACATTATTATTGTTTTTAAAGATGAGCTTTAAGTGATTGTTAGATGACACTGGCAAAGGTAATCTAATTTTTTTTTTAAATGAATTAAAAATCTCTAATATTGTGCATTCCTATTAATGACTAATTTGGAGGCAGGACTAACAATTTATTTATTCATATCCTCTTCAGTCCCCTTTTTGTCGCTTCCTTTATTGTCCTCATCTATCGGTTTTCTGTTCACAGGTGTTGAAAGGTTCTAAGAAGCTCTCCATGTCAGTCTGTTCTATGGGACGGATCCCAGGTGGTTATGTTACCAATCACGTGTACACATGGGTGGACCCTCAGGGCCGCAGTGTGTCCCCGCCCCCAGACCTGGTGGACCAGCGTGGCTCAGGAGGAAGACACTCGGACATCCAGCAACTTGGACACTCACACATACGCCACGAGGATGCTGAGAAGAAGGTGAGTTTAAAGAGAGTTTATGATGACAGATTAATTGGAACTTAAGGCAATTTAAAATTCAAGAGCGAAGTTGTAAGTGTTAAACATCTGCGGCTTTTCCCTCTACGTTTTATTCTGCTCAGTTTATTCATATTAGAAATGACAGCTCTAACAAGTGTAGAAATGAGTATAATGCTCCAGTGATTCCTCTCTGCTAACTGCAAACCAGCTCTGCAGGATTTTTCTCTATAGGTGCATTAACACACACACACACACACACGTGCGCGCACACACACATTCATCAACTTTGCTCACTAAGCCCTCTCACACCTTCATCCCAAATTCTGCCTCTTCAGCTAAAAACACCCAAAGGACAGCAGTCACCCATCACAACACTGCCGACAAGGTCCAAAATCGTTGCCACCAGATGCAAGTTACAGTACGAAACACAACGTCTGTCATGACTCAAGTGACTAACAACTTTTATCCTAGTGAAAAATGTATCAGAGGTTTTTATTGCATATCTAAAAGTTTTTTTTCCCCCATAATCCTAAATGTTTTTTTGACCATGTGGCATTATATATGTGAAATACTATATTCTAATAAAAGTATGCATAGATAAATCACAATGTGCCAGATTTTTGTACAGTTTCTGTAAAGAAACAAGATAAAAATAGCTTAATTTTGTACCTTAACAGCCTCTAAAATCAATTGCAAACCTACAAAGCCATTAACTTATACAAAGAGATTTTCACTCATAATAACTGTCTAAACTCCAGACAGTGGTTAATTCAACAACAAAAACTGTTTGTTTCTTGAGATTGAATTATGGATGATTCGAGATTCAAGCCCTAATTACAAGCACTGACAGTGATCTATATGTTTTGGATGGAGGCAGTGGAGCATGTTAGCTGCAGTGATTCTTTAGCGGGAGTCGGTGCTGTTGTGACTTGGCTTTGGGGCTGCTAATAAAGAGTATTTCGGGAACATTTTAGGCCAGACTCACCTGAAATGATCTTTATGTCAGTGTGATTGATATGACCCATCTGAATTATCATCTGGGTTCAGATGAACTAGCCAAATCCATTACCCATTTATCACACTACGTGTAATGCATGAGGTATAAATAAGGATGTTTGTTTACTAATCTAATCCCGTTTATAATATATGTACTGTATGTTTAATAATATATGTAGCACTGTCTGCAGAGCTGGCCTTTAATGCCATGAGAGACACTATGAATTCAAACTAGAACCTTCCAGTAAGCAGTCCATTAGGCTACATCAGACACATATATAATGGCAGAGAAGGTCAGAAACTGGCTGCTTCATATGAAACCTTTCATTTTGCTACAGATTCACAAAGAATCTACCCTCATAGTTAGTCTGAATAAAGCTGAGGACAATTATATCTGGATTTTGTGAATATGTTGATTGTTTTAGTGCTAAACGATGCAAGACAAATGAGAACTAATAAAACATAATCACCACGCAGATCAAACCTGCAGTCAAGTTCACAGAGAGGTAATAAACAAAGCTTTATTTGATTTGTTGATAATTGTTCATTGGGGTTTGGATGCCGCAGTGGTTGGTTGTGCTGAATCCCAGACTTGAATCTTATTGGTATTTCATTCAGCTCGAACATCACTAGAATTCTGATGGGTTGGTGAGTCAGTTTATAGTCCTCTTCAATGCCTCAGCATTTACCTTTAGTAATGGGGCATCCATAATGGGCAAAATGAATTGTGCAGTCACATTCTCAACTCAAGGGTAAATATCCCACCCACTACCTTAATAATCCACTGTGTCCTATGTGTCTGTTTAAAGCGCTAGATACCTGCTGCTTGGGGGTAATGGTGTGGCTAATTTCAGTGTGGTCTTTCATTTCTTTCAATATATGTGCAATATAGTCACTGTATGGGTGTTTCTTAATTTTTAGACACTTCATGTCCCAGATTTGAACTTTTCTTTTTGTTTTATGAAGGTCACATTAAGCTTCTATAACTTTGTCAAATTATGTAAAATGTGTGAGTATATTATTTAATTGTATCTATTTATTAAGGTGCCAACTATAAAATGAGTTGGCTGTTTTATTTCATAAATTATGAAAATAAAATGTTCATCACTGTCATTTTGACCAAATAATTCTTGAAGCACAATGCCTCATTTGGGATTGGGACACTGTGGCTATTTTCATTACCTTCAGAATAGTAAATAAGTAAATAAATAAATCACAATTTTCAGTGATGCATCTATATTCACTGTTGGATATTGTTAGTGAACAAAAGTGCCCAAAGTTAAAGAAACACCCATATTTGTGTCCAATTACACTAGATTACAGATGGGAAAAAAATATACATACATACAGAATAAATATAATACACTTTTGTTAATGCAGCCACAGTATAGCCACAATGAAAGTGTGCAAGTTTGCGGAGTTTGGAATCTGAAATAAATCTGTTTATTTATAAATAACAATTTGTAGCTGTGATTTAAGCATTGAATCCAACAGAAACTCCAGCATTATCTGTAAGTTTTGAAATGTTTATGACAGACATCACTGCTGTTTTTCACCTCATTTGTATAAAGTTGAACTTTTTGACAGTCTCAACCCTTTCTCCGCTGTAAATTTCGCAATATCCCGTGGGAGCCATAGTGCTCGGCTCCTGTGGAGAATGAATTGGACATGTGTGGTTAGATTGCTTTAGGAGCTTTGCAATTGTGAGGACTTGTTAGTGTATGCATAAACAAGTGAAATGAACAAAATAATATATGTGTGTGTGTGTGTGCTCCCCAGGTGAACATCTCACTGGATGACGGGCGATCTTTGGGTCTGATGATCCGTGGGGGTGCTGAGTATTCTCTGGGCATCTATATCACTGGAGTGGACCGAGGGTCTGCTGCAGAGTACAGTGGACTAAAGGTAAATTGTCCCGAGTCACAATTTGAGAACTTGGCTTTGCAAATCTTAGACTATTTTAGAGCCCACTTTGGCTTTATCGCAATCCTTTGTCCCTTGACTCGGACGTGAGCTGAGTCCTTTTTTTCAGTCTAAATCACAGCATAGCTTCTCTTTTGGGTGGGAGCAGTGTGCAGTGATTTGTTACTAAGGTTGCGAGGGAATAAAGTGGAAAACAACTCATTTACTGAGTGCAGAATTTACATGCCACCTGACATCTGACAGGAAAGTTAATGTTTGAAACTGCAAGTCATTGTGTTTTGACTGGAAATATTCTTCACCTGCTTGCTTAAAACGAACACATTGTTTCAGACATATTGACATCTGATTTTTAGTTTTTTGAAAAGCTGCTACCAGCCAAAAGTATTGCTCGGGTTCGGCATGTCCGCATTTAGTGTATCTAATTCAATTTGTGGTGTGAGTATATTGGTTGAGGCGGCCCGTGCCAAACTGGAAAATGTGGAAACAAAGCGGCACTAAATCCAAAGCTGGCCTCATAAAAGATTGAACGGGCTCTTAACATTTTGGCACCAGTACATGGACAGAAAGATGAAAGATGCTTCTTATTTCTCCAGTCAGCTGGAGAATGGGCCGGCCAGGCTTTTTGGAAAATATGAAATGCCTGAGTCTTCATCATAGCATCAGTTTTGCTTTAATCTGTTGAGATTAATTGTTTTGCTCATAATGTTGTGTTTTTTAATTTTTTTATTTTTTTAGTCCAGACTTCTTGCTCAATCTTTGGCTCTCTTTGTATCCTTATGTGCTTGAGTTATTCAGTGATTGGGCTTCAGCAACTACCTCTGCCTCGGAGACAGATAAATATTTTACGTCACCTTTTTGGTAATGCAGCTCTGTGATTCTGCATGTCCACAACCGTTCATTTGTATTCTCGCTGCTTTGTTTCATGGCAAAAATATTAACAGAAGGGTTTATTTGTAATCGTCTCATGTCAGGGCTGGTGTTTACTTTTGCTGGTGATAATGAGTTAGACATTTCTTATAATTTGGCAGGATAGTGAGACAACATATCATTAAGACTATCTTGTTGAATTTATTCAGCATCAGAATGGTGATATAGTGTATCTGAACAGAAATGACGAGGATCACTAGTCTGAAGATGTAAATGTGAAGGATTTAGACAGTGATGACAGATGGTTAGCCTAGGTAAAACTAGAACATATATAGACCAACAGTGTCAGTGTTGTGTAGGTTAGCATGGCTGTTGGTAACACTTTAGAATAATAGTTTGTCATTAATAGTATGCAGGAACTAATGCAGGAAAAATTAGTAGTATTACACTAACACTTCAGCTACTATGAATAACTAATATGGAAAAAAACTTTACTAATCAGTAAGTAATATCAAATTTAGGACTGAGATAGTTCAATATTAGGTAATCAATAATTACTGATAATTATTAATAATAGGTAATCAATAATAATTAATAATTATTAATAACTATCTATTACCAATTAATTACTGATCATAACACTATTGTGTGTCTGAGACATAATCAGTCATCCTTTTTACTCTGAATATAGTCATGAAATGCATCACTAGATACTCAAGTGTTGCCTAGTCACTCTGCAGGAACTACTAGTGATCTGGACCATTGATTACATATTGATTACCTGTTTACTCACTGGCGGTAGATGCTGCAATTACACCATCTGGCTGCAAAGAGCATCTTTCTCCAATAACGTCCATTCGACAATTACATATATGCTGATATGTTATTATTTTAGACCCCGCCTAGTGGTTTGGGACTGTTATTGTGGTGCCATTGCCCGATCAGGGCTGTCATGACATTTTACGTTTCATTTTCCTTCTGCTCTAGAGCAGGGGTTTTCAAAATGGGGTATGTGGAAGATGGAAAGGAATGCTAAAGGGTCAATTATTTGTTTTTATATTATGTATATATATTTTTTTGTGAGTTATTTTTTTGTGAGTTTATTCAGATCTGCATCCTGAGCACACATGGTAACTATTATATTTTGACTATTAAATATATAATTGCTATTATGACTATTAAATGACTCTTGAAAGGTGAAAACCATTTTGTCTGCTGATATTTTGATCATCTTATAAAAAAGGGCTCTTGCACAACCAAGACATACAAAAACACTTGCACTTATAGCACATGCTATGAATGTCACCGAAATTTCTACCTCCGTACAGCAGCTTTCCCAGAAGTAGCTGGGAGACGGTCCTAATTTTTTCCATTTAATTGCATAATGCAATTATCGGCCCCAACAATTATGAGTCTTTCCTTGAGGTGGATTTGAACCTTAATGTATTGCAAGAACACATAAATCTCCCACTGAGCTCAACAGTGTTCTGTGTGGTGCACAACTGTTGATGTTCTGCTCTAATGGAAAGAGGTGGTTGAGATCAGGAGATGAAAGATTGACTGCTTATTTTTTGGAGAGGCTTTTCATTTTGCTTTCTCTATAATTGTTTGGGTTTTAGTGAAAGTGTGCTTCTTCATTTGTACCTCTCATCAGTGGACCAGAGGTTCCACTCCACAATGAACCCCTCTAAACCCCAGTCTCCTCTTCAATAAGAAATAAATAAAAAACTCTCTTTCTTATAGCTGGTAGAAGCAGAACTAAATAAGCCCGGAGATGAAAGGACTCTAGACACACTTACCATGAATGAAGTGCTTGATTAAAGTTTAAAGGAACACTCCACCCATTTGCATTAAGCTTTGCAATGTTAGAAACCCAGTCATACTATTGAATGGTCGTGCAACATTTTCTCATTTTCCCCTGAGACGAGAGAAATCTGTATTTACCTCTTTACACTTCCTCCTACAATGACGCAAAAATCGTCATTTTGCGTCATTGTCAGAGGAAGTGTAAGAGGGGGGGATTTCTGTTAAGACTACAAGCACTAGTTCCCACCCTTTCAAACCCGCCCATAGGGGGTTGGACCTAATGCGCTAACAGACCTATCACAGATCAGTGCGTTTGATTTCACCGGCAGAAACCTGCATGTCCGGCCGTCGAGATAGTCCAAAATGTCCGGGATTCGGCTTTGCTTTCTACGGTCGCCATTCATTGTACATGCACACCTTTTGTTTCAATCTAACTGAATTCATTCCAATTGGTGAATCTGAATGTAGTGTTTACATGAACGCTAAACAAGTGATCGGTTGATGTGCGTTTTAACATTGCTAAGAAAATACCCGCTCCTCCGTGAGAGATAGCCCACGAGACCGGTGCGTCTCACAGGCGCCGCTCATCAGTAATCACGCCACTGCTTTTGCGTTATACAGTCGCCATTCATCATGTTTACTGTGGCGAGTAGGACGAGGCTAGGGCCGCGGGAGAAAGACGCGAGGTCGGTGGCGTGATCGGTTGATGTGCGTTTTACCATTGCTAAGAAAATACCCGCTCCTCCGTGAGAGATACGAGACCATTGCCTCACAGGTGTCGGTCATCAGTAATCACGCCACCGGCCTCGCGTCGTTCTCCTGCGGCCCTAGTCTCGTCCTGCTCGCCACAGTAAACACAATGAATGGCGACTGTAGAACGCAAAAGCCGAATCCTGGACATTTTGTGCGATCTCAAAAACCCGGGCAGACTCACGGAGACTAGTTAGCTTTATTGTTTACAACTGCTCTCTAACCGGTAGGCGTGGCTTGGGAGTGGCCTCGTAGAGCAGCGAAGCAAGTGCATTCTGGGAGTTGTTGTCTTTCATCCACATGAGCCAAAAATACATTTTCTGGCTTTTCTCAGTCTAGAAAGCTCCAAATTCAAATAATTTCACATTTCTTCTACATAAATGACCCAATTTAAATACACAATCATCTTTACAGAGGTGGAGTATCCCTTTAAAGAGCTGTGAGAATCAGAGGTAAAGGTTTTGTTGTGTCTTAATCAAAATATTTATTGCGCAAGTAAGAAAAAACAAATGATTACAATTTGAAAATATCTGTTCTATATTTTAATGTATTTTAAAATGTATATTATTCATGTGATGGCAAAACAGCATTTTCAGCATCATTTCTCCAGTCTTCAGTGTCACATGATCCTTCAGAAATCATTCTAATATGCTGATTTGGAGCTTAAGTAACATTTATTTTTATTATCAATGTTGAAAACAATTGTGTGTTTTTTTTGTAGAAATCATGGTACATATTTTTCATGCTTCTATGATGAATTCAATAGAACAGCATTTATTTGAATTAGAATATATTTATTATATGTGTATTTATTTATTATTATTGATACATTTATTCAATTAAAGTATTTCTTCTTTTTTTTATCGTACTGACCCCATTTCTGAAAGATAATGTGTATGTAATATAGTACAAAACAGTCTTCCTCAATGTAGACTGTGGCGAGCAGGACGAGTGGCGTGATTACTGATGAGCGACACCTGCGCAACGCACCGGTCTCGGATCTCTCACGGAGGAGTGGAAGCATAAAAGGAGGAGCGACGACAGTGAAGAACGAGAGAGGCCAGGCCTGGATTTGTGTGAGGAGCTGCTGTCTTCATTTTGTATTGGTTTACTTATTTATTAAAGTTTGTTTGAATGTTTGCCGGTTCCCGCCTCCTTCTTCACATAACAACGAACGTTGTTACATAGACATTTTCCACAAAATTTTGGATCCTCCTGCTAATTTTGTTTTTCTTCTGGCAAAACTATGGCCTTTGAACTCATTCTATAACTGCTTTCTTCTGAACCGCATTTCACTTCAAGCAGCCACCCTCACCCCCAAAAGCCTTTTCTCTGTCAGTTTAACTCAGAGCCACGTAGATTAAACTTCAGCTGCGCTGGAGGTAAAACTGACTGATGGCTCGGCATCTGTCCCATCTGCATAGCTCAACACTGGGCCTAATTAATGTCCGTTCCCCTTGGAGATGAGCTGGGCTCACCTGGATCTGTGGCGGACGTTCGTCAGACACATTTTTCTGTACCTCACTGCTGATGGTGCCCAGTGCATCTGTAGCTGACAGATGGATGTGTGAGGCCCGCACAATGTGTTTTTATATATGAGGAGGGACTAAAGGGACTCTAAAGCCTGTATAATAGCTTTGTTTTTAGTCTTTTATGGTTGTTTCATTTAGATCCACCAGGAGAAAACTGCCAGAGGCAACCGATGATGGAAAAAAAGCTTAAAAAATTGCCTAGTGAGAAGCCTCACAAGAACTTATATCAGTCATGTCTATAGTCCTGCACAGTTATTGCTCCTTAATGTGTTAAAGTGTTCATAAAGTAGAATGAGGCAAGATTAAGCTTGCTTTCTCTGCATGGACACATTTGCTTTAAATAACACATATACTGGCCCCAAAATGTCAGGGGCTGTACAAAACATTTTATCTTACCACTAAGAGTTCTCCTAAATAGCAGTAAAAGTTCTTAGGTAAGAGTTTCCACTTAAAACCTATTCACAAAGCTGCTGAGACCAACTTTTACTAAGGAACAGAGAGAAATCTTGAAAATCAAGCGTAGCGTTAGTTCTGGCAGGTCACGTTAGTCAAGCTTGCATCAGCAGACTCTCAGCTGATCCACGTCTACCTATAGGAATACGACGTCTATTGCAGGATCCATATATAAGCTCCTTCAGTATTTCAACAGCAATCGCGTTACTCAGGAGCTAATTACCCTCCTCCATCCCCAGCTCCTCCTCTCATCAGTCAGGATTTGTCATTCTGATTCCCCTTTGAATCAGACTAAATTCTCGAATTATGTTGTACATCAAAATATTGAATTAATGATATCTGCAATACATTCATGTTGGTTCTGTTCTGTTTACCCTAAGGGGGGTTATTGCTGCTCTCCCTGCTCTTATCCATGCTAGGCTGCATGGATGCGCAGCGAGTTCTTGCCATGAACAGAACCATACCGCCAATCCAAACTATATACTAATTGTCAATCGTATTTGACGATAGTGGTCCTGACGGAAATCAAGCTTTTAATGTTGTTTATATGTCTATTTGGTGTTTTTAATATGCTTTAAGATAAACCATGTGCAAATTCAAAAGTCAACACGACAACACCATTGCTGATTATTTTCTCCTTAAAACTGCAGCAAACCAAAGACAGTCTCAAAAATGCAGTTTTTGGTGTCAATTACAAACCAATTCAAGCCTGATTCAGACCCTGACAATGTTAACAAACAAGAGGATTGTGCATTACAGATTTCATGCACAGACTTTGCAAGCACGGATTTCACAGGATGTTTCAGAATGGTATGTTTTTTTTGTATTTTTCTTATAGATATGATGTTATCCACCATTTAATCATATTTGTCGGAGAACGTCTCGGATTACTTGACGTAACATTGGTTCCCTGAGAGGAGGGAAAGTGATAGGCTAGCTCATGGCTTGAGGAAAATTCTTTGAAATCCTGAAGCCTGATTGAATCGCGCTATTGCATTGCACTAGCCAATGTCGCTTGAACGCTGGCACAGTGGGCTGGCTCAACCGCTATGTAAGCAGTGACTGTGCCTAGCGCCGTGAAATCTCAGAATATTTCGACTAAACAACTACAGTCACCGACTTTCAGGTTTTTACACGGCGATCCACGCAGTGTCTCATTTCCTCCTCTCAGGGCACCAAGGTTACGTCAAGTAACCCGAGACGTTCCCTTTCGAGTCGGTTTCTCGACACTGCGGGATAGCTCACATTTTGGGGAACGTATAAAATCCCCGCCGTGTAAAAACAGCATCATCCCTCAAGTCTACGTGAGTTGATACGGGAAGAAACACACATGTCTCAGCAGGTGAATGTCAATGATACGTGAGCGGACCTGGTATTTTTGTGCAGTTTTAAAAAAAATGTGCTTATAGTTTATTTTTTAAATAAATACCACTTTTATTATTTGATTATTGATTCAGTCTCTAAAAAAGTTGAAAAGTACCCAGAACAGAGCTTAAGCTGCACTTAAGCTGCTTAAGTGTCTAGGTTCATTCTGGTAATGCATATGAACATGTAATGCATGTCTCATTGTGTTATTTTAATGTTTTGCCCTGTCAGCTGTTTAACCACACAGCATATGCTTTTGCACATTTGTGTGCTACATGTTTGATGTTAGTGATTGTCCCCAAAGGATTAATAAAGTATATACAGTAGTTATGTAGAGCAGTAGAGGGCTATTAGAGGAGAGTGGGATGGAGGGACAGCAGAGTGGTAGAGAAAGTGGTGTAATGGTGCAGAGGGTGGAGGAGTAGAATAGAGGGATGCAGGGTGCAGTGGAGCGTTGGAGATTGTGATAAAGGGAAAGAAAGGTTGGTAGAAGAATGCCAGTGGTTTCCCTTCTGGGAATAAATGAATGATCCTTGAGTTCCTGGAGCCCCCCCCATTCTCTCTCCCTCTCTCTCTCTCTCTCTCTCTCTCTCTCTCACACACACACACACACACAGAGTATCGCTTTCTACTCCAGTGAGTTATGGTGCGTTCTAGCTGCTGACTCCACTGCATGAAGAACGTTTGCACCGAGAGGAAGAAACAGACACACATCGATAACTAATTTCTCTTTATTATTTATCCTTTGCTGAGGAGAACAAAAGGAGGAAATTAAGTGGTTTGGACCAGTTATGGAAGACATGTTGGGCAAACAAAAATCATGTTAGTCAATAATTAGAATTATTATTATTTTTACAGTAAAAGGAACAAGACTCTCCAAGGTAATTTTTTCTTCTTATGGAGTAAAATGTCAGAAGAAGACAACCTACTCCCCAGTTTAAACACTGGTTTGCATTCCAGAAACTGTAAATATCCTGGATTTTTCTGCTCTCTCTCTCTCTCTCTCTCTCTCTCTCTTTTTTTTTTACATATGCCTCATGAAAAAAGTAAAAGTCTTAGTTTAGTTGAGTATGCAGCACAGACTTGAAATGCAGGGAATATGCTGTAAATCAACAGACTCCAGAAAAACAAAATTTTCACTAAACAGTTACAGAATTACTGTTTATTGCTTGTTTTATCCCTGAAATGGGATGGAAGGACAGCAGAGTGGTGGAAAAAGTGGTGTAATGTTGCAGAGGGTGGAGGTGTATATATTCTAGCCTACATACACCCAATGTATTCCAGCCTCTCCTGTACAGTATATCAGTGCAGAAGTTTGTCACACTATAAGAAATAGTTCACCTATGCAAATGTTATCATTATTTACATGATTTATTTTTCAAGAATGTTTATTGAGCTTTCCCCCCCATACAACAATAATTTATTGACCATATCTATCAATCTCCAAAAAACTACAAAAATAACAGCAAATAGGTTTGGAAAGATATGATGGAGAGTAAATAATTTCAAGAAAGAATTTCAACTTTTTGGTAAACTAATGAATTTATGAAGTGAGGCATTGTAATGTGAAAAGATTTAGAGCAAGGAAGGTATCTAGAGTTATACCAGCACAGTAAAACAATAGTCATTGATTGTTGTCCCACTGTGCTGAACTGCTCAGAGAGTTTTTCATGAATGATGTTCATTACATTGATTTGCAGAACATCACTAATATTCTGCTATGGCCAAGTAGGTTTAATGATAGCATATTGAGCTCTTTTATCTGTTGCTTGTAACTGAATAATTTCCAGTCAGTGCGTCTTCTCTTTATCTCCATTATCCACGGCCTCACTTCCTCTGTCAGTCGGTTACTGAGGGAATTTGGCAAAGAGACAGATGATATTCATAAATGACTGTCTACCTGCCACATTTTACAACAACAATTGCTATGGCGATACAGATTAAATTATTTCATGTACAAATCATGCTGAAAGGATGGCTTGTTTATCATTTATAAGGCTTAATTGAAATTTCTATGTGTGATTTTGCTCTTTCAAACGTGGTTCCTGTGGTGCGTGGGCTCTGCACTGGTGTGCCAGGCATTGTTGCATTCATTTCATTTATTTCATTTTGTCTCATCTGGAGTGTTAGATCTCTGAAGTCTCTCTCTTTTTCCATCTTTGTAGGTAGGGGATCAGATTCTGGAGGTCAATGGACGTAGTTTCCGGAGCATTTGTCATGATGAGGCCGTGCAGATTTTGAAGAATTCCAGCCACATGCTGATGACCATAAAGGACGTGGGACGGCTGCCTCATGCACGCACTGTGGTGGATGAGACCAAATGGATCCCTAGTGCACAGATTGCTGAGAGCTCGGCCAATAGCAACACCCAGAGGTGAAGCTTCATTATATTTTTTCCAATAGGGAAAAAAATTGTTTTTCTCTTCCATAGCTCATCTTTGGAGCTCAAGAGACTTAATTGAGGTTTCATTTTTGATTCATTTAAAGCTGAAGTACGTCATTTAATATGCCACCAAAATGGAATTGTATCATCAAATGGAATTGCTAACTCAAACCATTGGCTAGTGTTGCTGTGTCGGGCTGTTTGGGCTGAAAAAAAGTGCAGTGCTTTGATAGAGCCACAGAGCCACTCGCTTACTTATAGTATAAACTTTGCCTCAGATGTGTCTCCCGAGATTCCTCAAGAGAGATAAAAACAGATAAAATGAGACAATTGTTGACCTACAGTGAGAGTATACACCTATAAAATTGGATGCCATAGATGGCATAGACCAGATACTGTAATGCAGTTTTGGAGGAATTTTAATAGAAGTGTTTGATTCATATTGTCTCTGATTTTTTAATAAAGTCTAAAATAAAGTCTCTGTAAGAGTGTACAGAGATTGTTGAAAGCTCTTCTGAAACTCTAGAAGAAACGCATGAGAGATTACTAGAGTTTTCTCGGGATTATACCCATTTCCTCCCATGACTTGGATGGAGTCTAACTAGGATGGAGATTTGAGCTAACACCACTTGATGATCTTTTACCTAATGTAATTTAGACAATTATGTGGAAATTATTTAATTTCTTTCCATTACTGTAATAGCTCCACTTTATGCAATATTCAGCTTTCCTCTGAAATTTGGCTGTGGTCTCGCTCCTTTACTAAATTATACTCAGGTCAGTGAGTCCATACAGATTGTTGGATTGAAAGAGGGAATCTAAATATAGCAGTGAGATGATTTTAAAGCTAGATATAGACGCTATTGTTAGATGACATGCCCTAGGCAGTGATGGTTGAAGTTTATGTATGCTAGTGGGATGACAGTAGCACTATGACTCACAGCAGGGATCTCTCAATGCTCTCTCAATGGCCCAAATGGAAATGGGCTGATTGGGATCTCTGGAGGGTGTGCTCATTTCTAAAGTGCTCCCCTGGAAATCTGGCAAGGTGCCTTTTAGTTCCACGCTTCATTAGTCTTGTCTTCTAAAATCTGAGTAAAACTGCATTTTGATCACTGGTGTCCGGATTTTCCTTCGTATCTGCTCATGATAAGGGCACTGCATGATATGAAACTCAAATATTACAATGTATATCCTGTCGGTCATCACAAAATAAACCCATTCATGGTGATCAGTACCTTAATGTGAAGTATCCCACTTGTTATATGACACTTGCCAAATAAATGTAAATTCTTTTACATTAAATATTGATTTGAAATTATTTTATTATCTTACTGGTCATAAAGCTAATACAAATAGTTCATTATAATAGAAAACCAACCTGCTTAGCAACAAGATGACAATGTAGCAATATTACAATATTAATTATTAATCTGCAATCCAAGTTACTTTTTTTTCCTGCTCACTAATCTTGTTGATTCACAGTATGGTTCCAATTAAGAAAAGAGAAATCATGGAGTGATACGAGAGATATGAAATGGTGGTGCAATGGACAACAGTTACATTTTGACTACTTAATTACTCATTGAGATTTCCTAATTAGAATCAAGTACTGCAGAAAGCTTTGAAATAATAAAATATGTCTGTTTATGCACTTTCAAATGTATTCATTCCATACTCAAAATCTCTCACTTCTCACAGTGTTCTATCTGTTGATGTCGGAGCTGGAAGTTCAGGAAAGGTGAGGTACAAAATGCACTAACATTTTTGAATTCTAACTGTTTAGATTTCATTTGATTTCTCTTTAATATGTCTAACCGCATGCCATTTTATGGTTTTATTTCCAAGTAATGAGTCTAAGAAATAGGAATACAAAAATCTAATATTAAGGTCAGTGTGATATTGAAAATATGAATGTATTGGCTTGACATCATATTCTTTTGCAGTCTATCCAGAGATCAGAGCAATCAAGCTTTTTTAGTGTGCAAATTGAATAAACACTGCTATCTCAGAGCAAACACACTATAGCAAAAAAGTGTGTGTGCTTTGTGTCTATGCTAACAGTGTGTCCCATCACAACACATGGTTTATTGTCTTTTTGAGATTTTATCTGATGGTTGTTAATGGATTGTCTTTGCACAGCTTTAAGGCCGTGATCTCTGTCTAACGCATACACATCACTCCATTACTGAGTACAAAGGACAGATCTGAGCTGGGAGACATCAGACTGCTCTCATTGTGTGAAGGACCTGTCTCATCTGCTGAAGACAGGGAGGAACACTTGCATCCTGCTGGGCAAAGCTCTCTTAGGGTTTGAGTGGCCTTCCCTGAGCTGTGGAGCACACATGATGTTTATCCACATGGTATATTTTACATATAGGGTGACTAAAGAATGGTTAGAGGACCCCGTGGAAGAGAAGGCGACAGGGAAATTACAGCATCTGCCATTTTTTGAATGATTGTCACTTATTTAATTCAACCTTCCATCCCAAAAATGAGCTTTTGAAGTGAATGTCTTCCTTTACTGGAAATGATTATGGAGTTTGATGGCAGGAGCTTGTGTGTCCTTATCTTCTCTTGTAACACTTTTCAATTCTATTTCCCATTCCGCACATTCCAAGTCATGTCAGTGGACTTTGGCACAAGTGCAGGAATTCTGAGACCCATTTATGTGCAAGGTGACCTACAGGATTGAGAAGGATCTTCACTGAAGTAGTATTATAAATATATAGAGGATTGAGCCATTATCGGTAGCAGAGAAATAGAAGCGTCAGTCAAGAGACCTCGAAATACAGCCCCACTCACACAGTTTAACAGCGATAAACAAAGAAATTGTTTTTTCACAGTCATATTAAGCTTATAGTTGTATATTACTTTATGCTGTGGAGGAAGGTGATTTCTCAAACTTTGTTGTCTTTTTTGGGGATCCCATGGTCATGGAAAGCCTGAAATATCAGGGAAATCTTAAGCATTACTAGGCGACAGGCTTTCTTAATAAATGTAAAGTTATTCATAAATTAATACAATAATTAAATTAAATCAATTAATAAAATGTTGGAAGAAATCAAGGAAAATGTATAGAGAATTGTTCAATCTGTGCTCAGATGTAAATAATTTAATTGGCTAGAATTTGTGGTTTGTGCAGTGATTTTTTTTTATAATCCTCATGAAAATACCTTGGTTATGGGGACCCTGTTCATTGGCTTTAAAGGGATAGCCACCCCCCCCACCCCCCAACCCCAGCCAAAAAAAATTTTTTTTATCATTTACTTACATTCATGGTCATTACCAACCAAACCAG
This sequence comes from Abramis brama, assembly GCF_963993115.1. Taxonomy (NCBI): domain Eukaryota; kingdom Metazoa; phylum Chordata; class Actinopteri; order Cypriniformes; family Leuciscidae; genus Abramis; species Abramis brama. The sequence continues at coordinate 17,379,893 of NC_139967.1, read as the reverse complement.
ATCAGAAGTCTAATCCAGAGCACCTGTACCTACATCAACAGCAACTTGGAGGAGTTTGAAATTCAGATTTTGTCTTATTTACATCATGACAATAGTAACCGCCGCACTGGACTACTACGTCTTCTGACACAGTGGCAGAAACTTAGGAGGCTGGCATGCGCTGCTTTTTTCCTTGGTGTCATCCCTGCCGGTCTCAAAACATGTCTCCATTGTATTGTAATTTTCTGCTCAACTGACTCAACAACACAACCTTGTTTCTGCAGTGACTTTCAGCATGTTTCCTACAAAACGTCTCACATGTTTACATTTTACGTGGCGTGATAAAGTGACATAAACCACGCAAAATCCGATTAGAACGGTCAGACTGAAGCGGATTTCCAGAAATGCTGATACTAATAGGATTTCAAACCACATATAAATGTAGCTCAAAACTGATTTGTAAAAAGCATGTTTCATGTGATTTTTATTTTGCCATTCACAGTTGCTTAGAGGGTTAGTTCACCCAAAAATGAAAATTCTGTCAGTAATTACTCACCCTCATGTTGTTCCAACCCCGTAAGACCTTCGTTCATCTTCGGAACACAAATTAAGATATTTTTGATTAAATCTGAGAGCTGGATCACTCCTCCATAGGCTTCTAAGGGATTATAACTTGCTGGCCCAGAAGACATCGTTAATATAGTCCAAGTGACTACAGTGGCTCAATCTTAAGTTTATAAAGCGACGAGAATACTTTTTGTGCGCAGATTTACTACGTGAAAAAACTCGAGGCCCAGAGAGAAGGAAATGAATAGTGGAATAAAGTCGTTATTTTGGGTTTTTTTTGCGCACAAAAAGTATTCTCATCGCTTTATAATCTTAAGATTGAGCCACTGTAGTCACTTGGACTATATTAATGATGTCTTTAATACATTTTCTGGGCCAGCAAGTTATAATGTCTTAGAAGCCTATGGAGGAGTGAGACAGCTCTCAGATTTAATCAAAAATATCTTAATTTGTGTTCCGAAAATGAACGAAGGTCTTACAGGGTTGGAACAACATGAGGGTGAGTAATTACTGACAGAATTTTCATTTTTGGGTGAACTAACCCTTTAATATGATCGGATTCCATTCAAATATGCACAAAAATCTGATTTGAACTGACAGTCTGAACGAGGCTTGAGCCACAACTCTGAATCATATACACACTTATAACTGATTTAAACACATGTTGTTTTGCAGATAAATGTAGATTAAAAGCTTTTTTCAAATGAAGCCATTGATTTATTCAGAGCAGCCACTATGTTTCCTCTCACAGTAATTAGCTAGATCATCATTGTGGATTGGAGAGGCATTCATTGTAACTCAGACGATTACAGTCAGAACTGCTTTAGGCTTACACAATTACATTTGAATGAGGACAGGAAAATAGATGCATCGATCAATGCTGAAACATAAATTAAGCGATAATTTATTTGCTAATTTGTTGTTAATCCTTGTGCTAAAAAGGCAACATAGTCATCCTTCGTTGTATTCAAAGTGTGGAGTTAGGGAACTTAAAGGACTAAAGAGGAAAGATTGGTTCTGAGACAATCAGATCTTTTCTATGTTTTCTGGATTCAAATTGTATTTTGACTCAGTAACCTTAAGCTGTTTGTTTAGCTTGTTTGGTCGCACGTAAATAACCCCTCTCAGTCCCAAACAAACTGCTTTAGGCTGGGCTGCCCGCTGCCCTCCCCTCATGTCTCCTGTGCCTCAGGCCTGGCATGCTTTTATTTTGTTGGAATGAACCAGAGTCTTCCATCATTCAGCGGGCAAGCGAGAGGGCCGTGTCCTTCTTGAAGGCTTCACGGAACAGATACAATACAAGCTGTCCATCATGTGTAGCCTGAAGAATCAGAGCTTCAACAAGCCTGAGCAAACCACTTCAAATAGGACTTAAGTAGGTCACTCATAATACACCTGGTTGAACACTATTGTGTACCCGGCGTGCCAGTCCCCCCTCCTTGTCTGCGTTAGTAGGTTTATTGTTGACTACTTTTTTTATGATGTACATATTATGGAAAAAAAGACTTGTTTTGATTTATTGGAGTTTTTTTTTATTTTTTATGTTTTAGCAAATCTATAGCCTACACAGAACACAATGTGTAGTGTTAAATTTCAGAGAATTTGCTCTAAAATTAAAATTACTAGTTTAAATGAGCCTGAATGACTTTATTGTCTTTAGTGGATTACAAAAGGTTAATTTTTAAAGAATATCCTTGCCACTTTATTCAATATTCAAAGTGTTGGAGAGGAGCATGTTAATCTAATCCTGCAAATTACAACACAAGAAAAAGTATTAAAAAACAAAACGATAGATAGATAGATAGATAGATAGATAGATAGATAGATAGATAGATAGATAGATAGATAGTAGGGATGTGCAAAGCAGCCGATATTTGTATCTGTATTTGTATTTGTTGAGGGGGGAAAAGTATTTGTATTTGTATTTGTATTCGAGTAAAATTCTAAATAGGTGTAAAAATCCATTTTTTTTGCGTTACACTTCTAATACACTTCAGGTTCCAGAACAGGAACCTGCTGTAAACCAGATTTTAAACTGAGTCAGGCCCGTTTATTGTAACTTAATTGTTGCTTTTAAATTTTCCTGTATAATAAATTAAATGAATGAATTTACTTTATAGTGTAAGTATTCTTTAATTATATCCATTATAATAATTATGGATATGCAATATTGGTTGATGTTTTTCCTTAAATCCAGCAATGAACATGTAACAACGAATGTCATTAAAAAAAAAAAAACATAACAGCCATTACCTACGTTAACGTTACTCTGTCAACAGCCTTGTCTAAATTACCGAGCTAACAGAGCTACTAGTGTTGTCACGGTACCAAAATTTTAGTATTCGGTACTAATACCAGTGAAAATCCACGGTTCTCGGTACCAATTTCCGTACCAAAGCTTAATTTAGATTAAGTTTACATATATTAAAGTGTATATCACGGTTACAAAGATGGAAACTGTAGTATTAAAAACACTTTACAATAAGATTCCATTTGTTAGATAACATTAGATAAAATGACCTAACAATAAACAATAGTTATACTGTCGCAATTATTCTCCTTGGGGTTAATTTAAAAATACATTTTTAAAATCAAAAGTTAACATTATTTATGTTAACATTATTTAATGCACAATGAATGAAGTGAACAAACATCACCAATCAAGTGTATGTATTAAATAACATTCACAAACATTAATTAATGTTGTAAAAATATATTGTTCACTCAATGTGTTGATGTTAGACAACGCATTAAGTAATGTTAATGAATAGTATCTTATTGTAGCGTTACCAAACTATACAGGAGATAAAACGTGTTTTATTTGACTTGACTGTACTTTTATTTAATCTAAAACTGCATTCATATTTCATTTTAAAAGGGCTTTTTAAACCTGTTAAGAGTTATCCAGCCAAGAATAAGCCTAGAACTGCTTTTCTGACGGACTGATATTAATAACATAATGACGGCTTTTTATTTCACTTCTCATCTCCATAAATATAAAGCTAATGCAAGGGCTAGAAATCAATTAATATTGGCTCTTTCCTCCTTTCTTATCAACAAGTGGATTTACAGCCACCACATCAGCAGCACCGCCGGTCAGGAAACACAGCTTTTTGAAATAAATTTTTACTTGTTCCCGAATACAAATATTTTTAAAGTATTTGTTCGAAATAAGTATTCGTAAAAAACACATTATTTGTGCCTTTCCGAATACCGTATTCGGGTTCGGCTCCACCCCTAATAGATAGATATGAATATTCTTCAAAAATGTACCTTTTGTTTCACTAAAGGAAACAAATTACTGTTTAAAATGGTTAGTGAGATTTGTTTTAAATTGCAATTGATCAATTGTGACAGTAAAGACTTTTATAATGTTACAAAAGATTTCAAATAAATATTTCTATTAATCAAAGAATCCAAAAAAATATTGTGGTTTCCAAAACAAATATTAAGCAGCAAAACTGTTTTCAACATTGATAATAATAAGATAATAATAATAATAATAATGATGCTGAAAATTCAGCTTTGCCACCACAGGAATAAAAATAGTTAAAAGAATAGTTCGATATTTCTCAGTTCAGCAATAGTCCTTGGTGGAACTGAGACTGGTAATGTGTGTTTGTTGTGGGGGATGAGTCGGTCATAGGGTGCTTATGTACAGGTATGTGCATTGAAACTACAGAGTTAATCTGTCCGAGGGAATCTTATCCTGAGTTATTGATTAAGGCTGGCAAAGTGGAACACCAAGGGACCGTTTTAGTGATCAGGACTGTGGATCAGCAATATCCAGGAATGAGTGCAGTAATGAGGGATGGATGGGACTCCTGGCATTATCAGACTATAGGCTCTCTGAGATAAAGTGCAAAGCAGCTTGCCAAATATAACCTTCATATAAGATGAGATTTTGTTGTTGTTGGTTAATATGAATGTTTAAAATGTGGGTTTTGAAAATTTATTTCTACAAGCTATAAGGTTTTTATTGCAAATTATATAATTTCCTTTGAGTGCAATTCAAACTTTGGATTTCTGGACACTCGGCCTCATAATTTATAAGATGTGCTTAAATCCCCCTAAATGTGATTGTTTGATGATTTACCAAATCTTTGTTGTGCGATTACTTATAGCATCCACCCATGACAAATTGGTGTTTAAGAAACATTTATGGTTATTATTATTATTAGTTGAAATGGTTGTGCAGTTTTTTTTTCTTTTTGGCTCCATAGCTATTGAAATATCTATTGAAATATTTCTGTATACATATCAGTTCTGAATACACAAGCATGTTTTTCCCACTTCTCTTCTTCAAAAACATTTGCTTGCATGCTTTTCAGTTTGCATACTTGGCATGCTTTAACATATTTTCATGCCAGTTTTTTTCTTTATAAATTTAGATTTGTTTTTTCACTTAAATGTATGATTAAAACCATTGAATTTGGTTTCAAATGTGATCGCACATACATTTTATAAATTGAGGGCTCAGGTGTCAGCTGCTTTAATACACTGTTAGCATAAGCACTCTACATTGCAACTAATAACCAGCTTTTCTCTGTTATCTATACAGCAATCACATTGGTTAGTAACTTTATAATGTAAAGTTTGACATGTACTTTCTGATGGCAGCAGGATGAAAATTAGCACTTTGTAGAACACTGAACAGAGGCAAAAGACGTGATAATTCAATAATTAAGCTGTCTGTGTTACAGCCATACATATTTCATACTGAGTATTTTGAGTCTGATCATGAACTGGTCTGAAGAAGTTTGTACCACTGATCATGTGTGAGTAGAGAAAGAGAATAGGAAATCCTTGAGGAAGGGAAAGACATTCCTATTTTTCTTCAAATGAAAGCACTCAAGGACAGATGCAACTAAATACAAAAAAATATTGATTTCGCAAGCAAAGCACAGTGCTTGTCAGAGCAAACCCGTCTCTTCTCTGTCTGTCTCATTCTCATTCTCTTTCCCTGATCTTTATCTTTCTTTCCCTTTTTATTTGATGTCACTTTAATAGCACATACACTACCGTTCCAAAGGTTTAGGGTGTTTTTGAAAGAAGTTTCTTATGCTCACCAAGGCTACACGTATTTGATCACAGATATAGTATAGTAAAAACAATAATTACAATATAAAATAACTTTTCTATTTAAAATATTTAAAAATGTAATTTCATTTAAGGGGATTCTCTGATTTATAGAAAATTAAAGAGAACAGCATTTATATGAAATATTATTGTTTTATAACAATGTAAAAGTGTTTATATCAGTTTACATCCTTGCTGAATAAAAGTATTAATTTCTTCTTTAAAAAAAAAAAATCAAACTTTTGAACGATAGTGTGTATTCATATATTATATTCGCATATTCTCTTACACATAAGTATTGTTTTTTCCTGCTGTCTGATTCTATATCAGACCCTTTTTTTAAGTTACGACCCACCAGTTGAGAGCCACTCTGCTTCGTTGTTGAACGGATGTGTCCCTATTTTCTCTCACACTGACCTATATTGAAGGTTTGTGTATCGAATGTCTTTAAAAATGTTTCTTTTCTGAAGATTCTTTTTTTCTCACTGTACGTCATTAGCTAGATACCTGGGGGCATAGATATACTATGCTTGGTTTTTCAATGTTTGTTGTTTTTTTTATAGCACCTGCAGATATAGAGGCAGGGAGAGTGAGAGAGGTGAAGCTGGTTGACAGATACTGGAGTTATTGTGATGTAGGTCTGATTAAGGAGAACGTCTAAAAGTAGAAATCAGAGGAGAGGCATGTTTTCAGAAGGAAAGGTGCATGACTAGTTCAATAAGAGAGAGAGAGACAGAGAGAGAGCAAGTTTGTTACCCCAGGGGATGTAGCATTACATATTAGACATGGCTGACTGGTGAGGTCTCGGAGATGCAGTCCTGCAGCTGCTATTCTCTCTTTCCCATGAGTGCCTGCCGCCCACACACTGACCTGACCTGAACATGCACATTACATCAGTTCATATCAACTACATGGAGTGACTAATGATTGCACAACTATTTAATATCAATGTAGCACTACATGCCACTTTGCTTGTTTTCACTTGTGAAAATAAATTAATAACCTTGGCTGTATTTAAAACAGAAGCCAGCTGCCTGCCCAGACGTCAAAGGCAGTGTTTTAATATAAGATACCTCCTAAGGGTTTCAGACAGGCTTCTGAGGCACCATAAAATCATGCACATTATATATATATATATAAAAAAAATCATGAGCTTATTTAGTGACTGCAATGCTAATTTGTCAATAGAAATCGGTTAACTTGAAAAAAGGATATTTGTAAATGTTCACTTTTTCATGCATGCATGAATGTATGTTTAATGTCAAACTCTTACATTTAATCAATAAATTCAATTAGAATAATAAGACACTATAGGAAGTGGCATTTAGATGAATTTACAGATTTTACACAGACTGTTTAATCGGCTTAGACATGTTAGACATGCTATAAATAACACTATTTTGAATATTTAAATATGAAATATATTTAAAAAAATGATATATAAAACTAAAACTTCCAGTAAGTGGTGGCAAGTCTGTGTATTAATGAATGAGCCATTGAATCATCCATTAAAACAATTTGTGGGTCATTAGACAGGGTTGTTATAGTTACCTAAAACTTACAGAGTAGGCAATTTCGTAGCAGCCAGCAATAGCAAGCTAGCTTTAAAAGCTTGAGATCCCACCCTCCTTTTATATTGAACATGAACGCGCACAGTGCCTGCAAATCGTCACGTCTCAAAGCAGTTAACATAACAATAATACTGAACGTAAAAATCTTACAGAGCTCTAGTTGTACCACCTGACTGCTGCAGATTAGTTTCGGCGTTTATAGTGTTGTTGACATAGAAACGCATAAATCCGAGTCTGAGTAGGTGAACAGCTCTGGGTAGAAAGTCACGGGTTACCATCTCGTAATTACGGTTACGACATGCCGTGAGCGCAGCATAAGCTCGTTGTTTTAGTTCAGGAGGAACTGTATTAACTGTGCTGATGATGTGTGATGTCTGTGTGAGCAGGGTGCACTCAGGTATGGAAATACATATGTTGACAGGCAGGATATCGGTCCTGAGACTTCCACAGAAGATATATGTACATGTTTTAATATTTAGACCACTTCTATTATTGATTGCTATCAGGATCTGAAGAGAGTTTCAACCAGTATACCAAAAAGTGTTTATAAAACAAATTGCTTACACTACCTTTAAACAAAAAATTTTTTGAAATAAAATAAACATTAACTGAATTAAAATAACATATAAAGTCCTTAATATTAGTTTATTTCACCGAGCAACAATTCTCATTGTCAATTAGTTTAACTTGATGTAAAGCTCTAATAGCATTTCAATAATACTAAAATAACATGGCTTATTTAGAAATTAAGCAAGTGGCTGTCTTTATAAATGTGTTGTTGAATCACTCGCTCAAATGATTTCTTCATAAACACAGATTCACTTAATAATGAAATACCACTGTGTGTTTCTCTGAGATGCAGTGAAGGATGCAGTTGAAAGGATATGATAAAAATTCAAACAAATGAAGGCATCTTTGTAGACTTGACAACAAGAGGTTTCACACTCCTGTACAACATCACAGTTCATGTAGACACACCCTCTACTGTTTTATCTTCTCTCTTTTGCAGTCAGTCTGTTGTAAAGGTGTTATGCCAGCGGTCGGAGTGGTACGCGCAGGAGCGTGGAACTCGCTGGAGGAACAGGCGTACATGCTTCTAACAGAGACAGAGAGACAGACCATGGGCTACTACATTCAAGAGTACCAGCGCGCACACATCGGGGTAGAGCCTCTGGCCATGGCCTTGTTTGAACTGTTCAACACACACGCCAAGGTTAGGCTGACAGCAAAGAATTGCTAACAAACCATAGTGCCATTGTCTATGCCAGCTTAAAAAAACTCTTAGCTTGATAGCTAGCACTGTATTCAAATGAAAAATGCATCATATTTTGGATGATTTCAGGTTTTTCATTTAATGATCTCTTGGCTGTTCCTGCTTCCCAGCTGTCCTTGCTGGCTGAGGTGCGGACTCTGATCGCTGCGCAGGACCTGGAGCGATTCGACGGGCAGGTGTTACATCGTGAGATGGAGGCGTGGAGAGCTCGGCACGCCGGCCCGGGCCTTCTGCACCCTGATTCTATCTCCGTCACCCATCCAGAGGGCCACGTTCCTTCTGTTTGCCAGCTGACCCCTGCAGTCCCCGGCTACAACAAGGCACGTGGATGTGGTTTTGTGCAGTGCTGGGGATATTAGCATGCACTGGTGGACGAAATTAAAGTACAAGGGCTGGATTCATGAAAATCTTGAAGTTTATATGAATGTGAAGTTCTCAAATATTTTCTTAAGAACATCTTTATTTTTTTCTTAAGAAGAAAATGAAAGGCCTTTGTGTTATTTGATTGAAAGGCAGGTATTGCTCCAAATGAAACACCTCAAAGCCCGTCTTTTTGCACTGCCTGCAGATTACCGTAGGTACCATAATGAGTGCGCAGACTATTTTCGTAAGACTGGCTTGACGGGAGTTAATCACTCAGCATCATGTTTTTAATGCACCGTGTCAAGTTAAAATAGTTATTTTAAAAGAGCCTGTCTCAAGATGCAGTGGTCTTTCCCATTCATTTGTGCTCTCTCTGTCTTGCGCTCTCTCTAAAGTGAATGTGTCCTGTATCTGTGTGCTGCCTCGCTAGTTGTAGCTAGAGTGAACGCATCAAGTGTACGTGCAAATGATCGATTGGTGTCATGTCAGAGTACTCATCCAGATATTCATGGTAGTATTGTATTATATTGTAATGCTTAATATTTGAAACAACCCAATAATTTCAATAAACATCATAAGACAGGTTGGAGGTTAACCTAACTTTAAGTTATTTACGAGGAATTTTAAGAACATTCTTCTCAGGAATATGAATACATCTTAAAGATATCAGTAAGATATTACATGTTTTTGAAAGAGCCAAAGTACAATACAAAATACATCAAAAGTAGTGATGCATAAAAACTATATTAATATAATATAACATTTATGTATTTGCGTTCAATCCTCATGCTCATAATGCCTATTTGAAGGAAGAGCTAACTTTGTTCAGACTGTTTTCTACTGTGCCTGCATTTAATGGTCTGATCTGTTGTGTCTTGGTAATTTCATGATTTGATTCCAAACATTATTATGAATTGTAAATCTCACTCGACGCAAGCTGGCATTTGAGCTGAACTGATGAGAAAGGCTTAGAAATGAAGAGCTGCCTCTCAAGTGGAGCGTGAATGTCTTAAACACAAACATATTTTTGATTGTATTTCGTTCTGGAGTGATTGTTGCTGTGTACAACCAAGTCATTTCAGTGATTGTTTATGCTTTTTGCTTTGCTTTTTTAGGGTGAGTGCAGGTTGGATGGGAATTTGATGCCACTTGAGAGTCTAAATTCTCTTCCTGATGTTGCTCTGGTGAGTTGATTATATTTTTTGTTGTGTGTCTACATGCTGTTAGATTGGATTAAACAAACGTTTTGTGGAGTAAAATAAGCCAACGTTATAATGGTTTTTGTATTTTATATTTGTGTGTAACAAGGAAGATTTAGGGCTAGGAAAACAAAACATTTATCCCTGCAATACAAAGACTGCAATACAAAGACTGTTAATGTTTCTAACTCATACGGCTGTATTTTTTTTTTATCTCAAAGATCAATATAACAGTCTCATAGTTTGTAATTTAGTAGAGGTTGTGTATATAAACTGTACAGTATGCCTCTACTTGACCTCTTTGTAAATTAAGAATATACAGCATATGCACCCATTAAAGTTAATCCAAAAAATAAAATTGAAAAAGGCACAAAACTCAAAGAAATAATACTAAAAGCAACATATACACTACTGTTCAAAAGTTAGGGTTTGGTAAGATTTTGAAAGGTTGTGAAAGTAGTCAAAATACAGTAAACAAATAATACAATTAAAATACTGTTTTCTATTTGAAAATATTTTATAATGCAATTTATCCCTGTGATGTAAAACTGAATTTTCAGCATCATTACTCCAGTCTTCAGTGTCACATGATCATTCAGAAATCATTCTATACTGATTTGGTGCTAAAGAAACATTTCTTATTATCAATGTTTAGAACTATTATTCTGTTTAATATATTTGTGGAAACTGATTAAAAGAATAGCATTGAAATATATATATTTTTTGTAAAGATACAAAAGTCTTCAGTGTCACTTTTGGTTAATTTACTGCATCCTTTCTGAATAAAAGTATTAATTTCTTTTTTTTTTAAAAAGGCTGATCCCAAACTTTTGAACGGTAGTGTGATTAATTTAATATACAAAAATAAATAAATATATATATATATATATATATATATATATATATATATATATATATATGCTTTCACTTTCAGTAGTTGACTCAACATTGCAAACCTTTACATTGTATTCAATGTAATTTTACACTGCCCTAAAATATGGGGTATCATTTACTAGTCAAAAGAGCTTGTTGCACCATTTATGTCAGTTACTTTGATTTAGCAGAAAATGCATGGTGACATCATAAAATGTGCCGTTAGGTTTTTAAATCAGAACACCCATGTGATAGATTTCCTTTTTATCTACAGTCAAAATAAAGTTTGAATTTGTCAAGTTCAATAGTTTTTTTTTTATTCCACATTTTCTTGTTCTTATTTGATTAAGCATCAGTAGCTCAACATTAACTCTAGTAATCATAAACTATTATCTTGGATGAATCCCAAATTGACCGTCTTGTTATAAACATTTGCTTGTGCTAAATTGATGTACACTGACAACTCTATTATCTGTTAATTTCATAATGTGCTGACTTTTGGGAAGGAAATGTCACCTTTAAAAGCTTTAAAATGTCAGAATGTGTTTTTTTTTTCCCTCTCAGCATTATCATTACCTCCCTCAATGATAATGGATCCTTTAATTGCCTGTCTTAGTATTTGCAAGCGCCTGTGAGGAGATAAATATGGACAATACGTTTATGTTTTATTTCAGGATAAGGTGCAGCCGTCATCTGAGTCACCCCCCTCGTTCAAGCCTCCCCCTCCACCTATTCGACATGCCAGCCCAAAAAGTCAAACCAAACGGCCTTCGTCTAAGCTGTCCCAGACCAACCTGCTCTTTACTGCCCCCTGTAGGCGGCACCAAGAAAACCACACCCACAATCACTCGCACTCGCCCTGCTCTACTCACAACTCCCCGTGTACCATCCACCACACCACTTCCACCTGCTCTGTCCATCACACTCCTCCACCCTGCTCTCACCATCACAGCTCTCCACGGCCATCATCCTATCACGCTAGCCCTTCCTCCGGACCGCCGTGTAGAGATCTGGTTCAGTTTCTGATGAGCAGGCATGCGGCGGGGCTCTCCCCACACCCAGAGTCTCCAAATCGTTCTCGAGAGGGCACCCCAGTGATCTCTCCCCGCTCCTCTCCGTCCCAATCGCCTTCACTGCGAATGCCTGCACCGCCTCCCTGTAGCCCAGAGAAGCTCGAGGGCTCCCCATCTCACAGCTGCGGTGCCACCCAGAACAGCCCACTACACCCTGAGCCGGAGACGGCAGAGGAAAGACTCCAGCCCCAGCTACGAGGTGAAGGCACTCTGAAATTATGGGCCCTATTTTAACGATCTAAGCTCATGGTCTAAAGCGCACAGCGCAAGTGCACTTAGGGCGTGTCCGAATGGGAAATGAGAAAAATGGTTGGCGCACACGGTGCATGGTCTAAAAGGGTTGTCCCTATTCTCTTAATGAGTAATGGGTGTATTTTGGGCGTAACGTGCAATAAACCAATCAGAGTCTCATCTCAAATTCCCTTTAAAATCCAGTTGCGTTCACGCCATGGCGGATTCGGAAAGCGGAAAAGCTGAACACTTCTCTAGTGAGGAAACGGATCTGCTCGTGCATGAGGTTAAAGCGCACGAGCTGACCATCTATAGGCTCACATTACTAATGCGCTCTTTAAAAAAAAAATAATACTGCGCCATTGACTTATGACTTTAGACCAGGTTTTTGTTGGGCAATGGCGCAGTCTTATTTCAGTAGTCTCAAAATAGCAACGCACCAACAATGCGCCCGAACACACCTCGTTTTCAGACCAGCATGCCCATGGGCGTACAAATGGGCACAAATGTATTTGCTATTTAAATAACGTGGCGCAGGACGTGAAAATTATAACTGCGTCGGCTGAAACTAGCAAAAAGCACTTGAGTCGCGCCTGGCGCCGCATTGCGCCAAGTATATTTATAAGTATATGCACTATATCTTAAAGGGATAGTTTACCCAAAAATGAAAATTCTGTCATCATTGACTACGTTTACATGTGCACCAATACTGCGATTTTTTCCAGTTATCAGAGTAAGGACTTAATCGTAGTAAGATGTTTCCATGACAGAGCAAACCTCTTTACTCCCATTTACATGCAATTTTCATTATTCTGATCATGCTAAGAAGTGTGATTATTTTTACCGCCATTATTAATAGGAGTATTGTATTTACATGAGGTAAAGTTTAATCACAATATTGCCAAAAACCCATTATAATAGCATTTTATGAGTATATGAGTGTGCATGTAATGCATTTCAAACCTGTAATCACTTTTTTCTGTGGAACACAAAAGCAGACATGGCCAACAAACAGTTTTGGTTAACTTTCATTAAAGGTGCATTGTGTAATATTTAGGAGAATCTGTAGACAGAAATGCAATATAATATACATAACTATGTTTTCAGTGTTGTATAAAGACCTTACATAATGAACCGTTATGTTTTTATTACCTTAGAATGAGCCATTTCTATCTACATACACCGCGGGTCCCCTTACATTGAAATCCATTTTGCGCCAACATGTTTCTACAGTGGCCCTAAACGGACAAACTACTTAAAACTACTTTAAATACACAAGATAACAAGGGGCTAACATGGGACAGGTGAAGGTGATTAATAGAAACAAATGAGAGTAACTATGGAAAAAAACAAGGTACAAAGCAAACATGAACTAAAAACAGGAATAGAACACAAACAATAGGAAGAGAACACAAACAATAGGAACAGAAAACACGTCCTTAAAAACAAGACAGGGGTCATGACAATAATTTTACACATTATTATAATTATCGTTTTTTCACAAGAAATGTAATTTAAAGTTCGGTTGGTATCCACAGAGCATTTTTGGTTGTGATGTTTATTTTACTGTATCTGTTATATAATAAATAGAAAAAATTAACTGCACAGTTTAGGTCCTGCTGTTAAATTTTAAGATTAATATTTTTGAAACGTATCAAGTTAGAATTTTTCCTGTATAATGTACAGAATTAGTTAGTGTGAGAATGTCTTTCATACACAAGCAAAATGGACATTATAATGGAAATATACCAAAATGAATCACAATCGAACTGAATCAGGGAATCTCTATCGATACCCAGCCCTGTTGAATACGCATTACAAAAAATGGCTTTAGATGTCAATATAAAGATAAAAGAAGGTATCTAGGCTTTAATCTATCAAATGGCAGGATACCTTATTACAGAATGCACATAGGGGTCAGGTGGCATCTCATTCATTTGAAATAATTAGTCACACTAATTTAACATGCTAAATTGACAGCCATAGTAGGTACATCTAAACTTTGATGAAGTTCAGCACTTAGGGAATTCATCCAGCTGTATAACTCTTTTCGGATTCAGCTAATGTGTGAGGTTCACATAAATTCTGAATGCAGACCTCTAATCTCCGAAAGCTAAATTGTGTGGTTATTTATGGCTTTGTGTGCTCATTTGTCTATATTCCCAGGAGCCACCCTGTCCCAGCTGTCAGACAGCGGACAGACTCTGAGCGAGGACAGTGGAGTGGATATCGCAGAGGCTGGAGGGTTGAGTAAGGACAGCAGCCCGCGACCAGGCAAACCTCCCTTCCTGCAGGTCATAGGTGACACACGCAGAGCGGAAGGACCCGCACAGGCCTCCGCAAAACAGGTGAGAGAGCAGCGACAAGTTCTGTTGTTGATATCATATATCATATAAGCAACTGTTAAACAGATGCGTATATGTCTTAATGTCACATTGTAGGGATTGAATCTCGTTTGTCCTGCTGCTGTTTAAGGAGAGTTTTGATTTTTCTTCATTCATGTTAAACTCTCTTGTCTTCCTCCTCCACATTCCTTGAAATCTCTGTCTTTTTTGTCTTCTTGAGTGTGATGTCTAAAGTAGCATCCATTTTGTTCATTGTTTTAGATGGGAATAATGGAGCCTATATTTGTACGGGTGCCCAAATGTGCCAGTACACTGGGTATTGCTGTTGAAGGGGGTGCCAACACCAGACAGCCTCTGCCACGCATTGCGACCATACAGGTGGGTCAGAATGGGTTCAAGTTCAAAACGACGGCTAAGAAATCTGAAAATAATAGCTGTGTTCCCAACCTTGATGAACTGTCTAATTAGCATGTTGTGGCATCATTACATGATGGCTGTTCCACAAGGAAGGAAGCATAGTTAATTATTGTTTTTTGCCTAAATCTAAGGCAGTATCTATTGTGGCGAAGGCAATCCCAGAATGCATAGCACACAAGATCATTGAAAATATCATATAAATGTTTTGAACGGTAGTGTATTACATCAAAATTTATTATTAAAAATAGTTAATTCTAATTAAAAATGAAATATTTTACTACAAATGCATGAATGTTATGTTATGTAATGTAATGTAGAATATCATATTGTTAGCTTAGCATCACGATACTCTGTTGAAATCAAGTATGAGTCTAATCTGCTTTGCACTTCAAAAGAAGTTGTTTCCTATAACATTCCAAATCAGTAACTTATGAGCTTCCATTAAAAATAAAAAAACTTCTTATATACTGTAGCTAATAGTCTAGAAAGCTAGGTAGCTTGCTGCTGTAAGTTTTGGTGCAGAGCTATAAAGTATGATGATTAAACATTCTGTAGTGTTTAAACTCAGCCACATAGAAATTGTGTGCTGTAACAAATTGAAATGTTAACATAAAAGTATCACAAAGTCTTAGAATTACTATTCCTAGAAAGTACCTTTTGTTCCACTAACGGAAAGGGTAGCTAATGTACTGTGAAGGTCTGACATTACACCCATCAAGGTGCAATATACAGTTATAACTTATATAATGTGTTTTCAGAAAGCTTTTAAAAGCTGTTCTTTCATATACACATGAAAAGCATTCAGTAAAACCTGCTTATTCATCATATGACTAAAATAGCTCGGCATGACAAAACAACTCCAATTTTCATATTAGAAATTACTCATGGCACTGTTAATATTTCCCTATTAGATAGACCCCTGTGCATTTAGCAGTGTTAAGATGCTAGATTAGTCTTTAGTCATAATGTTACTGGAAGTTTTAAATGTAAAGGAGCCGGTTTGTTTTCCTCTCATTTCTTTTATGACCTTTATTCCAGCAACTGTTAGTGTTAACATAGTGCATTAGCATATTCAGGACCCGTTTCTGTGTGCTTACTTCTGTCAGTGCTGTGTTCACTCGACATGAAGGTGAGAGATTTCCCCTTTAGCGCAAAGTGGCTTTGCACAGAAATATGTTTGCTTGCATATTTAAACCTGATGGGGATCAAGCATCTTGTGATATTCCTATAGCTTTAGGAGATGAAAAAATATGAAATTAACATAACTTGCGTCTAATAGCGTTTATAGAGATGTCCAATACTGCTAAATGAGGAGAAAGTGCTTTAGCGGTGTTCTTTGTTGATTGTTGGAGTATCCTTGAAATTTGCATAGAATGTCAGTTTACATAACCAGCATGTGTAAATCTCATCATTGGAAATGTCACAGAAGAGCACAGCCTGTCACAGACCCATCTGGACATGTTCCATAATTAAAAGTGCAGAATATTTTTTTCTCCAGAATATGTCCTGAGACATCACACCTGTTTTTGTTTTTGTTTTTTTGACAGACCTAAGAGTTTGGGGAGCAGCCTACTTTTTTAAGACAATCAGACGCTATGTCTGTTACAACACTCCCTTATTTGTTGGCTAGTCTATCAGAAACAGCAACTGGATTATACTTTTAGAGAGTCAACTGTATACATTCTACTAACTCTAAGTAACTTTGCAACTACATGTTATCTAACTCTTATTAATTTGCAACTACTTGTCAACTCACTCTTGTTAGAGCATTGGTAGACTGTTAAGTTAGGGTTAAGGCCCTGATTTACTTCAACTGATGTGACGTCATTTCGAACAAAATCAGGCCGAAACAAAGTTCGTTTGTTCGTTCGAAACAGCTTGACAATTTTCCGGAAAGATTCGCTTCGGCTGATAAACCCCTTTGTACTAATATTGGTCCGTGGTGATTATGTAATAGGTAGGTGTGCGACCAGGCTCCGCCTTCTTTCATGTGGAAAGTCGGTCGAGATCAGACGTCCGCGAGTGAAAACATGAACACACTGGAGAGATGCTTTATAGTAGAAAATTAAATTGTACTTCTGATGAAAAGAGACACTGATACAGTTTTTCATGTTTAATACAGTAAAGCTGCTTGATTTTAAGCTTTGTATTGTATAAAGTGATATATAAATAAACGTGACTTGAGTGCCGTAGAGCTCGTGGAAACAACCACTTTGCTATGATCAGATGCCTTTATTATGCTTTTTTAAAACGCTTGCTGTTTTTTTAGTTTTGTTGTGTGTTTATTTTGTTATTGAGAGGAAAGCGCACAGCACATATTTACATATTCATATAAACGCCACTCTCAACTGTGTGGGCAGTGTCAGGTGTTCGATAACAGTATATCGCTGCTAACCTATTTCGAACTTCGTTTTACCCCTAAACAAAGAACGAAAAAGAACTTCACAGCGAGTATATCAGGGCCTTTAGGGTTAGTAGAATAAGTTGCCATGTACTTGCAAAAGTTTATTGTAGTCAGTAGAATGTCTGTTGGGGGAAAAATGTTAGCAGATTTTAAGCAGACAGTTTATTAATACTCTAATCACTGGTAGTTGATGTACTACTAGTGTAGAATATCAAAAATGGACCGAAATAAAGTGTTACCAGCAACTGTGAAGAGAAAGTGCTGTTTTAAAGAGCTGTTTGATACAGAATATTCCTCTGCTGATTTTATTGTCTTGAAATGGCTGACCTTCAAAGGAAAGAGAAATAGCTCTGATTTTGAATTAATGAATAGTAAATAGGTGTCAGGGTTGGGTGAAGGAATGAGGTGAGGACTCATTAAATAAAATAAAAACTATCCCATGGGGGAAAACAAGACCAGTATGTGGACAAAGCAGTCCTGGACATGGTAACCGGATCGGATCAGATCAGATCAGATTGGGCAGGGCAGGGCAGGGCAGGGCAGGGCAGGGCAGGGCAGGGCAGGAACGGTATATATAAAACGATGAACTGGCACAGGAAGGAAAACACAAGGAGAATAAATAGGGAGAGCAAACAAAGCAAGTCACGAGGAGGACAGGTGGGGCAAATTAACCAATAATCAGATAACAAGATGGGCGGGGTTAGACAATCGACAGGAGATCACATGGCACATAGAAACAAACATGAAAAGCCATGTGCTCACACCAAACAATGGCCAGTGAACACAATCTCACCGACTGCGTCCACACAGAACATGACAACACGAACCGCGCTACACCGAACACAACACACATGCGGATAGAAGAGTGTGCAGCCCAAGCGAACTCAAAAGCACTCACAAAAAACAAGACAGAGCGCACAGGGAATGAGCGAATGCTGATCCCGTGTACGCACAACAGAAGATAAACACACAGAGCATGAATGTCTGAACCACGACACAGAACCAACACCAAACTAGACCGAAGTGCCAGGATACAAACATCACACTCTGCACACAAAACAACTCACACGGACAGAAGAGCATACGACCAGAGCGAACTCAGAACCGCACGCTCAAGACAGCTCAAAACAGACATACCAGGGTAATGCTTATATATCTCGATGTGACATGACATATTCAGAGTTTTGGGGGGGAAAAAAAGTGCTGTTGATTATTTCAAAGACAAAAGAGGAATAAATTCTAATCATTATGGTTTTTCAAAGAAGCATTTTTAAAGCATGTTAGAGTGAGATCTCATTTGCTGTCTGACACTGTTATGTACCGAATCCAACCTAAAAGTACACATGGCACAATGAACCGATGTCATTGGTGTAACCATGGCTACCGCTCTTCCGGACTCCTTAAGATCCACTTTGATTCTTATCAAATGTTCATTATGAGAGCAATCACTATTCAGTCTTTAATCAGACATTTACAGCTCGTGTCATGTTGAGTTATTGTAATACTAATAAATTAAAAAAAATAAAATAAAAATTCAATTAAATCAGATCCCAGTAGGATTATATGACTGTGGCAGCGCTTACATGGTGTGACCATTATAATGCCTGATTGCGGACTGGAGATTGTTGGCCCAAATGTAGCAGGGCTATTAGACTGCGATCAGACCAGCCTCCCTCCAGCTGAACAAAAGATGACAACCAGAACGCTCATCTTGGTTATCTCTTTCTACCTGTCCTTGGGCACTTTATCTTTATACTATGACTGACAGGAGGTCAGCTAATGACCTCTCAATATAAAGTGCCACATCGGAGAGAACAAGCGCTCATTTTCTCCCCCATTTCCCACTTGTCTTATCTCTCACACTTTTGATAGATGGTCTCTCTCTTTCGTAAAGTTTGCGACTTTCTTTGCTTATTTCTCTCTCTTTCTTTCTCTTTCTGTCTTCCAGAAGGGGGGCTCTGTGCATATCTCTGGGCAGTTACGGGTGGGTCAGGTGATTCTGGAGGTGAATGGCGTGTCACTTAAAGGAATGGAGCACCGGGACGCGACTCGAGTCATTGCGGAAGCTTTTAAGACCAAAGACAAAGACCATGTCGACTTTTTGATTGCCGATTTCAACTCTGCTCTGTAGAAGTCGTCCCTTTGAGTTTCACTCGACGGCACTGCAAAGACCTGGCACTTTACGTCACATCCGCACAGAGGGGCCGAATGAGTCACGCTTGTCATATCTGAGTCACGATTAGCTTCACACCCGCCACGTCTGTGTTCTCGCTACAACAGCGACCAGCCATCACACATTTACTGTATTAACAAGGTATGTTCCAGTGGATGATCTGGTCAAATGTTTGACAGGACAAAATCAGGGTCATGTCAAGTCTGTCAAATCTGTGGCACCTTGTGGTCTGTTCAATGAAGTTTATACACACACACTACCGTTAAAGTTTGGGGTCGGAAAGATTGTTTGATGTTTTTTAAAGAAGTCTCTAATGTTTACCAAGGATGCATTTATTGGATCAAAAATACTGTAAAAACCATAATATTGTGAGAAATTATTACAATTTAAAATAACTTTTATATTTTAATATATTTTAAAATCAAATTAATTTATTCCTGTAATTTATTCCTTTAATTAATTTATTCCTCTGATCAGTCTGAATTTTCAGAATCATTACTCTAGTCTTCAGTGTCACATGATCATTCAGAAATCATTCTGATATGTTTTTATTGCTTTTTGATTTGGTGCTCAAGAAACATTTCTTATTATAATCAATGTTGAAAAATGTTGTGCTCCTTAATATTTGTGAAAATACAGATATAAATTAAAAAATAATAAATTCTGACCCCAAACTTTTGAATAGAATTATGTGTATCATCAAAGTCACTCATCAATTCCAATTCATATGTATTGTTGATAATACTATCATAATTGCTATTAAATAATTAAGTTTTCTTATACATGTGTGTATATATATATATATATATATATATACATACATACACACACAGCCCTCCTTTATAATAAAAAATGGGTTTTCTTTCAAAAGAAGATTACGTATCACTTTGATAATATTATAAATTGGCATAGTCATTGTTTTGGAGGTGCTTTGTTACTCTTTCTTGATTCTGAAGGTTTTTCGTATATATGTAGTAGTGAAGTACTGAAGTGGAATGATATACTGTACACTACGGAGTGATATTAATATACTACTACTATCATATCTGACTGGACGATCAGAATTATTCCTGGAAAGACGGAGTGAGCGAGGAGGAGGAGTTATCTCATTGTTTTCTCTTTAGCTTTTTCCCTCTTTTTCTTTCCCTCTCTCTCTCTCTCTCTCTCTCTCTCTCTCTCTCTCTCTCTCTCTCTCTCTCTCTCTCTCACACACACACACACACACACTGATTTTTCTTAGTCCTCTCTTATGTCAGTGTGCTTACTTCAGAGATGGGTTATAGAGAGGTATAATCAAGATGTGTATAGCAATATTTTTTGAAGAGATCAGATGTTCAGTGTTTCAATTATATGTAAATGCATGGCTCCTGATTATGCAACATACAGAGAGTTATTGTACATAGGTAAAATAATGTAAAGCTGTATATATTTTATTTATGTAATATATATTTTTTGCACATACTGTTGATATAATGTTTTCAATGACTACATCAAAAACATAAAAACCCTCAAGTATGAAACCAAAACATCACATAGTATAGAAACATATAAGCATATACGTTTTTCAACCCCAAAGGATGTTGTCTTTCCTTCAGATGTTTTATTCACACACCACCGTTATGCAGATAGTCTGTCTTTAAGTTTATAAAGATCTTCTTTTTGTTTGTTTGTCGCTTGTCATTTGTTGTATTGCAATGTGAAAAAAATAATATTGTAACTTTACAGGAACTGTAATATTGTAGGCTGATTACAGAGCAATACCTTATAGAGGCAGTACACGGTCCGAGGGTATCAATATTATGCCTGAAATATTTATGATTTATGCCAAACTGGAAAAGAGACTTAAATAAATATTTAAAGACTGAATTATATTACTAGTTTATTCACATTTTCATTACTTGGTTAAATCATGTTGTTATTACTTATTACCTAAAAAGTGTTGATGTCTGTTCATTTGACTCTCTTCTCTGGTGAAGTTGTGTTGGTGCCCTCATGTGTTCAAATTAAGGTTTGAAGTAATTGCAAGACAGTACTACAGTACATTAACTGCTTATATTTTTCATTGATTTAATTAAGTGAACTTTTTGCAATTAATTTGACACCATTAAAGTCTTGCATATCATTTTAATTATTTATATATTTTAAATGTACCTTTTTTTTTTTAAGGAAACGTAACATTTAAGTTTGAAACTGTCTATTAACTTTAATATATTGTTTGGCATTGAAGGTCACCAACAGCAATGATTGATGATCTCAATATTATAATTTAATTTAAAATATTTGAATTTAATATTATAATGTATATTTTCAATAATATTATGAGAAATACCCTAATGTGTGATTGCATGGCATAAAAACTCATGGCATAAAAACTCAATCAAATGTTTAATAGAAGCCAGTTTATTTTATTATATGCACAAGACAGTGTTTTGCACTTCATAACCTCTGATGTGTTAAACATGTTAAATAATTTAAATATGGGATACATATTGTATATTTACACTGCATGAATATGTAATCTTAGAGTAAATAAATAACGGATTACAACATAAAAAGCAATCATACTACATTACTGCACAAGGAACAGTCATTTTGTGCTTACCGAAGATGTAAAACAATGTCTAAAAGAACAGAATATCAAAGAGGGAGGCTTTACTAAAATGAAAAAACTATATATATATAAAACTAGTAACTATAATTTCCTAACCACAAGATTAAAAGCGTTTGATATAATTACAAAGGGACATCCAACATTAACATGATCATTACACAACAGACACAATCATGCTTGGCAGACACACCAGACCACTGCATAGCAGGCCAAACTACTTCTCAAACTCAATTTGTGTTGCTGAACATTGAGAGTATTTAAATAATCTATCATTTTTGTTTCAGTGACACTCAAGTCGACTGGTCCCATGTTACCAACAATGCATAATGACACCTAAATTGTTTGTTGATAATGACATGTGCACGTTCCCTTTATATATTTCAGTTAGTTAACAAACTTTGATACTTTGGCTCATATTTAGGTGATTATGAATGGTACAGAGGCTACTTGCTTATATGTAATAATATACTTCACTATAGCCTATTGCTGACAAGACAGACTGCCTGAAATTAGCCGGAGTGTAGAAACAATGTATAGGTGTGTGAGTTAAGGAAGATTCCGTTTTAGTTGGATCATGTCACTGAGGATGTCAGAATAGTGAGGGAGGGCGATGATGTCATCACATTCTAAAAGGAGAGAAAGAGAAAACGAGTTGTTGCGGTGAATGAAAATATATGAGGTGTCAATGTTACAGTGAATGAAAAGATATCTACGTAATTAAAAGTGTTAAATGCAATGCTTAAGATGTCAGCGGTTATTTTTAATAGATAGTAAAATATCGGACCTTGTTTCTTGTCTTCGTCACTAATCTTCTGCGGGAATCTGGTCCTCAGGGGCCGCGTTGGGGTCCAGGAAGTCTGGGTGCTGCAGATGCTTTAGGTATTTAATGGGAGTGATGGTGTGGGTGGAGCCTGTGTGAGAGGTCATTAACATGATCAGGGCTTTTATTGTGACAAAAAAAAAAACAACAAAACTGAATCATTAAACTACCACAATTAAAACCATTAACTTGCATTGTGGGGGTGGTTAAATGCAGTTTACTAATCATCACAGATGACTCTGATCAGTAAACCTTTATCTTTTTTGTCACTCACTGCACTGTATATTGATTTCAAGGCATAACCCATGTGTCCCACAGCGGAATGCTTTCAGTGCTCAATAATTCATATTTAAGGTCAGCAAAAAATATGGACTACAGTTTTTAATTGTTTTTGAAAAAAGTCTCTTATGCTTACCCAGGCAGCATTTATTGAAAAATACAAAAATACAGTAAAAACAGTAATATTGTTATTTATTCCTGTGATGGCAAAGCTGATTTTCAGCAGTCATTACTCTAGTTTTCAGTGTCACATGATCCCTCAGAAATCAGTCTAATATGCTGATTTTGTGGACACCATGATACATGATTTTTTTTCTGCATTCTTTTATGAATAAAAAATCCAAAAGAATGGCAATTATTTGAAATAGAATCTTTATAAAAATGTAAAAGCCTTTAATATCATGTTTAGTCAATTTAATGCATCCTTGCTAAGTAATAGAAGTATTAATTTCTTTAAAAAAAAATAAAAAAATACTTACTGACCCCAAACTTTTGAATGATATAAGTGTATTAAGTTAATATATCACCTGGAATTTTAAAAGTCACAATCACACAGCCATAAAAAGAGGAGCAGGATTGTGTAATGCTGTCTGCTCTAATAGTTGTCTCTGAAATGATGAGTCATTGGCAATTTTGAGGTGTGAAATGACCCTTTAGCACTGCAACCCACCGATAAGAGCTTCCCATTTGCCGTTGGCCTGCGTGACCTCATAGACGCAGCGCATCTCGCTGTAGGTCAAACCCCCAACGATGAAGACGATGATGCGTGGGCCGTTGCGTATCTCTCCTGGGCTCTTGTTCTTATGCCAGTTCCCATAACGAGCACTGAAAATGTACAACAGTAGTATTATCACTGGATATTTCAGTAGATTTTAATAAGAAGATGTTTGTGCAGCTAATCCTACCTAGAAGCTGTGGATGCTGTTTTTGAGGATGCTGTGCGGGTGGAGATGTAAGGATACTGTTTTGGGTCAAGTTTATCTTCAATGGCATCCTATCATAATGTAAGTAGGAGAAATGAAATTAAAATAATGTTGACATATCCAAAGTGAGGCAAGTACTGTTGGTTTAGCTCACCTCCATGATGTCTTTAACCAGCGGAGTCCATCGGGAGAGCTGGTACGTTTGCTCACTGATTCTTTCCTTGCGGTCAGATTTCTTCCCCTTGCGTGTGGTTGTTTGCTTTGGATTCATATTTAAAACATTATGCATTTTGACCTCAGACATTATGATTAGTGATGCACCTAAGTGTGGATGAATAAATCAATAACTGCATGGCTGATATATTCAATTCTGTCCACAAACAGAATAGAAGTTGAACAAGTGAAGTCTACAAGTGAATTTTCTATGTGAAAAGATGTAACAGAAACAGTGTAATTAAATGACTAGTGTTATTAAAGATTAAGAGAGTACAAAGTGTTATAT
Source organism: Abramis brama (assembly GCF_963993115.1). Lineage (NCBI taxonomy): Eukaryota > Metazoa > Chordata > Actinopteri > Cypriniformes > Leuciscidae > Abramis > Abramis brama. The sequence goes on along the minus strand of NC_139967.1, from coordinate 17,355,211 downwards.
GAATAAATAAAAAAAATAGGTGGAAATGAGTGTCCACAATTAAATGTCCAATACTGCAATACTTAAAGTTTTAAGGGTCTGTAATTTTTTCCTTTTTTTTGACTAAATTAATATTTTTATTCAGCAAGGTTGCATTAAATTGATTAAAAGTGACAGTTAAGATATTAATACGGTTACAAATGATTTCTATTCCAAATAATGTGCTGTTCTATTCATCAAAGAAAAAAGAAAACAGCACTGTTTTCAAAATGAATAATAATAAGAAATGTTTCTTGAGCACCATCAGCATATTTGAATGATTTCTGAAGGATCATGTGACACTGAAAACTGTGTAATGGCTGCTGAAAATTCAGCTTTGCTATCACAAAAATACATTACATTATAAAATATATTCAAATAGAAACTATATGGCAGAGGGGGGGATTTTCAGTTAATAGTGTCATTGATTTTGGAGCTTATCAGTATAAATTACCTACATTTTTAATTTGTATGGGAAACAAGCTTAGATATTCTGCAAAAAAACTCCTTTGTGTTCATTTTGTGTTTGTAAAAAACAAATCATGCTGAGTTTAAGCGACATGAGGGTGAGTAAGTGATGACTGAATTTTTTTGGGGGGGGGGGGGCTGAACGCCCCTTTGGCTGCATCCATGGTGTCTGTCTATTCTGTGAGGTCATATGAATAAAGAACAGTTTGTGTAGATCAGCTGACCTCTGAAATGATGGGAATCCCCATATGGGCCATATTAGAGATGATGTCACTGTCCTCTGGAGGAATCTGAGCATGCTGGAGGAGCTTACACAGATTCTCCTCTGACACACCTATGAGACACACACATAGTCAGCCAGGAATAATTATACATAATTATACACACAATTATAGAGTTTGAACTGGATCTAGATCCGTGAAGCCCAGCATTATAACAGTTTTGCTCACTGTTGTGTGATATTTGTAATGACTGTGTACAAACTGTACATGTCAAACGTACCACCCCCATCTCACCCACACACAACAAAACAAAACAGAGATAGAATCCAAAACATTGGCCCTTTTTAGGTTCCCTCACCGTTCTTGAGGAAGATGTAGAGCAGGATGATGCGGATTTTGTCCGTGATGGTGACGTTGGCATCCAGTAGGATGGGTACAATGGCTCTCATGGGGTCTTTGATCTTCTCACCCTCCGCATCTGTGCCCAAAGCTAGATCCTAGGACAGAGCACATAAACACTATTAACATTCATTAATATGTCGAATTAAGCAGACAGATCGATCAAAGAAAAGCGTTACCTGCTCAACACGGCACAGTTTGTCCACTGAGCCCTGGTAATGCTTCATACAGTCTTCTGCTAAGTGCAGGTGAGTTGAATACTGCAAGATTACACGGCCACCATAAGAAAGATGAGCAATATTGGCTTGATTATCATTCAATTCCTATAAAAGGTGTAAATTATTGCAGTACCTTGCTCAACTCTTTCTGGTACTGTGGCATCTTTTTAAGCATTTGGGAGAGCTCTTTCATGGTGGTCTGTAAGAAAAAAAAAAGGTTGTTAGTTATTGTTATTACATGGCTTGGTTGAATTCCAATGTAGAATGCCGTCTGTTATTTCTTGATAACAGACCGCTGCTAAGTATAACACACCGTTGCCATGAAAAACAGAGCGTTGCTATGGACGCAGGATTATAACCGTAGAGACGGAACGGACTATTTTCTTTAGCGGAAGCAATACAATCGTTTTTAAATCAATAAACTCCTTTTTAAATCAATATTTTGTGTCAGATTATTGATTTATTTGGTAGGTAGCCATGTAATAAGCGGGTAAGGTAGCCTCCGCTTCGCGTCGGGGTCCTGATCAGCCTGTCGGGGTTGTATTCGCTATAACAACCGCCTCGCTCTACATTATCCCTTACTTACAGTTATTGGCAATAATCAAGAAACTGCTGTTAAGGTTTGATCACTGATAAATAACACACCTTCTCTCCTGTGTTCATCTTTTTGCTGGCAGAGAAGTCCTTAAGTGATTTAGTCACAGCCCTAAAAGAGAGAAACAGATCAACTAATGTATTTTATAGTTATGCGATACAGTTTTGAAAATGTCACTGTCATTTTGATTTTCAGATACTGTCATTTTGATTGGTTCATAATTATTTCTTTCTTTGAAAATCAACCTAGTTTTATGCTGTTTCTATTTTTTAGCTTATATATATATATATACACACACATTTATAATCAAAATTATTCAACCCCCATTGCAAATCAGGTTTATTGGCAAAATGTACAGACTTTCAGCTGTTTGCAATGTACATATGAAACAAAGTAATTGAAATAGCTCAACATAACGAGTTTCAAGTGTTTTCCCCAAATTCAACTGAAAATGCAACTTTTAATGACTTCCGCTCTCTCATAATTATTTACAAAATTATTAACTCCAATTTTAAGTTTGGAATATTTATAATTTAGATCAGTACGATTTATTTATTTATTAAATTGATCTAAAGTAACAGTAAAGACTCTCATAGGCCCAGTTTCACAGACAGGGCTTTGTTCAATTAGGGCATTTAAGTAGCTTTTATAAACGTGCCTTACAAAAAAACAACATTACTGGTGTGCATCTTGAGACAAAACAAAGGCACAGACATATTTTAAGATATATCAGTGCAAGTTGCTTTCAGTTAAAACAGCTCAAACATGCATTTTAGTCTGGGACTGCACTTAAGCCTTGTCTGTGAAACCAGGGGATAATGATACGTTTTCAACATTGATAATAATAAAAATGTTTTTTGAACAGCAAATCAGAAAATTAGACTTACGTTGACACCTCTGCTATGTGTTTATGTCTCAGAGTCATCCACAGGTCGTCATCTTCATCCAACAGCACCTCTTTCATACGAGTGTCACCCATTCCACTGGTCTCATACCTGACAGACACACAAACATGCACCTTCGATGTCAGTAAATTTCTACCATACACATGTACAGTGTGATGATGGAAGGAGTTATTAACATCATCAAAGGTGAAACACTTGAACTTGACCGAGGGTCAGTTTAAATGATCTGAGTGACCTTAGAGCAGTATATAGATCATTTACAAACAGCTGGAGATGAGATATTACTTGTAGACATCATTCTCAATGGGCAGGAGGTCATAGGCCATGGCCTGAAATGTGAGCTCGTGTAGAATTGGTGAGACAGGGTCAAAACCTCGATCCAGAATCAATAGCTGGGAACGTGCTTTATCAGGTCCCTGTGAAAGAGAGAGAAAAAAGAAAAAGACAAAGATAGAGCACAAAACAGTAAAGCAAATGATTGAAGTTGGACAGTGAGAAATTAAGGTCACTGGTGCAAGACAGAAGCAGTTTATTTTTATCATTCGAGACAAAATATTGTGCTACAAGCTATTAGACTCACCTCTCCCAAAGTGGGGTCATCTGCTTTAAAACCATCCAGTTTATCCTGAAGCATCTGGGCCAGAACTGCATTGTCTTTGTACTCTCTGAAAACACAGCAACACATACTCAATCATGATGCTACCTGCTACTGGCCATTAACGCTCACTGTACATTGTAAATTGTTTTTTAAAGTTGTAAATAAAAAAGATTATTGAAGCATGTTTTACAAGAAAATACTATTTCAGTCTTTCTACTTCAAAATTAATTTAATTTCAATGTGTTACTTGCCTTTTCTAGCTATTTATAATTTATCCTACATAAAAAAATAATAATAATCAGTGTAGATGAAATCTATTCACAGGACACTTTCTAATCTGTTATATCTTATTTTTTAAATAACAGTTTGCTTATGTTTATTATTGTCTTTGCAGAAGGCTAATAATGTTTGGAGTCACATTACAGATATGTGGAAGCAAATAGTGTTTATGAGAAAGTAAGTTTGACAGTGAAAGTAAGTTCTTCCTCTCTCACCCTCTGTATCTAACAGCTGGGTACTCCTTCAGTGTGGAGCACAAGGTGGCTATTTGCTCGGCTAAACGCTCCAACACCTGGTTCTTTACATCAGCTTTAAACGGACTGTAGAAATCCTGGAAGGCTTCTGAGTTGTCCACTGAGAACACCTGAGGACAACATACCAACAATAGATAAATGCCTCTGTAACATACAGATTTATAGTTTTATTCATAATGTCTCAGATCTTCAATGTGATTCAAATGCATGGTTAATGGTGCAACTGGACTCAGGAGCTGCATCGAATACTGTCTAGTAGGTACTACAATTTGTTTGAAACTTAGGCCTACTTCATGGCTATTAAAAAAAGTATGTTCTATATGATACAACCAATAATTAGATGTAAAGTGTTCATCAGATGCCCACTTCAGGATCTCATCATAAGTAGGTACTTTCCACCTACTGTTTTATGAATACTATGAATTCAGACATACTACTCATCTGCTTGTCACATAATATATAAAAGGGAAGTACGCATATCCGGATGCAGGGAGGGTCTTTCTCTAAAAAAACATGGTTACAAATATACAGTATGTTTGCTAACAGTGTTGGGGTAACATGATTTTTAGCTGGTTTGAATGCGTATTTTGTCGTGGTTTAAAAAATTAAATAAATATTAATCAATAATAATATATTTAAGATATCTTACAGATATCTCTTGGAAGTGTGCTGAGGCCCCCTAGTGGGTTCCGACCCCCTGGAGGAGAACCCCTGCATTAAATTAATTGGAATAAATAAATACATAAAAATAAAAAGGCCCTTATAAACAACCTCGCTGCTGTATGTTTGTCCATGAGAATTTAAGCCAAAAGTGAAGCAGGAATGAATGTTAATATTGCCAGTAAGTAACACATTGTATATGGCTGTTACTGTCCCATAATCCTCTTTCACAACAATAACTCATTAATATGTCACCTGCCTCACTTCTCCCTGTATATATGTGCTGTGTCCTGTACACTCTGCATGTTTGAACAGAAACATGGTAGTCCGACTTATCTACAGCCACATAAAAAGTAGACTATCCTCTTTCCTTCCCTCAGATTGACCTATAATCCATATCAGCGCTGTATCTCTCTCCTTGTCCTAACACACTAGCCTCAACATACTGCCCCATCTGTCACATGAACATAACCCCATTGACATCCAATCAAATTCCAAATCCACGCTCTCTGTCATTGGCTGCCCAGTGACTCATTGATGGGGCGTTAGCCAATGGGGAGCGGGATTAGGGTTGGTATAGGGAGGGCTGATTCAGCCACTCGTCAGGATTAATTATAAATGGCAACAACAGAGGATTGGAGGCACAGGGACGGCCTGACTAAAGCTGCTCTTGAATGTTCTGGCATGATACATGAGTTTACCACCCTTCCCCCACACCTCCATACTTCCACATAAGCATCATCCGTTCTCTCTCAGGTCCTAGGAGGTCCCAGGGTCGCATGTAAATGCTCTCACCTGTGATTCATAGGGCAGGAAGGCGATGTTAATCTCAGTCAGTGTCTTTATGGATTTAGAGGCACGGGATTTACTTATCAAGTTGAACATAGTGTCTGGGATTGCTGAATAATAAAAAAATAAAAACAGAGACTGAGTGAGATACATATTCTAGATAAATATCTAGTAGACGTGGTAGAAAACAGTTGCTGCAGTCCAAAAAACACTCACTGTCTGAGAAGAACACGTGTGCCCCTCTGTATATGGGATTCCGGGGATCTCTGAAGTCATTGATGAGTCCCTCAACTGACTGTTGAAAACAGACAAATATATATTATTGATTGATATTATTGATCTGCCTGCACTGACACCATTATATGAGAACTGAACTAAGCTGGACGATGACATCACAGTTTTCTCCAGACTGGCTATATATATATAAATGAACTGAATTATTAACTTTTTTACAACAAAAATGAACCATCACTGAACTTACTTAAGCTGGACTCTGACACTATTTTCTTCTAGAAACAAACTTTGTTGCATTATTCTCCTGTTATCACTTTTAAGCTGCTTATATAAATAAAGATGACTTGACTTGATATAAAATATATATTATTTATATTTATAAAAAAAATATATAGCCTATATGCACTACCGTTCAAATGTTTGGGGTAAGTAAGATTTGTTCATATTTTTGAAAGAAGTCTTTTATGTTAAACAAGGCTGTAAAAACTGTAATATTGTGATATTTGATCAATTTGATAATTTTAATATATTTTAAAATGTAATTTATTCTTGTGATGGCAAAGCTGAATTTTCAGGACTCATAACTCCAGTCTTCAGTGTCACATGATCCTTCAGAAATCATTCTAAAATGCTGATTTGGTACTCAAGAAACATTTATTATTATTATTATTAAAGTTGAAAACAGTTCTGCAGGTTAAGAAAATTGTGAATGTTGGAATATGATATGAACTCCTGTATAAGCTCTGTTTTAACATAAGACTGAATGAGACAACTGGTTACCTCATCAGATGGAGTGATGAGATATATGGCTTCCATGGTAGGAAGAGGCTCACGGCGCTTGGTTATGTCCTCAACAACTGGAGAAAAAAACAAAAGGTTATGGAAGAAAGTACATTTGAACTTGCAATGTGAATTTGTTCTACAGGAATAAAACTCACTTGTGATTCCCTCAGACATAATGTCTGTCATTTTACAGCATGATGAGATCATTCTCATGCTGAGCTTGTCCACCACCAAAACCTGAGGGAGAACAGCACACTGTACATAATCCATGAACAGCACACATGTGATCAAGCAACAAAATGACAACAACCAGGCTTTAAAGACCAGTGTAACACAGCGTGTTGTGTTTTGAATGTTGGTTGCCGACATGGAATGCTGCTGTGCCAATTTAATTCTAGTTTAGGATGGTCATTTAAGCGAAGAAGGTCTAATTTGACATCTTTTAATTTAATCTAATTGAAGTTTATTTCAAGATTATTTTTTATTATTATACTGCACAGACTAAATGAAGATTGTTTTGACTTCACAAACAAATGCTGTATATGACTACAAAAACTGTCATCAATCAATCTTTCATAATGTTTAACTGTTCACAATGCTTAATGTTCTTCAGCAGAAATGAGGGTGATGTTCACGTGTACCTTCCACTCTCCCTTCTTCTTCACCTTCTTAATGACATCATTCATAATCTCTGTAAGACAAAAAACAAAGAAAAACGAAATTCATTTCTGCAAAATGGAGATAGCAGAATAGACAAAGAACAGGGAGAATAGCAAATACATTTAGCATTGCAAGAGATGATGTAAATCAAAAGACAAGATCACAGGAACCTTCCCAAAAGTGTGCTTTCAGCATCACAAGAAAAGGCTTCATTAAAGGAAGAACTTATAAATAAAGACTGTAAAACAAAGTCTCAAGATTTCTAGCTTAGGTTCTTACCAAAGTAACTGTATAATGCTGCAAGATATATGTTAAGAATTCATCTCAAATAGTGATACCATTGACTGAGACAGATCCAAACAAAGATATTTTCAGATTGAGACTCCAGATCATAAAAGCTCATTTAAAATCTGGAAAAGCAAACAATATAGTTGGTACAGGTGTGTGATGATGTCTGTCATAATCTAAATATATCTGAAAGGTGTGTGCCAAAGCAGTGCATAATCATAGACTCTAACAGATGTTGTCACACACACACACACACACACACACACACACACACACACACACACACACACACACACACACACACACACACACACACACACACACACACACACACACACACACACACACACACAGTCCACTAACTGCAGAGTTTGCCAGAAGTGTCAGGTAGAGGTGTTGCTAAGTCTAAATCTTTTTTCGTCTACAGCACCATACTCTCTAAAAAACACGGCTCTGGGCTGAATTTATTATATTTTATAACGGTACATTCATATTAAGGTTTACTGCATAGCATCACCTTTGTGAAGGATAAGTATACATGTATATATATATATATATAAAATATTTTTTCATTCTTGATTCAGGTTTCATAATATAAACTAATGTTAACAAACAGAACCTTATTATAAAGTGTTACCAAAATTATTATAATTATTATCAAGTTAATTTTAATTTCAACATTTAGTACATTATTAAAATCAAAAGTTGTACCTGTTAATAGTATTTAATGGACCTGCACTAACATGAACTTAACAATGAACAGTTGTATTTTTATTAACTAATATTAACAAAGATTAATAAATACATATGGGGAGTTATGTCTTGTTTGTTCTGTTTTTGATTTTGACATTTAGTTCGTTTTTAGATCAGATTCCTTTGTCTGGGTTCTTTAGCTTGTTGCCATGGTTTTTCATTGATTGATTGAGTTGTATCACCTTTGTGTCTCATTTCTTTGATTTGTTTGCTTTTGTATATAATCCCTGTGTTTTTTTCTGTTTATTGTCTGATCCTGTTTGTGTGTACTGGTTGTTCTGGTCATGTTTTGCCGGGGTTTTTTTTTTTTTTTTTTTACCTTTTGAGTTTTGTAAATAAAATCAACTGCCTGCATTTGGATCCAGTGCTTTTCACCTCTTGCTTCAACTGTGCATGACACATAATCATTCATTTCTATTTATTTCTATTTATCAATAGCGTATTGTCTTATTTATTTTCATGACTACTTTCCCATATTGAGTGTTATTATTGTTTATTTGTTTTATTGCCCAAATTAAATAGCTTCTTGGATTTAAAAATAAGTTGTATGAAATTATTAAAAAAAAAAAAAAAAATCAAATCTAGAGCCCGACCGATATATCGGCGGGCCGATATTATCGGCCAATATTAGGCATTTTCCTAACTATCGGTATCGGCATTTATAATGGCCGATAAATTAATATTTAAAAAAATTCAGCGTGCAGTGATTTATGTAAGGATGGCGCTGCCAATAAAGCACCTAAAAGCTGTCACAAAGAACTGGCAAAAGTGGCAAAAAATAACGGCCGCGTCCGGTGTAGAGTAGACACAGTGTTAAAGCTCATTCTGCTACGTTACAACATCAAGCAATATTCCAATAATTTATATAATTATAACACTTTATATAGGGCCATTTTGCATTGAGAGTAGCCTAGTTTCACGTTTAGTACATTTTGCTTACTACTTATTTAAAATAGTATAAAACTACTGTACATATGTAATTATGAACGTTTTCATTATGATATTATTAATTTTACTTTACTAAAAAGATCTGAGTTCTTCCTCCACTGGTAGATATTAGAGAAATTAAGATTAAAAATAGAAGATAAGGTTTTGTCAGTGACACTTTTGATATATTTATTGATACAAGTTATGTTTTAAATAACGTGACTAAATTAAAAGACAAAGTCGTTAGTGAAGATTATGCAACAGTATTTAGAATATAATATAATATAAAATGCAATGCAAACTAGTTTGGTTACAGCTCAAATTCTCATTCTATCATTCACCCTGCCTCCATTGCATATCTTTGTCACACAAGTGTTTGATCACCACATTTGAGTGATCATTGCAAAACGTTTATATATTTATTCTGTTTATACTGTGTATTCTATATACAGTACCCATCAAAAGTTTGTACACACCAATTGGAAAGTGTGTCCAAACTTACTGTACTATAATACACATAAATAATATTGCTACTGTATTATAATATACACATAAATAATATCGGCCGATATATCGGTATCTGGCTTTTTTTATCTGTATCGGCATCGGCGCCCAAAAATCCATATCGGTCGGGCTCTAATCAAATCCACTATCCATGTCATTTATGGCAGCAGAAAAGAAAATGATCAACTTTATTTGTTAGTTTAAATTATATATATTCAGTGGTGAGAGAGACCCAGCAATCACCGGCCTAATCTCTTCCCAATCCTCTTACAGCACCATCCTCTCTATTTTTGTTCTTCCTCTGTTTCTCTTTCTCTTGCTCTTTGTCACTCTTTTTTTTTCTCACTCAGTCTCTCTTTGCATCTCTTCCACTGGATGTGAGCACGGTGGACCTTAATCATTTTTACTGCCCCCCTAAAAATCTCCATTGAATAGCAAGATCCCAAACGCAACAGCTTCCTGCAGTCATATAACACATTTCACAGCTATTGACGCTGGATCTGTCAGTTCTGACACCCAGAGGTGTTGTTGCATTTAAATAAACTTGTGATGAATCTCACACCCTATTACTGAAATTGTCGAACAACAAATCAGCATCCAGTCTGACAAAATAACTGTCTATAAAAAACATTGCTGGTGAGATGTGTGATTAATATTTAAAGGGTGGGAACCGGATTGAAAGCTTTAGGTACAGATTGAAAACTTAACCTACTGATAGATTAAGAATCAGATATTGATAGTTCAAACCAATATGTCTGAAAACATGACTCGAAAACACCCTCCAGCAGAATTTCTGATGCATTGCTTGATCTTCACATGTGCCAAAGTAACAAACACTCACACCTGATAATTGGTGATGTTTTTCTCAGAATCTCTAAGATTTAATAAACAGCAGCACTGTATATGGCAGCAGAAACAACATAAATGAATGACACATGCATATGATTTAAAAAAAGAAAGAAGAAGAAAGAGTGAATTATGAACATCTGAAAATCTCATTAATCATCATGGTTGCATTTAGGACCAGAAAGTAACCAGTTGCATTCAGGATATCATGCTGGATAGATAGATAGATAGATAGATAGATAGATAGATAGATAGATAGATAGATAGATAGATAGATAGATAGATAGATAGATAAAAATAGTGAAACACCTTTAGATGTAGCCTACATATAGCAAATTCAACCATTAACATCTAACACCAAAGCCATGTTTAATAGCTTTTCAAAGAACAATTGTTTGTCTGTATTCTTTGTAGGCTATAATTCAGGCCTATTTTTTCCACTCTTTGTGCTTCCACGCAAACCGCCCCTCTAGATCCTTAATCCCACAGGACTACACAGATTAGTGTGTATCTCCAATGCTTGTGTGCTTTTAGCAACATTACAATCATTCATTTGCATAGTGCAAAAAACAAAACAAAAATGACACTGATTAATATAATCTTATAATATAATAGAAAAGCATGTGTTCATTTTGAAGAATAAGGATTTAAGAAGAGCAGTGTTGTTGTTGGAGGTTTAGACTGTTAGTGAATAGCCTATTGTAATACTTAATAATGAAGCATTTCAACACACACACATTTCTATGGAAATGTCAATAATTCCACAAATTAGAAAATATCTGAAACATTACATTCAAAAACGTCAGTGATTTTTGCCCTAAAACAACTTCAGCAAAACATTTCTTACTTTCTCCGACAATCGCTTTGAGTCCCAGAGATGTCATCGTGCGTCCTGCTATCCTCTGCTGCTGGATTGGAGTCTGGAGTCTGGACTCAGTGTGCGCGCGCTCAGAGCTACAGTTGGTGTAAATGGGATGTGTTGCTTGCGTCGATGCCTAATCCCACTACACGCCTCCGCAGTTTCTCTATTGACATGTGCATGTGTGCATATTAAGCTTAGCCTTCCAGCAGCTTCTATCATGTTTTGACGAAGCCCTGACTGTTTTTGTGAGCCTCGAGCTATTAATGTTTTGGGGTATTGCATATAGTTATGAATCAATATGAAAGCAAAATATTTGAATTTAACGTCATGAAATATTAACATGAATAATGTGCACGAGAATGATTTTACAATGTATTTATAGTCGGGCTAAGAAATAAAGGAAATATTTACAGAAAAAGACCACTAGTATCCACTAGAGGGCGACTTCGTCTTGTTTTATTCTACCTAACACAAGTAGCTGTTTCAGAGATGCTTCACTCATTTAAACAATTTTAATGAAAATGTCTTTAAAACTCTCTACAAAACGACAGCCTATTATTCTATACATGAAAGGAACAGAAATAGGGGTTTGCATTTATCTTTCCTCTATCAGTAAAAAATAGGTTAATAATAGTCATATTGTTAGAATGAGTTAAATTATATTGGATGATTTGTTTACAGTATTAATTGCACACATTTGTAATGCCTTTATACATGTGTTTATTTAGATTTTATTTTTGTTATGTCCTGTCTATTTTGTCGGCACCTGCATTAGACTCTTATGGATCATCCCAGTGATTCGATTAGGCTATTTTGAATCTGATCAATATAGGCTATTTTCACCTCCGTTTCGTTAGTGCTTGACTTCAGTTAAGCTATTGAAAAAAGACAACAACAACAACAACAATAAACTTTATAATTAAGAATTTCAGAAATGATTTAATTGTTTTGTGTCATGTGTTATCCATACACATTCACGACGAGATTCCTCGTTTATTCAGTTCGTTGACTTGCGAAATATCATCAGTGGGGGGGGCGTGTTTTTTCAGTTTTTCTCGTCAGTCTTTGAAAGCACGCGTTTCCAAAAGTGAACAATTTTTTTTTTCTGAACCAGTGAGTGCATAGACGTTGATGGGAACGATTCGTTCACTTTGCTCTAAAAAAATAAAAAATAAATATAAAAAAATAAATAAAAAAATCGTTTTTAGAATAAACGTAGAGTCCAGATTTATGTAACCCCGCCTTCAGCACGCTCATGTGTCTCCCAAAGACAAGTGTGTTTTGACGCTGAAACCGAGCACAGGGTCTGTGCTTCAAGCGGGACTAAAGAAGCCTTAAATCAAGAGTTTTGGAAAACTGAGCCTTCAGGAATCCAGCACGGTACCTGTCAACTTTATATGTAACTCCAACCACCTCTTACTGCGTTCAAACTACTCGAGTAAAAAGGGAGGAGCCGCTTGAGTCAACTCCAGTTTATATCTTATCATAAGAAACCAGCGCCCAACTGCTGCTACTGCACAGCTGCTCCTCTGAGCTCTTCGATCCAGACCAATTTGCCTTATAACAGCGGCGCGATGGGAGATTTGATCTCAACTCACCTGGATGAAGGCAAACGGGAGGTTATAACAGGTAACGTTAAGCGCTCTAATGGGAGAGAATCAGTGACGGTATGTAAAATATGGTGTTGCGAAAGTGTTGTTGCAATGCAATTTCAGTTAAGGCCAGTGCCAGGGTTTTGGGTGAAAGGGGTTTACATTCCGCCCCAAAAAGAAAACGTGTGGGATAATAAACTTTATTTATATATTTTGCTATTCCCTCAAAGCACTTTGCTGCGACGTGGCACAACATTTCCTGTTACTTTTTACAAGTTTTGAATTACATATAGATATATTGCATAAATATTGCATCAGTAAGATAATAAAAGTGATTTCACTGTGTAAACAAAAAACAAAGAGGATTCAAATCATCGCTTTGCTATTAGAATCTACAAGATGAATGTGAGCTGCGCAACCTAACTATTGTTGATATCTCATAAATCATGAAATCTAAAATGAAGTGAAGTCTAAATGAATTTGTATGGGTGGAAAGGTGGCCTGAATCTCTTCAGAGCTCTCTGGTCAGGTGTGGTTAGGGTGGAACAGGTTTAAATAAATGCTGACTGGATTATTAGTAGATTTCCTAGGAGTGCCAGAAGTTAGGGGCAAATTGATTTTAAAGTGCAGTTTTGTTCTAACCTTATAAAACAAGGCATATACTGTACTACATTTATGCTCAAAAAATGATCAACATGAACAATTAAGACTATTAACTAGTCATATTGCATCAAATTCTAATGTAGTTGTACATAATGCAATATGGTCAGCCTAAGATGAGATTCGTGAAGTTTCATGAGTTGTTGGATATGTTTTTCAGTGCTGATTTCAGTTGTTGTTGTTGTTGTTTTGTTTTTTTGTTGTTTTTTTGGCTGTTGTTTTCAATCAAAAACCATTTCATATTAGCAATACTTTCTAGGACAGTAAATACAGGTATTTGAGAGCTACAGGTCACTGTGCTGTCTAAAGAGGCACTGAACCCAAATAATCCATACCTAGACTAGAATCCAGGCCTAGAATCGAATATTATAAAATAGCCTATATAAAATGTTAAAAATCAGAGGAATGCACTAAGTGGACATTTTAAATGTCATTTATTTTTTATTTTTGTAAGAATAAGTTAAATAATGTTTTACTTACTAATTTAGTTAGTCTGGAAAAAAATCGTCTGACTGGAATGTCAGTGTCACTTACTGTGGAAAATCAGAAGCACATAATTTGTTTTTTACTTTTTTTTTTGAAACAATGTAAGAATAATTTAAATAAAGTTTTACTTATTGATTATCCCTTTCAATATCATTTGATGAAATCGCCTTTGGGAAGGGCAAGAGAGAACTGTTAACTTTCCATCTTCCCTGCTTTTGCACATTTTAAGAAAAAGCACATATCAGATATGGAATCTCAGGAATGCATGGGGAGCCTAACAGCAGTAAGGAGGCTGTCTGGATGATCTGTCATGCTCAACATTTGGATAACCTTTGTTCAGGAGGTCATGTATGCTTAAATTATTATTATTATTTTTTTTAAAAGCTAATTCATAGAGGATGCTGTCAGACAATAATACGTCTACAGTAGGCTGGTTTCTTTAGACCCTTTTCACAATTGGATGACTCCCTCTTTACTGACAAGGAAAAGGTGAGGGCAAAGTCCTACATCGTTTTTTTCCTTGCGTCATCTTCCTGTAGTCTATAGAATGGATAAAGTCATCTTCTCAAAATAGTGGGTGGGGATTGGGAATAGAATGACCTCAGCACTTCCTGTCTCAATTTTTTTTAGCAATCTGCTTATCTTTGAGTTTACAATGACTGACAGCTTTATGTGCTGAACATGTTTATTTTACATTGTATCTCATAAGGTTTATGATATTGTTTTGTTTGTTGAAGCATGTTTTGGGGTCAAATATTCCATCTTGAGGTGATGGTGAAGTTGGAGCCATTTTGGCAAGCAAATTACACTGTTTTGAGTAGTTGGGGGGGATGAGGGGGATCTTGCAGGAAATGCTTTAATGGAATGTTCGTGGAAGGGGAAGTCGTGGAACATTAATAGCGGGATTCTTCTAAACAGAGCATGTTTGTAATAGAGCTTTGTAGAGAGGTCATAGTGCACAATCCACCCCACACTTACTTCCTATGTTTGTGTTTGTCTGTTAGTCCTCTCATATTGCTAATGCTCCACAGAATGTCATCCACAGAACTGACTGGAATTTAGTCAAAAATGGAAGTTTGTCCAGAGTTGGTCTGAAAAATCATCTAGCTGGAATGTCAGTTTCACTGTGGGAAACAAGAAGCATAGATTTTGAAATCAAATTAAGGCATATCGTATGCTTATTCCTCAGAACTCAGAACAAGATTTTTGCTCAAGGGTTTATGTGACTCCATCATTAGCCAGTGTAGGTTTAAATGGGAATTTTCCATGATGAACATCAGCCTTGCTTAGTGTTGGACTCAGCACCAATGAGGCTCTCAGGACAATTAAAACATATGTTGAGCACAGCATGTTTATAAATCACATCCCATCATGCTTCACTTACTGTAGCAACAGATCCTCGAATAACACTGCAATCTGATCAAAGTATACCATCGTAATCTTTTTCATCATATGCTAAATTCAAGTGTATTGTGCTAAAAGAAAAACAGCATATTGCTTTATCTGCTCTCATAAAACTTTAAAGTGTATTGTGCTATAATTTATTTTAGTTTATTTATTATAGTTATGGCCTTGCTGCTGTGTTGCTCCTCAAGCAAGGCATGTATCAGTTGCTAAATTCCCCCTTGTCAGATTTTATATCAGCTGTACTTAATCCCAGTTTTCCATGAATGCAAAAAGCTCACTCCTTGTACTGTATAATCAAACAATATCATTTATCTCAAGTGTTTGAGCTGTCAAATGCAAAACCCATATGTTAGAAAATGTTGATGGAATGTTTTATAAACTAGACGAGGAGCACATTATGTTGAATATGTGCAGTATTTGATGACAAGCTATTGAATTATTGAAAATGTAATGCACGTGAGATGGTAATGTGGCCATGACACGAAGAAGGCTGTGCATTCAATTTTCAATAATTTAGCTTCTGCGGTCCACATATACCAAAGAAAATGTAATGCTGAATGAAAAATATTGTATATACACAATACCTTTCAGAAGTTTGGAAAGAAATGAATCCTTTTATCCAATAAGGATGTGTTAAATTGATCAAAAGTGATTGTAAAAAACTGTACATTGTTACAAACATTTCTGTTTCAAATAAATACTTCTATTTTGAACCTTCTATACATCAACGATTCCTGAAAGAGTGCATCACAGAATATATAAAAATATCAAATATCAGGATGATTTCTGAAGGTTTCTGAGGGTTTCATTATCATGCTCTTCTTTAAAGGATAAAACGGGACCGTGACCAGTGATTTGGGTGATTTGGGTGATTTGGGATTTCCTGCTAGAAAAGCGTGAATGACTCCAGCAGACAGGTTTTGCTGAGTTTGTATGATTGTAACACGTAAAGAAAGTTAAGAATTAATCATTGAAATGAGATTTCTTATTGCACTATAGAAGTGTAATTGAGTTGCTCTGTGATATAGTTTGTTTCATTGGGTAATGAAGTGCAAGCACAACATCTTCAGTGTGAGGCTTCAGAGTTTCTCTTTGAAGTGGCTGCTATACGGTAACGTAATTTGATTTGCTTTTGAGCTTGTAATGAAATTAAAAAGGGAACAAGGAGTGGCACCAAGTATCACATGAGACTCATTCAGTGAATGACTCATAAACAAGCAGCACTCACAAACACACACTCACAAAAGGTCTCAGTCTTAGACATTCACATGAACATACACATGCCCTTGTCTTGTGGTTTCTTCCAGACCCGGGCCCTGGGTTACTCTCATTAAACCTCTCAAAGTAATTTGCTCTGTTAGCACCCTTTTTTCATTCTAAATCATACATTTGTGAATTATTTCACACATCACATAGCAGAGAATGTTCTACAAGTTCCCCATGGTCATGGACAGCTTAGAATGTCCAGGCATGGGAAAATCATTGGTCAGAAAATGTGGGAACACTTGGTACTGGATTCCAAAGAGATGTTTTTATCTTTTCTATTGCCATGTTACCTTTCCCCTTCCCAGTACTTTCAGAGCATATTCTCATTAGCTATGTTTTCATCCACCTGTTTTTATGCACATTTTTAAGTGCATAAAAAACACAGGATGATAAAGCCAAGATGGGCATAAATTCTAAAAATCTGCATTTAAAAAATGTGGCAGAGATTATTTGTTTAATAATCTTGTCAGAAGATGATGGAAACACATTTACTGAATAAATCCCTTGATGCACAAAAAAAAAGAAAATAATTTGCCTCAACAGATGTGATTGGTTCACTGGTTAGTGCAGTTATCCAATCTCATTGCACACCATCTTCAATGTTAAGTCATTCTGAAATGCCTGGGTCAAAGTCTGTAATCGAAATGATTTGCTATAATGACCTCCCAGAACTCACACAATTGCATTCTCAAACATCAGGCATCCGAACGCAAGATAACTTGGCAGCGTTTATTGCATTTTGTCTGTACGTCTTTTATGATGTACAAAAAAGAGCCACAGTGCTTTCCCTGATTGCAGCAACTTCCATTTTTATTACAGATGTTCTCTTGAACACGTGGGATGAGAAACAATTCTTTATTCGCAAATGTTTAATGCAGCATATTCTTTTTTGCATGTTAAATTCGCAACATCGTCTATAGTATAGCTATAGTCAGTACCAGGATCTGAGCTCCCAGATTTCCCTCAGAAGAGCTTTCACTCTGTCTGCTCTGACATGGACACATTCCAAAGAAACTTCCTTTTCCTTTCCCCCCCACCCCCCTGAAGACCAACTGCCCCCTGTGTGGTCAGCATGATGGTATTGTAATTATCTTCCACTAGTGGAACTGCTCTTTAAAGGGTTAGTTCACCCAAAAATGAAAATTCTGTCAGTAATTACTCACCCTCATGTTGTTCCAACCCCGTAAGACCTTCGTTCATCTTCGGAACACAAATTAAGATATTTTTTATTAAATCTGAGAGCTGGATCACGCCTCCATAGGCTTCTAAGACATTATAACTTGCTGGCTCAGAAAATGTATTAAAGACATCGTTAATATAGTCCAAGTGACTACAGTGGCTCAATCTTAAGTTTATAAAGCGACGAGAATACTTTTTGTGCGCAAAAAAACAACAAAAATAACGACTTTATTCCACTATTCATTTCCTTCTCTCTGGGCCTCAAGTTATTTCACGTAGCAACACAGACGCGCTACGCTATTACACTACGTGAAATAACTCGAGGCCCAGAGAGAAGGAAATGAATAGTGGAATAAAGTCGTTATTTTTGTTTTTTTGCGCACAAAAAGTATTCTCGTCGCTTGATAAACTTAAGATTGAGCCACTGTAGTCACTTGGACTATATTAACGATGTCTTTAATACATTTTCTGGGCCAGCAAGTTATAATGTCTTAGAAGCCTATGGAGGCGTGATCCAGCTCTCGGATTTAATCAAAAATATCTTAATTTGTGTTCCGAAGATGAACGAAGGTCTTACGGGGTTGGAACAACATGAGGGTGAGTAATTACTGACAGAATTTTCATTTTTGGGTGAACTAACCCTTTAAGTGTCCGTCTCCAAACCTCCACATTACCAAAGCAGAGCTTGGCAAGATTTTATTCCCACCATCAGACTCATGCACATTACTGAGATGTTTGTTTTGGTGTCGAAATCTGTGCCTGAGAAAAGCGTGCTTCATTTGTTGGATTTGTGTTGAGACATGGATTGTGAAATATTGTGTGAGTGTGCATTTGGCATGGCAGCGGAGCATTTGGGGATCTGCCCCAGGATGTTTGTTTAAGATTGATGACTGATCAGTGCGCAAATTGCCCAGCCTTTACAGTCAGCTCTGTTCCCACCATCACCGTCTATACTTGTATAATAGCTGAACTACACTACCCATAATCCTGAAACGCTCAGTGTCTTTAATAATCTGCCCATCAAAGAAGACGCTGTTACTGTAGAAACGCAAATTGTGCCAAAGTTTTTGCTTCAAAATAAAGTTTTTGTTTAATTTCAGCTTTTTTTCAATTAATTAATTTTAGTCTTCATCAGCTATAACACTGCATTAGGTACAATTCATATTTCATAGCATTCTTGGCACGTAAGATCATCACGTATTTTCCTTTGCCTCTAATATTGTACTTTTTAAAACAATGCAGATGGTCAGGGTGACCTTATTCTCAGCCTCCTTGGCTACTTTTTCACATTCCTCTCTGTTAAGTACTGCCTGCACAACTGCCTAATGGCTTTAGCAGTTCATTTAATTATATTCTCTGGCTTTATGGGGCAAATATGATGGATTGAGAGTTGGTTGGGAGAAATCATAAGCAGAGCTCAGCTCCAGAGACTTTAAATTTCTGCAGTGTAGTGTAGTGTAGTAGACCATATACATTCAGAGAGGGAACATTTTAGGGTGTTTCTGTGTGCATTTGACTTGGCAGACTGAAGTATGTAAATGCTAAACGTCAGGTCTGTTTATAATTTGCTTTGATGGGAACTTTTGATGTTAATGATCCTGTTGAACTTCAGCATTAAGCTGTATGGATCTGATTTGTTGCAGTCTCTCCCTGTATGAAACATAATTTTTATGAGTTATACAAATCAAATATAACATTGAAATATCTTACTGTTATTTCCAATTGTCATCTTTATTTTAAGAACTGGAGTTATTTTTAATGTGCAGGTGATCTCTCTGACTTAAGTCTAACCTCAATATGCAATAGATAACTAAGTTTTACCTTTATTCTCTTCTCTTTGACCATCACTAAGTGCTTTATTTTTCATGCCTCTCTTTACTTTAATGGCATCGTTACATTGTAAGCGAACGGACAGGAATGTTGTTGTTTTTTCTGTTCTCTTTCCTCAAATCTTTCCAAGAGACTGAATGCCTCCAAAGTTTTACAACAAGCCCTACATAGTCATTTGGAAAACATCCCGCCAGAAAGCAGTCAATAATGGAGTTGCCTTTGTTCCTGTGCCAACTGCAGTGTTGATCTGCTTTTACATGCATGTGAAGGACAATTCAGTAAAGCTCAAACATTGTAATCTCCACTTCTGATCAGATACACGGAGCTCAGTGTGAATTGCTGTTAATGTTTCAATGGCCATTGACTTATTGTACCACAACTGTCTGTTGTACAGCTGCAGCTGCTTACAGTACGTCTAAAATCTTAATATAACTGCCTTTCACGTGATTTGTTATTGCGTCACATTTTATCATTGTTTAATTAGGGCCCGAGCACCAATGGTGCGAGGACCCTCTTGGAATTGCTCTGTTTATTGTTTAGTATTATTTAATATTATTATTATAAAATGTTTTTTACATTTATTTTCATTTGATACTATTTGAATCAACGTATTTGGCTTTAGTAAAATGCTTACTATGTAAAATATATGCAGTATATATGCAGTATAATATGCAATATATGCAGATATGCAGTATAATATGCAATATATGCAGATATGCAGTATAAAACTGTTTAAAATCAGAAATGCTGTGTTTGTATTTTTGTCAATGGCCTCGCATTAAAGGTAGGGTAGGCAATTTCAGAGAGGCTAACAATAGCAAGCTAACTTTAAAAGCATGAGATCCCTCTTTGGAGTGTCTCCAAATCCATGCCTCCTTCAAAACACATGAACGCACACAGCAGAGTCTGCAAAGCGTCATGAGAGACGGCGTTAAATTATCTCATGTCTCAAAGCACATAACATTACTATTAGGGCTGCCTTTGATTTAAAGATTTCTCTAGTCGATTAGTAGTCGTTCATTTAAGCGATAAGTCGACTAATCGCACGTATATTAATAAGCCATAAACAGTATCTCACAAAAGTTAGTACACCCCTAACATTTCAGCAAACATTTTAGTATATCTTCTCAAGGGATAATACTATAGAAATTAAACTTGGATATATTTTAGAGTAGTCAATGTGCTGCTTGTATAGCAGTATATATGTACAGTACTGTCCTCTGAAAATAACTCAACATACAGCCATTATTGTCAAAATAGCTGCCAACAAAAGTGAGTACACCCTAAGTGATAATAGCTGTACGTCGTTTAACCATGCGAAGCCACATCTCCTATTCATCATGTTCATGTTTTTGTCTGCTTGACATGACCATACAAATTTGTGTATCTTGTATTAGAGTTACAATTTGTGCTTTGAGTACAATTCTCTCATACTGACCACTGGATGTTAAACATGGCACCTCATGGCAAAGAACTCTCTAAGGATCTGAGAATTAGAATTCTTGCTCTCCAGACAGATGGCCTAGGCTATAAGAAGATTGGTAACACCCTGAAACTGAGTTACAGTTCCACTCGGAACAGGCCTCGCAAGGGTCAATCAAAGAAGTTGAGTCCTCATGCTGTGCGTCAGGTGCAGAAGCTGGCTTCAAAAAACAGATGCATGAGTGCTGCCAGCATTGCTTTAGAGGTTGCAGAAGCGGAAGGTCAGCTTGTCAGTGCTCAGACCATACACCGCACACTGCAACAAGTTGGTTTGCATGGCCGTCGTTCCAGAAGGAAGCCTCTTCTGAAGCTGGCTCACAAGAAAGCTCACAAAAAGTTTGCTGAAAGCAACCTGTCCAAGAGCATTAATTACTGGAACCATGTCCTGTGGTCTGATGAGACTAAGATAAACTTGTTTGGCTCAGATGGTGTCCAGAATGTGTGGCGATGCCCTGGTGAGGAGTACCAAGAAAATTGTGTCTTGCCTACAGTCAAGCATGGTGGTGGTAGCATCATGGTCTGGGGCTGCATGAGTGCTGCTGGTACCGGGGAACTGTGTTCCATTGAGGGAAACATGGATTCCAACATGTACTGTGACATTCTGAAGCAGATCATGATGCCCTCCCTTCAGAAACTGGGCCGAACGGCATGATAACGACCCCAAACACACCGCCAAGATGACAACTGCCTTGCTGAGGAAGCTGAAGGTGAAGGTGATGGAGTGGCCAAGTATTTCTCCAAACCTAATTTCCAGCTAATTGGATTTCCAGCCTAACATACTGTAATTACCACAAGGACCCACTTTTAACAATCTGTCCCTCACGGACTCCTTTGATTTTTTTGGGGGGATTTTTTTAACTAAGGATTAGTCGAATATGAGGGGGCAGCCCTAATTACAATAATAATGAATGTAAACAACTTACAGAGCTCTTACTTGTACCACCTGACTGCTGCAGGTTCATTTCGGTGTTGATAGTGTTGACATAGAAACGCATAAATCCGAGGCCGTGAACAGCTCTAGGTAGAACGTCACGGGTTGCCATCTCGTAATTCATAGTTCATAGTTCAACATAGTTGTGACATGGTGTAAACGCAGCATAAGCTCGTTGTTTTGGTTCAAGAGGAACTGTAAAAGATGGCTGCTGTTTGTTTTTGGCGCTCGGTGACTGTCTGTCTACAACTCTGCATACTAGCCTCATGAAGTGCGCGGAGGTATGGAAAAACATATGTTGAGACAGACAGGTCGGACTGAATGCAGTGATTGGGCGAACATTTTTTAGTTCTGAGACTTCCACAGAAGATATATGTACATGGTTTAACATTTAGACCACTTCTATTATTGATTGCTATTAGGATGTGAAGAGAGTTTCAACCAGTAGAACAAAAACTGTTTATAAAACAATGTTGTCAATCATTTTATTCTAAGTTTTTGATGTCACTTCACTCCAGGGTTCCTTCTCCATTATCCATCCTTCCTATGAAAAAAAGTAACAGGGTTTACTTTTTAGCTACTCGTGACACGAAAATTTCATGTCGATATGCCTTTGTAGAGAAACAGTGTTGGTTAAGCAATTATGTTATGCTTGCATATATTTTACAACTGTTTTGTTGATAGTTGCATATATACCAGTATATTTGTGAGTCCATTATTGTTGGGTATGTTAATTTTTTGTGTGTGTGTCCTTTTTTTTTTTTTAGCACGGACAGGGGAGCTGATGGGAGATTTTGGTCGGCTATATGAACAGCAGTATGCAGTCGCTCTCTTTAACCAGATGCGCTATGACGTAGAGGGTGGAGGAGGCCCTCAGCCTCAGCTCCTGCACAGGAAGGTAAAGCTCTGCCTTTTTCTATTCCTCTTTTTTTAGCTGTATTTGTCTTTTTCTTTTTTTTTCTTTTCTTTTTTTGAGGAGCAAGTGAAACTGTTTAAATCAGGGTAATTTCTCCCAGAACTGATGGTCTGTAATGTCAAATAGCAAAGTGGAATTGGGGATAATTACTCTGTTTGAACAAATGCAGACTTGTTTATTTGAAATGTGTAGTATTATCACAGTATGACCTTGTAAAGATGTGCGCTTTTAAAGATTAACGCTTTTTATTCGTTAATCGGGGTGTATGTGCGTGTATGTCTGTAGACTGAGACATTGGGTGGGCAAAGTAAACATAAATTAAGTACTTCCAGTCTTAACATCTCTCTACATAATGTATAATTAGGTACTGGGTCCTCACTGAAAATAGAGGGACATCTCTCTCTCTCTCTCTCTCTCTCTCTCTCTCTCTCTCTCTCTCTTTCTCTTTCTCTTTCTCTTTCTCTTTCTCTTTCTCTTTCTCTTTCTCTTTCTCTTTCTCTTTCTCTTTCTCTTTCTCTTTCTCTTTCTCTTTCTCTTTCTCTTTCTCTTTCTCTCTTTGAACCACACTTAAATTCTTCTGTTTCCTTCATAGGTGCCTCTTGAGAATAAGTCCATCTTTTCGGGGACTTTGTTTCAGTATCTAGAAGAGAACAAAAAATGGCGGAATCGTTTTCTCTTTATTCCTGACTCCTATAACATCAACTATTATGATAACAAACAGGTAATGAAATATTTCAGTTTAATATTAAATATTTCAGTTTTAATATATATATATATATATATATATATATATATATATATATATATATATATATAAAGAATATTTTTGTGTGTAAAGTACATGTTTGATGATTCCAGAAGTTTTACTAATTAAACAAATAGTTTTTATTTAATAAGATTAATGAATGACAAAATAAATGAATAATATATGAGTTATATAAGTCATATATGCTGAAATGTCCTTCTATATATACTTTATCTGTTTCGGTTGATTTAGGCCCATGATAGAGGGCTGCATTCTAAAGGCACCATCAACTGTGCTGGCTACAGGGTCTTGACTTCTATGGAGGAATATCTCGAGCTCCTTAACACCAGCCTACCAGGTCAGTCAAAAGGAGAGAGTGGAAAATGAGAAAGAAAGATGGGAAAACCTCAGGGAGGAATGAGAGTTCTTAAAGGAATGTTCATAATGGAAAGTTCTATAAAGAAAGCTCTATAAAAGTCACTGGCTTACTGGTTTTCCTTGGGTCACATTGTCATGACAATGAAGTTGAAAGATTAGATAACTTTACATAGACAAGGTCTGTAAGCGATTCTGTCACACAAGACTCTTGTAAACACGTATAATGTTTAAGTCATGTGGTTCTGACATTTAAAACCATACGTGTTTATTACCCAGCCCTGTGTACTTGCACTGTAAGTATATATATATATTTATTGTATTGAACCTGCAGCCTGTATTTTAAATAAATGGAGAGTAATGTTGAGCCAGAGTCCAGATAAGAAGTGATGAAAAGGAGTGTGAAGAAATGCACTGTGATCTTTGTATGTTGTACAGCTGTGATCATGATGGCTGTAGAGATCTTCTCATCGGGCCATATTTAATAGAATATTATTGAATCATGCAACATGCGTTTTCCAGGTGTAAAAGCTAAAGTTGGCAGTTCTCCATTCCTGAAATGTGCGACGCAGTTTCCCCTCATCCTCTGGCACCCTTATGCTCGCCACTACTATTTCTGCATGGTGACCGAGAAGGAGCAGCAGAAGTGGAACGCCGTCTTTCAAGACTGCGTCCGACACACCAACAATGGTGAGCCTTAACCCTGTTGTTAAAAGGATCATACTAATTTCAAGTTTGAGACATCCAAGTTTCCACGTTCCCCTCTGTCACTTTAACACCCGGACACATATTCAAGGCATGACTCTTTCATTACGGTTATTGCTATTCTTTTGTTTGTTAGAATAAGCTGCATTCAAACTTGCTAGATTAACTGATGTGTTATTTCATTAATCACCTCTTTTAGACATCCTTTTATCAAAAAGGAAACTCGAGCGGAACGTTTGGCACGGTTGACTGTAGTCATTTGGCCTGTTTGATAATAGAAAGAATTTAACCGCTCAAGGCTGTAAAAAGAGTCCGATGAGATCATAGGGAAAGCTGGAGATGTGCTGCCATCATTCATTCCCTGTGTGTGAGAGCTCTATGACTGTTTATTCTGTAGAGCTTATGTAACTTTATATAATTAGCAGAAACTATAGTATTTTATCGTGAAATGTCTCTTTCTATGTTTTGTTTATGCCAATTAAACCATTTATTTGTTGTATAATTCTAGTCAAAGTCAATTCCCAGACAAACATTTCGGTTATATTTCTTGACGATATGCTTGCATTTAAGTTTATAAATCTTTCTCAAAGAATTTGCTTGTGTAAATCTAGTTACACCATGCCTAAAGGCTGCTAGAAGGTTCATTGTTACTGTGAGAGTTTCCCTCTTTCACAGCGATGTCACTGTCAGATTACTTGATAACCTGTTTGTCAAGCCACTAAAAACAAGTGCATACTTGTCTATTTAAAGGATATTTTAAGATTGTTAAACTTATTGAGGTTATGTCAACTGGTTGGTGGGCCCTTATGGTTTTGCACTGATAAAAAATATCCTGTTAAATTCAACGTTAAAAATTCTATGACAACGTTTCAGTTATTGTGGGATGACATATTTGTGCCTATGAATTTACTGATGTAATGTTAATTTACCAAGCTGCTTGAACTACAAAAATCAGCTTTTCATCTTAGAATGTAACCACCATAATAATACAGGGAGTACAAAGCCACATGATGACGAGTTCATCGGAAATGGTCTTTTCATAAAACATGACCAATATGTTTATATTGGCCACCATCAGGGAAAACACATGACACTAAAGTAATCATTAATTAAAATAACAGAAAATGGAACTCAAACTCAACATGCCATATACACATTACTGATGACAAAAATAAGAAACTAAATTATTTATTCAAAATATAATCATATGTGATTTATATTTTGTCACATTATCTCTCACACACACACACACACACACACACACACACTCTATATTGTAATTCATAGTTTTTACTTCCACAACCCACAAATGTGTATATATATCTGTGTCTCATAGACGACTCATGATAGCTTCTACGTCTACTAGAGCTGTTTTCTCTCTGCTGTAGTCCAGATTCCAGAGTGGTCACAGCTGGGGCTGTCAACCCATAATTCAGTTTGGATGGGAGGCTGCCGGGAGGGGAATGCACACTTGCGGCGAGGGCAGTAATGTCCCCTGGGCTATTAAGGCGGCCATCTAAAAGTGTGTGTGTGTGTGCGTTAGAGTTAGCCAAATCCCTGCTGTGTGTAGTATGTTCTGAATGCAAGCACATCTGCAGAGCCCCTTTTTCCCCAAATAAGGGCTGGTTCAGTTCTGGTTAAGTTCTTTGCTATTCATTAGTCAGTTTTTGATGTTCTCTGACATATTTAAAATGTGTTAGACTCTGTAATGTTCTATTCTCACTGTTTGGTAAGAAGGTTAAATGTTAGCAGAGACTGCGCTTCTAGAGTGGTGAGTGGTGACATTGACCATTTTGACATCACATAATAAAGAGGAATCTCCTCTCTCTCTCGCTCTTTCTCTCACGTGCTCTCTCTCTGTCTCTATCACAGATACTAATAGGAGTGGATAAGTGGTTTTATTTTTTGGCTTTTGATGATGCATAAACCCGTTGTGCTTAATTTCTGGAATTAATCTAAACACAGATACTGAACTGTTTAAGCAGTATTGATTGCAGAACAAAATGTAATGTTCTTTGCATGTACCTGGCCCCTGCAGTTTAAGGCAAACTCTGCAGAAGGAGTGTAGGTTTGAATCACGTAATGGGCTGCTATTCATAATTTGACCACTGATGTAATTGCCCTTCCCTTTTACCTGTCAAAATCACACGTTCATTATGTAAGTACTGTAATTATGTTAAGTACTGTCCTGGTACAGTCATTATTTTTGTGAGCTTGTTGTGAGTGGCAGCTTTTCCTGCAATCCTTCCTCAAATCTACTTTGCCACAGCAAAAGTAATCAGTTAAGTTAACCTGAGTTGCCAATGAGAGTTTGCAGTCCAAATTTAATGTTAAGAGATAAAGACAGTACCTTGAAATGATGGAAAGAATCATCTTTCTAAATGACTCGTATAAGCCAGTTATTTTTAATAAATTAAAAACATACAGCATAAAGTGTTGTCCGATTCACAGACATGACTCAAATAACTCTAAATTCACAAACACTCAGAAACTCATGATTTACTTTGAATCAAGTTTGAATCAGTCTGACAAATCCTTCATTAAATGAACTCACTGAACTGCAAATTATTATTACTTTCAGTGACGTCTGTCTTGAAGCAAAGCAAGCTTTGAGTAGCCTTCTCAAAAATGTTAAAGCTTAAATCATTATCATTGCTGACTGATTAACCATGACAACATGATGTAAAAGATGCATTTGGAGCATTTTTTTTTTTTTAAATAAATCACGTTTTAATTAATATATTGTTCATTAAATTAAAATATTGTTTAAAACATTTGGGTTATTAGAAAATGTTCCTTAATCAAAACACATGTTTCTTTTTTTTTTTTTTGCATGACTATAAACAGGGCGTACATGAACTTTTTTGCTTATCAGCCACTGTGGCTAATGGTTTTAGTGGTTGTGGCTAGTTACTAGCCACTGAGCATTTTCACTGGCCACAATTTTGACATCAGTACCATGGGGAAAAACTGCCATATTATAGATATTTTTAATATTATCTCATAATTTGGCAGCAGGGCTGCTGTCACTTTAAGTCCTAAAGCACAGACCTATAATACTGTTTATGTTCACTTAAAACATAACTGACTGTATTAATGTGAATACTCACCAAGACTAGCGTTTTGACATTACAGTATTTTGTGTGTATTTGAATGTTTAAGCACAATAAGCAGCGAAGAAAAACACAATATTTGTAGATACAGTATATATCGAAAAATCTATATTTTTGACAACACTACATTGCGCTTAGTTTATTATTTCAGATGCCTTTTTAAAAGACTACAATTGAAAAATGTATATATTATATATAAAATTAAACCCGCCAAAGTGGCAGTAGGAGTGACTGCGCTACACGGCATGCTGAAATCCACCCGCATTTGGCGGGTGTTAATGTCAAGCCCTGACTATAAATATTATACATAAATTAAAGTCAATAAAATGTAGTTAAGTAGACTAATGTCTCTTTATTTATATGACATTAGATGGCTCTAACAGATGTTTTTTTTTTATTGTGTTGGGTAATGCAAGTTTATTTGGCACAACTTCTGCTGAGGATTAAAGCATCTAAACAGAAAACAGGAGCCAGGCACATGTCTTCGATATGGTCGTGGTAAGCATTGTGTTGGATCGGTGTTGGTTCAAATTGCACTTCACTAGCTCTCTATTAAGAGCTAAATGTTATGTGTAACTCAATATATTAAGCTGCTTGTAACAGCTAATCTGTTTCCCAAAAGGTGGCAGGACTCTAGGATCCAGGAACATGCAGTGCTCCAACAGGACAGTGTTATTCTGTGAATGAATACCCAGAGGAGTAAACCCAAGCATGCATGAACAGAGTTAGATCAGGGCTGGATCCTGACAAGTCTTAGCTTGTTTTTGGAAGTGCATCATTTAGACCGTTTAATCCTAAGGCTGTCAAAGCAATCCATCCTTCTACGGTACTTTACTAGACGTTAGGGTTGGGTATCGTTTGGGTTTTTTAAACGATACAGGTGGCAAATCGATATTTTTAAAACGGTACCGGTGCCTGAACCGATACTTCAAAAAAAGAGCCACAAAACGATGGTGAATGACATTAAAGAACAGCTTTTTTTTATTTAATTTAAAAAAAAATAAAAAATCCATTTTACAATAATATTAAAAAAGTTCAAGTATACTTAAATATATTAATATAATTAAAAACAAAACTCAACAAATTTATATAACAAATTCACAATAAAACCTAAGCCACCTAACCCAACTACAATAATTGAACACTAAATAAGTTACAGTACTAATAACAGCAAAGTAGTCGGTATTCTTGGTATGCCAGCTTCAAGTTTCAGCAATTCTTTTGCAGAAATATGACCAAAATTGCCTTCTCTGGCAAAATATAACACCTCTCCTGACTTATTGCATGTCCTGCACAAGGTGACCGTTATTTTAGAACGCATCACCTTATTATTTCCATGGCGATGCGTCACGTTTCTCACGTGACACACCACAGCCAATAGTAATAATGCGCGATGGGCGCCGCCATGTTAGTTTGCGGAAAATTGGATTTGTCGGATTTACAACACGTCAATTCATCCTCTTCTCCCAAAATAAATGAAAGTAAGTGACCAGTGAACTGGGAGAACAATAGATTAAACTATATAGTTAACTATAAAATGTGTATCTGATATGAATAAAACACAGTCAAATTATAATTTAAAGTATTATTATTTCACGCTTCCATACATCAATGTGTGTTTAACAAACTATAAATGTATTTTTTTTGCTAGTACTTATGTGCATTTTAATGCCTGAAACCTAAAATAAACATTATGTGGTTGAAAACACTGAATCGTTGTGATATGTGAAAAGTGCTGACTTAGTGCGTCAATCTCTGGCTCAGCGCCAGCCAAAGCACGAAAGCACGTTTGTATGTAGCAGTTGATCGTGTGATGCACTGAATATTTCAATCGACAGCTCAGGCATTTAAGTGGCACCGAAATCTGCGTTCTGATTCAGTCCAGGTACATACCGGTTATATAGGTACAGTTTTGGTACCCAACCCTAGACATTGCTGCAAGTATACTGGCTGGTTGACTTTATGTGAGCCTGTGCTGTCATGAGCAATCTGTTTGGACTGGCGAGCCAGTAAAGTCTGGTATGCGACGGCAATTAATTGAACCATTCTGTCCTTTTTGTTCTTCTGATCTTCCCTGTGTGATTTTTGGCTTGGGCGAGGGAGGCTTTAATGTCTAAAAAGGAGCAGTGCAGCCTCTGGGCAGGTCACAAATCTTACTTTGCTGTAAATTGTGTTATTTATGGTCATGAGGTGGCCTACATGAAGTAGCTAGACTGTGACTCACATCCCACTTTAAGGGGGGGTGGGGGTTATAAAACTATGCAAATTTTATACTTTAAAGAATGGGATTTTCTTCATCTATGGTTTAAAAATATGTTTCCCAACTAGGGTACCCCCAGTTCATCTCGGCCTTTTCCACCACTGTATATGGTACGTGTCAATCTTGGAAAGGTTTTATTGGTCAACCTAACAGGTTTACAGGCATGTTAATGAATTGAGTCCAGGTGGTTTAAAACCTCTCCAGTGTCCAGACACAAAGTTGCTCTTTGAAAGCCTATTAAATGTCACCGTAAAGGCCTTAGTGACAACCTGAAAGAAACTACACAAATATGAAGAAATAGTCAGAATAATTTGAATTTCTGAACACTTAAACACGAGTATTTACACAAAGTTACTTGATGACTGAAAGGGATAAAAATGTGAAACCTCATAGTTTGAACTTGGTGTTATCTGAACCAAGTCTCCTGTTGTGCAAGGTATTTACCAGCTCATTGGTGTCATTAGGCCATGGTGCGTAAAGAGGAATTTATTTTCACCAAAGATCCTCATTTTTCTCTCATTGTACTTTGATCAGCTGGTGTTTTTGGACTTGAGATCAGTTGTTTTCGTGGCGACCATGCCAGAATAAGCGACCCGTAACGCTTGTTCTCTTGTTTTTGCATAACACCTCTCAGGTTCTCCCCACGTGTTCATAAATATGCTTGCCCATGTGTGGATTATTTTATTTTATTTTTTTATTATATAGGTTTTATTATATATATATTGCTTGAAAAAACAGCTTGTAATGCTTGTCTTTTTATTTTTGCTTAACATCTCTCTCCACGTTCAAAAATATTCTTGAATATGTGTGCATTTTTTTTTATTATTCTTTTTATTACGT
The DNA here is from genome assembly GCF_963993115.1 of Abramis brama. Taxonomy (NCBI): domain Eukaryota; kingdom Metazoa; phylum Chordata; class Actinopteri; order Cypriniformes; family Leuciscidae; genus Abramis; species Abramis brama. The sequence continues at coordinate 17,324,163 of NC_139967.1, read as the reverse complement.
CTAAATAAACTGTTATTCTCTCGTTTTTGCATAAAAAATCTCTGGCTCTTCCCACGTGTTCATAAATGCGCTTGCTCATGTGTGCATGCACTCACAAAGGCATCAAGCTGTGCTGATGTGGAGTGCTGTACTTCCTGTCTGTTCTCCTCCAGCCCCCCACACCCAGCCTGCTTGAACTTCCTGTCTTTGTAAGGGTTCAGGCACTCGTGCACACATACTGTATGTACAGGAGGCTTTTGCCATATGTGGACTTTTAGAGTGTCATCATAACTGACATGGGCTATAGATTTGAACAGCAGCTTGTCAAACTGTCTCAAAAACCATGTCAGATTCATACTTCAGCTGGATGAGTCCCCTATGACTCTTCAGTTTACTGTGGCAACTATAGCATTGTTTAGGGAACTACCATGGTAACTGATGAGGCAATGCTTCCTGTTGACCACGGTGACAAAAGCAGATTGAAGTCTGTGGTTTGATGGGAAAATTTGATGTATATATAAATATGACCCTTCTTTCATTGTGTGTCACCTCTTTGTTTCACTTCTCTAAATTGAGAGGAACTGTACCATGTTATTATTATGTCATTCTATTCAGAAATGAATGTTTATGGTGTTTGATTCTTGATTGTTAAAGTTTTTGGTCATTTTCTGGGATATATTGAGTATGATGATGATGTTCTCTTCTCAGGACTGCCTGAAGAATGTAAAGTTCAGACCCCGGCATTCACAGACGCAGTGCGACTTTATCGGCAGGCCCATGGTCATTATGGAACCTGGGACATGATGTGTGGGACGCCTCCACAGGTAAAAACACACTTGTGCTTGTATGTATCCTAGGCAGCTCTTGCAAGATCCTTTTTGTTCTTGAACAGGAGTTCTCAACCTATTTTCTTTGGAGATATTTGAATTTATTTATTTTACATATCACTCCACCCAAGTAGCATTGCTTAGCCTTCTGAGAATATAGTTCCCAGTATGTATATGGTTAGAAGATGGCTGTGTCTCATGTGACCTTGTTATTTGTACACGCTACATGTAAATAGGAAAATGTTGGCGTTATTTTGTCACTTATTGGGAGCAGTATGCTAGCTGGAGCCATTTACCTCCAGTCTTTGTGCTAAGCTAGGCTAGCAGTGGGTGCGTCAGACAGAGTTACGGCACGCACGGAGATGAAAAGGGTATGTGTGGACTTATCTAACTCTGGGGGATACTGTGAATAAGCTAAAGTCCCAAAAAGTCGGCGTGTTCCTTCAAACAATGTGCTAAAAAAAAACAATCAATCCAGTTATCTAGTGATCTTACATCAAGGTTGGGAACAGTAGTACCGTAAATTTCTCTTCTTTTTTTTTGAGTGAAAAAAGACATTTAGGTTGGTGGAAAATGTGTCACCGTTATTGTTTGGGCCATAATAGAATAGCATGAAGGTCAGAGCTAAATTGATTCACAGGACGTGAACCATTTCAAATCGTGGTGTCCCTGTAGAAAACTTTTTGTGTAGCATCAGAGAAAGAGGATGGTAGGGTGGGCTGTATAAGTGTCTATCAGCTTTACTTTATAAAATATTGAAATTGATGTAGATATCTATTGAAAATAGATACTCATATTAAAAGAAGAAAATTATTCTGCATTAACATTTATACAGACAACTCTGACCGAATGAGTGGAGAAACAGAATATAAACAGTGTTAAAGGAATCTGACCTTGCTTGGCAGGGAGATCTTTTGTCATTGTGATTTGGAACTCTGTAACATTAATTATTTATACTTTGGCTAATTAGCCAGCTCTATCATATAATCTGATAAAGAAATGTATTGGAAGTATAAAGCTAAAAAATGTAGCATGTCATTGTTTAGCATGTGGTCCTCCTGGCAGCATCACAGTAGTATTGTTTTTTTCTTTTCTTGAGTTGTGAAACGGCATTGTTTTCTCTTTTGAGCAAGTAAAAAAGAAAGAAAGAAAGAAAGAAAGAAAGAAAAAAAACAGAGATATATCATGTGAAAGACGCAGGAGTGTGACCTCCAGTAACTTGACTCTAGATTTGTAGGGAACAGATTAGCCATGTTCACAATATTTATATATCTGAATAATAGAGATTAAGCCTACACAGGTTTATTTTTCTTGTAAGGCGGTAACAAAAGTCCTCTAGGTTTTCGGGGGAAGTCACAATAAATGGTTTAATGGTATATGATCAGTGTCCAGACCAGTCTGGCAGTAGTAATTTTTTTATTGTGCTTCAGACAAGAATATATTGGCAATGAGTTAATGTAGCCTCCAGGCCTATATGATCCAGATCTGTCACTCAAACACATACTGTTGACTTTATCAGTTTTCAGAAATTATTTTTATGCTGGTTTTCAAGAAATGCACGTTAGTGTTTCATACCCATTCTGTTGTTTTCCGATCATATTTTCAGATCCTCGCCAACTTAGTCATGGAGACCCTCCTCCCTGAGATGAGAGACCTCATCACCCCAAAACTGAAGGGCAAGATGCATGAGAGACAGAGGAATTGGATGTTGGTACGTCATTCGTTTGAGAAAAACAAATGTTTAATAAACAAGTAAATCAATTTTACAGTTATTTTACAGTAAAAGTGTGATACTAGGATTTACCGCTACTTATTTACTCTACTACTTGTTATTAATGCTTATAGGGAGACTTTGCATGGGATGCAACTTTTTTATTTTATTATAGAGAATTATATGTGGGTCTTTACTGTACCTCTGTGGCAGTATCCCAGAAGCACTGTAAGGTCTTTTTAGGAGGATATATGGCCGGTTGCATAAACTGCTTAGACTAGTCTTACAAGTTAATCATCTAGTTTTTTCTTCAAGACTGGTTGCACAAAAGATAGATTGGTCTAATTTAAATCTGAAAGTAAGACCATTACCCCTTGGTTAACACAGAGACTGTTTGTGCAACTGGCCCCTGGACTTTCTATTCTACAATAACCTGGATGTATTACAATGGCTTATGTCTGATTTGTGGTCAGATATCAGATGCAGTGTACGGGCTGGTTCAGAGCCAGGCTCAGGCGCAATATGAAGCAGTAGTGCAGAGCTGTGAAGCAGGACGCCCCCCACTGGAAACCACCATCCGCACAGACATGGACCAGATCATCAATTCCAAAGAACATGTGACCAGCAAAATAAGAGGTAGCTTTAATTGGTGATTTATTCCTTTATTTATCTTTATCAAGTGACACAAATAGGACACTTGTGACTTATCCGGAAATAAAACTCACAGACGTTTATCCGAGGAAAACTGACATCAGATCATATCAGGTTTCTGGTGATTCACTTTCAAGGAAATTTATTTAAAAGGGGTTGTGAAAGAAGGCAGACGACAAATGACATTTTTACAGCTTATTGATAAATGAGGTTGATGTACATCATGATAGTATTCCTCTGAAATCACTGACGCATATTTTTCTGCTTATCCTTTCCTTCATTTTTTTTAAATCAATATAAATATTGTATATATTTTGTATTTATTTTAATATTTAGATAATCTAGCACTAACGTAGAGGGATAGCGATAGATTATGGCAAAGATTTAACCCTTTAAAACACAATGCCTTGAGGTTAGTTGTTGTGCACCTGAAAGGATAGCAGATTTTTTTAAGTAATATAATCATATTTATACTATATTTAACTACACACTATAATGTTGTGATCCCTAAAGTCACTTTAACCTTTTTACTTATTCCTCTCAGAAAAAGGAAAACTTTACTAATATGTACATTTAATACTAATATGCAACATTTCGGGGTAAATAAGATACAAATCTGTACTGTTTTGAAAGGGTACAGCTTTTGTTTTTGTTTTGTTTTTTGGAGAGAGGATCACTACATCACTACATTTGGTTGTTTATTCTCTCTCTCTTTTTAGTAGTTTTAATGTTATAGTATTTATAATATCATCCATAACATGAAAATAATTATTGGCTTATTGTATTGGCCAGATTTTGCATATCAGTGCATCCCTAACCTTTAATCATTATGCAGTTGATTTTTTTCTATTTTTTTTTTTTTTCTATTTGTCTGTAGGTCTTGTGCTGCCCAAGGCAGAGAAGCTTCTGAAGGTGAGCATCGAGCCGTACATCAGCTCAATCCTGGAAGCACTGATGGAGCCCACCAGCAGAGGCTTCTTCGAGGTGCGAGACTTGTTCTTCAGAGAGCTGGTGGACATGAGCAAGAACCTCCTCAATGATGGCAACAAGGAAAAACTCGGGGAGGTAACGAATTAAAAGTTGAACTGGATTGTGTATTATTTTTTTGTCCCCCTCCTGACACTGTTATGGAATCTTGTTTCCGCCACGGAATAAAACAATTTAAAAGATAATTGCAACTTTTTATCTCACAATTCTGGCTTTTTTTCTCTGCCAATTGTGAGATATAAACTCGCAATTGCTAGTTTACATTGTCAGAGTTGCTGGATGTAAACTCGCAATTCTGACTTTTGTTCTCGCAATTGTAAGTTTGTTTTTCTCGCAATTCTTTTTTCAGAATTGAAATATAAACTCGCAATTGCGAGTTATGAAGTCCAATTCTGAGGGGGGAAAAAAGATTTTGACTTTATTACTCGCAATTATGGCTTTATATCTTGCAATTCTGACTTTATTACTCGCTATTGCAAGTTTATATCACGCGATTCTGAAAAAAAGGTCAGAATTGCGAGATGTAAACCTATTGTTAACCAATAGGTTGCATGAGTCATGAAAAACTTTTAACATCACTTAAAACTCTTTTGTCTTTGGTGTCCAGCACATGGAGAAGATCTCCATGCTAGCCTTCCATCCTGTAAAGATGCAGAGCTGCTATGAGAGGATGGAGACTCTGAGTTTAGAGGGACTGCAGCAGCGCTTTGACGTTTCCAGCCCCTCTGTGTTTGTCCAGAGAGCCCAAATCCTAATGCGAGAGGTCAGTCATCTTTGAACCAAGAACAGCAGCAAACTCAGAAGAATTTCCTTCTATAAACTACCAACACTAATACTGGCAAGTACTGTAAAACATGCAAATAACTCAGATGTGTGGTACATGTTTGTACTTTGTTGCTAGTACCGCACATCTTAGTTATTTGCATGCATTTATGCAATCAAGATGGTTTTACACTGCAGCAGTTTTGAAGAAGTGTCTCTGTAAGGGGGGGGCTTTGTGCTTTTGTAGGTAAAACAAGCGGTTTGTGTGTGTCTATGTGCCGCTTCATGAGTTTGGTTTGCGGTTTTGTTGTGTATGAAACTGAGGAGGTATGTTCTGTTGTGGTAAAGATGTTAAACCTCATTTTGGTCACTAAATTACATAGCTACAGTTTTAAAGACTAGCATATGACTGCTGATTGTGAGCACAAGAACACCATTCATTAGCACTTTATATAAAATACAGTTTTGCTACAGAGACACATAATTTCAGAGCACAGGGAGTGAAGAAACAAGACTTAACTTGAATTGTGAATTATCAAAATAATGTTGATCCACCCTTTCTGTGTGGTGAAATATGCCCCCTTGTGGCAATATGGATTAACAGATGTTAGTCGCTTATGAAATCTCTGTTGTCTTTTTTGAAAAGTAATTTGTCTATGTCCATTTATTTCCATGAATCCATGGACTTGAAATCATGCACTTGCTGACTTTATAAACCCAAAAAGAACGACTCCAAAACAATTGCCTAATTTCTAGGAGACGCATGAAAATGATATGGGGGGAATTAGGGGGGAAAATCTGGGCAAAATGTGTGTAGTGAATCCCAGACTTAGGCATATGTCCATCTGTTTTATGCAGCAAATGGATGATGCGGTGTACACATTTGAGCAGCTCCTGCACCAGAGTTTGGAAGGCCAGGAAGGGGAGGATCTCTGCAAAACTATCCAGCGCTGTCAGGATCGTGTCATCAAGGTGAAACAGAAACAGTCCATCTACGGATCTGCACATCATATCTTTTTGAACCAGCAGGTCCTTATTTGATATTAATAAATGTGTACCATTTTTATTTTTTAAATGCGATCCCTAGAAATATGACTATGACAGCAGCACGGTTCGTAAGAAGTTCTTCAGAGAGGCTCTTCTGCAGATATTCATCCCCTATATGCTGAAACAGCTCTCCCCATCATGCTCTGCTGTAAGTCCTGTCTCTGTTAATGCAATAATTCTTCTTATAATATACAACTACTCATAATAATACAAGTTATTGTGTTGTTTTCGCAGGAACTCCCTCGTTTCCAGGAGCTCATTTTTGAGGATTTCTCTCGTTTCATTCTGGTGGAGAACATCTTTGAGGAAGTGGTGCTGCACACGGTGATGAAAGATATAATGATGGGTAAGACTTAAAAGAATGAGACCGTACAACCCAAACTATTAAAACGTTTAAAGTCACGATGTAAAGGAAGTAGCAGCAAATGTTTTATTCCATATTGTGACGTACATCCAAGCAAAACTAGTAAGATTATTGAAAAAGTAAACAGGGACTGGGTTCCATCCATTGGTTTTTGATTGGATGGAGGAAGATCTTAATGGGAGCTTGCGGTCGATTATAAGAAAGGACGGGGACTAACCCTGTAAAGCCTTGACATATGAAATGATGAATGGCAGTTTATTGAACCTTTAGACAATTTTTTTTTTTTAAAGTTTGAATATGTGTATAATTGTAACATATAGTGAGAATAAGGAGCTCACACTCAAGGAAAAAAACACCTACATTTTTGTCAGACCCAAACTGAGCAAAAATATGCAATTTGGTCCAGTTGTTATTTATATGGCCAGTAGATAAGATGAAATTCTGATAGCTTATAATGTAAATTAATGAGAAAAGTATAGCAGACTGCTTGCATAAAGTCATAAATATCAGTTGTCACTCTATAACTCCCTGTAATATCTTGGTAAGATGTATTATGATATTTAATATTTAAATGCTTAGTTTTATGATCAAAGCTCTGTTGTTTTCATTGCAATACAATAAACGTTCCTCATAAACCTGATGGATCATATTTGATGTTTACATTTTAACATGATTTCCCCAAATCGTTAAAAAATATGATAATGAAGTAAACCTAAGTTACTTCAGTCAAGTAAACATTTATCTTGAAATATTACCAATGAAATATTTTATATTATAAAGTTACGTTTAATTCATAAAAATCTTTAGAGATTTCACAGCAAAAAGACACGTGTACCATGAAGGAATTACACTAAAAGGGCTTTTACTTGAGTGCAGAAGGCATTTAGAAGATGATGTACATCAGGCTTTTCAGAAAAGTTTTGATCATGGTGATATTTTAGAGGGGCCTTCTGGAAAAGTCCAGCATACTGTAACGTCACCATCGAACGATTCTGACATTTTAATAAAAAGAACTAAAATGTGCACAGATGAATCATTCACAATAAAATCCGTTTAGAAAAAAATCATAATCAAATCAAAGGTACATAAAAGGAATCAAATCATAGAAATCAAATCATATCCTCCTACCTAAGATCTCACAAACTTTCACATAGTACCTTTATGCAAGCATGCGTGGTCTTATCAACATTTCTTCTGTTTCCAGCTGTGAAGGAAGCAGCCGTCCAGAGGAGACACAACCTGTACCGAGACAGCATCGTTTTGACCAACAGCGACCCTAACCTTCTCCTGCTGGGGGAGAACCCTCCTATCGACTGGGCTGAGGAGTACGGAGGAGGCCAAGAGGAGGCGGATGGAGAGAGCGCAGGAGATCATGAGGCTCAGAAGAGGCGCAGAATGAAGCAGGTGGTCTCCATGATCCAGCTGGAAGGCACCCCCTCAATGCTGCCCAATGAGTCGTGCCTGGAAGTGCCCGCCGTGGAGAACATTCCAGAGGAGGAGACGGAGGTACGTTCAGATGCCTCATTATCCCAAAAGTCAGAGAGGCAAGTGCCCAACGGAACCAAAGAGGATGTGAACAGAAATGCGGTTGAGGAGAAACCGCCAACAAACAGAAGTACACTAAAAGAGGAAGAAAGCACAACAGAAAAGTCACTGCTGGACACAGAGAGCAAGTCAGCCGTAGACTGTGCCATACAGGAAATCAAGAACGCAGTACAGGAAGAGGAACATGAGCTCAGGACACAGAAAGCTGCAGAGTCATCATCCTCAAAAGAGGAATCTGCAGCTGAGGAGGTAGATGCCGCCCATAATTGCCAAGAAGGGGCACGACTAAACCAAGCAGACACAAACAAAGATACACCTTCAAGCACAGATCAGAAGCCTTTGGATTCACCAGTAAGGGAAGTGGAAGTCATGTCGGCATCGGAACAACAGGAAAATCACATTACGGCAAGCACTCAAGACTCCCACATGGAAAAAACCATCGCTTCATCACAGCAGGGTGACAGCGGATTCCAGTTGCCCGCTAATGAAGCAGAAGGGGAGGAGCATCAGACGGCAAAGGAGGAGTGCAGTGACTCCGAAACGGTTGAGGACACTGGGAAGGGAGAAAGTGCACATATGGATCACCAGTGAAATATCTCATAACTCTATTCATTTATTGTGTTTGTGCCTGTAAACAGTGAGTAAATGTATCACCCACTGCTCTTAAAAGACTTTTGAATGAGTGACAGGAGCTTTTTTTTTTTTGTCTGTAAACACTTACGTCCCACTACTCTTGACTGTATAGACATTTATTGTCTATTTTAACGTCCTTGTCTTTTTACGTGTGCACTGTCACAGTTTTTGCACTTAAAAAAATGTCACTCTCAGAGCTGGGCTCGGTTATATAAACACACCTTTGGTCAAAATGTCTTCATCTTTCTGTTCATAAATATGATATCCACTTTGATTAGAAATATCAGTTGCTATTTTAGTAGCTTTTCATTTTTGTGTGGTGCAGAATAACAGACTACAGAAGCATGATGCTTTTGATGCCTCAATGGTGCCTTATTTAAATTTGTCACATCTGATGCTTATTGCTTGTGATACAGTACCTGCCTTGCCAGAATTCAAACTACAGTATAAAGAAACTGATTTTTTTCTTCATCATTTTGATGCAGAGGTCTGTTTTATGCTTAATTTTTTGAAAATGACACAAGGAAGTCTGAGTTTTGTGCACTTACCTTGTTGCTGGAACGCCAAACAAGCTGCTTCTAGTTTAAGTGTTGCTTACATTGGTGCAGCTGGTACAGTAAGCATTATTTTCTTAAACACTGCCATCATTTGTTATTTACAGAAGTGGCTGCATTTTTTTTTTCCTCCTTTACCAGTTCAAACTAGTACAACTGACCATATAAGGCATTTTCCTTATGGTGCTTTTCCCTTTTTTTTTTTTCTTTTTTTTTTTGGTAATTGCATGTCAGTATCTTCTGAATCACACATGCACTGTAGTATCTTTAGATAATGCAGAGGATACTGCGTAAAGGTTGTGGGTCCTAGTGGAGATATGTGTCATGTTATGATGCTTTGATTTCTGTACAGGTCACTTTTGAAAAGGGGAATCCAGGAAATGAGTACCATCCAATTCATATTCACATCAGTACAACGCCACTGTTAGGGAACCAGAAAGTTATGTTAAGTATTTGTATTTCAAATTGAAATGACAAGCAAATTATTGATGTGCAAAATGTGTTTTCTATATATCTGGCCACAACAGCTTCCTATTCTCTTTCTTGCTGTTTTTAAAGTACAGTTTTATCTATGAAATGTCAACTGCTTTAAATTTTAATGAACGCAATTGGATATTTTTATTTATTAGTTACAGCACGTGGTACTATACTGTATCTTAACCTTTTTTTGTATCCTGCACAAATCCTTCTTTTTTTTGTTTTGTTTTTTTGTTTGTTTCATCGTTATCTTTTGGAAAATAAACAATAATTACATAATCACTGACAGTTTATGTTTGTTGTTGTTGTTTGCTGAAAGTGAATAGTGTTGAATGTAGCAACTTTGTAGAAGAATGAATAAAACATACGAAAATGTGGCATGATGTCGCTATGTGTCACACCACCAGGCGGCAGTGCAAGCGCTTGTTTTGTTACCTGAGCGCGTAGGGATGAACTTAATAGTGATACATTTGAATCAACTTCAAAGGGAACGATTCGGAAAAAAATACGATTCGTTCATGAATCCTGAAAAATGTATCACTGGATCCAAAAAAAATATTAAGCAGCACAACTGTTTCCACCATTGATAATAATAACCGAGTATCAAATTAGCATATTAGATGATTTCTGAAGGATCATGTGACAATTAAGACTGGTGGCTGATGAAAATTGAGCTTCGCATCACAGAAATAAATTATATTTTAAAGTATATTCAAATAGAAGACCATTATTTAAAATTTTAATACAATTTCACAATATTGCTGTTTTTTCTGTATTTTTTATCAAATAAATGCAGGCTTGATGAGTATAAGAGACTTTTTTTTCAAAAAAGTTAAAAATAGTAATGTTTCCAAACTTTCCAAAACATTTAATAGGCTATATACACACACACACACATTTGTAAATACATTTTATATCTATATTGAAAATGATCAGCTGCTTGACATATAACCTGAGAATGTTGTAACATTTTAACATTTCGCTTTAATTAACACAAATGAACGTCAACTCTTGCCTTTGGCGTTATCCCCCCACAATGTTATTATCCCCAACATGCGCCTGTTATAATGACAATTCTTTATTTTTGATGGAACCGAAAAAATATCCAGACGTGATGACGACATTGTTCTGCGTAGGCTGAGCGCTCAAGCTCGGGTATTTTCCCCGCTCGCTCGCTCACTCGCTCGCTCAGAGAGAGATCTCATCATCATTTCTCCGTCACGCAGCGCACGGGCGGGCACCAGCATCAGCATCAGCGGTGGATGCGCAGCACTGGATGATCCCGCGCACCGTAAATATATCCTGACCACTACATATTTGAGTGTCATTGTACAGAAATTACAGGCACAGGTTTCCCAAAACTGTGGGACGGGGGAATGATAAACCCCGGATCCCCCGGGCCGTTGTACTGTTCGTAAGGATGCGATCACTGAGCCGACCGTGGGCCTCGCTACTCACCGAGGCTTTCCTCATCACAACAGTCGCCGTCAGCGCTGCAATGGCAGGTAAGACACGTTTCATTCGTGCCATTGACGTGCGTCGTGATGCCAGACCGGTGTCTTGGGTTAACGGTCACTGGGTATTCATATAGCTCAAAACAGCCACATAGAGAGGATGTATGTTGTATATTTTGCTTCCTCTGTACACATGTGCACTGCAAGTGTTTGTTAAAGTCATAATTGGACTATACTGTACAAGAATGTGTTCGCTCACATTCAGCGACTAAAGGACCCTTTTAAAGGAGTTCAGGCTTAGATTCTGTTTGAATCTGTCTTTGATTTGAATGAAATATTCTGCTGTTTGAAAAAAACAATCAAAACTCAATAATGAGATGTAATAAATGTTAATGATGCAGGATGAAAGAACAACTGATCTGCTCTCTGACGCAAGTGGGATAGATATGGAACCCCTGTCATCCACATTTGTGTCCATTTTGGGAAATGGGTGCACTCATATTTAGTTTTGATGTCATGCCTATAGGCTAAATGACAGTCGTTCCTCTCCAGTTTGAGACGTGTCTCTTTGTGTCCCAATCAAAGATTTTGCGTTAATGTCCGATAGCGTCATACTGCTCACCCAGGGGCTCCTCTTTAACACTTTGTTGTTGTGTAATGGAAACTGGCAATCAGCAGTTAGGAACTCCAGACACCTCTTCTGCCACTCAGGTCTGGGCTATAAATAAGAACAATAAGAATGTAGAACATGACGGTCACTAGAGTCCCCCAAACCTATTGGGCCAAAGACACTTTCAACTCAAGGAAAAACTGAACAACAAAAGTCTTTTGTTCACTCTGCAAGACCAATTCATAACTTGTACATATTTAATTCTTGTGTATTTATTTATTTATTTAATTTTTTTGCAGCAGAATACACCACCAAAAAAGTACCATTGTATTACATGTTGTTTTGAACTAATGCGGTGGTATTCTTTGCGGAAAATTGGAGTACCATGGTATAAAATAATCATTCAGTAGTAACATACTATTAGGAGTATATAAATGTAATATATTGGTTTTCATCTGATAACAGTTTTCTTTTCTTATTTGTATCAGTTGATATTGAATATATATATATCTGCTGTTGCTATTGTGCATGCTCATTTCCCCTTATAATTATTGTCAAGACTAATAGTTTAATAACATTGTTATACGTAATCTCTAGCTAATCTCAGAATGAATCCGTTTTTCAATCTGTACATTACGATGTTGTGATGCCAAAATTCACCTATTTCTTTTTCGAATATTATCTTTCATGCAGTGTGTAATATAACTGTCTGTGAATGTAAACGGTCTGCAAAGTTGTAAAGTCGAAAGTGCACGATAAATAAAGTTATTGTCTCTCAAAAGTAAGAATCGACTCTGAACCACCTAAACGAGTCGTCCGGAGTTCTAGTCTTACTTCCGTTACCTGCAAACGTAACGTAGTAAAACATTTGCATAATACCACCTATGGTCTTCATTGCCTGTCCACGAACAACGTCTACTTTGACCCGCCCTTCAAACAGTGTTTTGTGTCGAGAAGATGCTGTGTTCTGAGCTGTGACAGCAAATATGTATTTTCACTTCCAAAGGATGAGGATGTGAATAATCAGTGGTTAGAATTAATTTTTTACAGTGATACCACAGCACTATAATCCCAACCTTTCCTGTCATTTTACTGACGACTGCTTTGTAAATCTCGGCGAGTTCAAAGCAGGATTCGCAAAACGCTTGTCCATGAAAGATTTATTTGTACATATAAGTTTATTTGAACCAACTTGCTTCTCAGAATCACAACCTGTAAGTATGATGAATAATTGATTTTTATATTTTCTATTGAGTGTATTAAATACGTAGTTTTGTGTGTTATGTTGTGTAAACCCAGTACAGTATTACTCTCTTACTCAAATAGTTCTGCTAATCAGCTGTGGGCCACTATTATCTGCAATTGTGTCAAATAATGCAGATTGTCTTACTTGGAGTAATGATAAATGTTTGTGCTTGGCTAATGTCTTTACCCGGTAGACCAATCACAACAGACTAAGCCATCTGACCAATCAGAGCATAGTAGGAGGGGTTAGGGAGACTGAATCTTAGAATTGCTTCAAACTAATCATTTGAGAATTTTTGAGAAATGAGGTGATATTAAATGCATATTATGAGAAAATTATTATTATTTTTTTTTAACCTGATACATGTAAACCTGTAGCAGGAGACACTATCTTTTTTGTGTTGCAGTATTTAGGCTTAGTCAACACATCACCAGCAAACAATCTGTCAAAAAAAGATGAAAGAAGAGAGCTGAGAGCTTAAGCTGCATAAAGTGATTTGACCATGGTGGATGATATTTAACCAGAAGCAAGGCCATTTTATGAAGGCTTTTGGAGGTTGCCAGGGCTTTGCTCACACTATATAGGAGCTGTGAAGTCGATAATTGACCATCTAATGAGAATGTTTAAGTAACCTTCAAAAATGAGCACTGCAAATGGTTCTTCTTTCAGAGAACTTGTATAGAGGCTGTTATCCAACCACAGAGAGATAATATAGATCATTCGTATGCAGAGAGAAAGGGTATAGATGTTGCTATTGCAAGAGATAGGGATGAAAAGAATATATATATATATATATATATATATATATATATATATATAGGTGACTGCCAGTTCTAGATAAGGATTTTAAGGGCTAGAATATCTGACTATTTTCACAGTATAAATATTTAAACTAAACATATTTAAAACAAGATTAATATACTTGAGAATCAAAATTCCATTGTAGAAAATTCATTACATTAAATTTTCCTACCCCATAGTTTTTCTTGTTTTACACGTAAACCTCACTAAATTATATTAAAAAAAAATGTTATTATTAATATGTGACCCTGGACCACAAAACCAGTCACATGGGTCAATTTTTTGAAATTTGAGACTTTATAAATTTGATTTTTATTCAATTTGATACATTCCATTGATGTATGGTTTGTTAGGGTAGGGCAATATTTGGTCGAGATACAACTATTTGAAAATCTGGAATCTGAGGGTGCAAAAAAATCGAAACATTGAGAAAATTGCCTTTAGAGTTGACATTTATGTTCGTGATTCTGCTGCATTCACTCACAAAAATAAATGTTTGATATATTTATGGTAGGAAATTTACAAAATATCTTCATGGAACATGATCTTTACTTAATATCCTAATGATTTTTGCCATAAAAGAAAAATCGAGAATTTTGACCTATACAATATATTGTTAGCTATTGCCACAAATATACCCTTGTGACTTGTGACAGGCTTTGTGATCCAGGGTCACATGCTAAATCATTTGCATAAGGGCTAATTTTGTTCTAGGGTTCATTTTATCTGTACTATGTGTCTATCATACACAATTTTACAGTGTATGAAATGCATTTTAGAATTGACACGTGACTCAAGGCCTTTATTTAAGCCATTAAAGACATTAAATTAAGTTATTTCTGTCTGAGTCTGTCTTCCTGATGCTTTTTGTTGATGTTGCCTCCTGTGCAAAATACTCTGATTTAATGCCTGCAGAGCACAGTCACGTCAGACCTAAGCTGCCGTGAAACAGGGTGAGATGTTTTAAGCAGCGCGTCGGCTTGACTGTAATCCTCGTGTGCTTGCGTGTGAGACTTCAAATTGTTCTGTCATTTTAATCTCACTTTAAAGCAGATGCCTAAAACCTAAAATTGACTCCAAAAAACTGTGAGAGTTAAGAGATCTGTCATCAAGTTCAGCGTCTTTCTCTCATTTTCTATAATCTTTGTGTATATTTTAACAACAGGAGTGATGTCTGGTATAATAATTCAGTTGTTCTGTCACCCTCGCTGCATTCTTTCGATGTAATAAAGGGGCACAATAGAGAGATGTGTTATTGAAACACAAAGGTTACAGCTGCCACTCGAGTTGCACATAGAAATCATCCTTCATGAATATTTTCAAGCTGTCTCTCGTCTTACGCTGCTTTCTTTCACTCTCAGATGTTATTATCTCAGATGTTATTATTCTCTCTTTTTTCTCTGTTCTCTCCTCTCTTGCGCGCTTAAATTTCTTTGTGCTCTGCTTTCTGTATTATTTGTTTTTGCTTGTCTTTTTCTGTTTTCTCTCTTTTAACTTTCAGAGACCCAATGCAGCAAAATTGCCATTTGCCAAATTGCTACATGTTTGAGTATTTAAAAAATACCTATTCTTCGCTAAATATGGGTTAACAGCAGCTCACACTCTGAAACGGACCATAGCAGCATGCTTGGCAGGGTAATATTTACAATTGGTTTCTCCCAGCATGCCACAAGTCACAAACATGGTCATTGACTATTGACACCATTGAATACATTTTTTATAATTGAAAATTTTATTAAACATCTTTCTATCTGTGCTTAAGTCAGATGTTCTCAGTGACATACACCACCCGACAGGCCGACCGGCACCCTTAGAAATGATTTGATGCAGTGCAGTGCATGTGTGAAATCTGTCTGGCTCCTTTTTGAAGGATCAATACAGTGTCTGTAGAGAGGCTGAAGTGCTGCACATGTGTCGTGTAAGGTCATGCTCACCTGAGAATACACTGTCTCCTGGTTTGAACCACGATGGTCTAGCGGTCTCTGCAGTCCATATTTCCTTGTGAACATATTCTATATTAAGCTTAGTCAAGGACAGAGAGAGATAGTTGTTTTGCATTGTTCATAAATTCACTTTTTTCTTTAATCCCATATTGGTGCTCTCTTATTGAGTCAGTAATACATACAATGATGCAAATGTCATGTTTTACTGAACATTATTGATTAATTGGATAATTTAATTTCCCCTCTAATTGACACAATGGATTTCATCTCATTACTAATTTAGAGACAAGACTGGCCACCTAAATTCTGCCCTGAACAAGACAAATGTATTCATACATGAGCACCAATTTGAGGCCAGGAAGCAGATGGTGATGTAAGAATGTGAGGTGGCTAAAAAGGAAGATTTCATTTAAATTTTTTATGTTATTCACAGTTCATTGCGACAGCAGCTGATGAAAGAATGCTATTTTTGTACGAACAATCTGAGGGGGCAGGCTCAACCAATGACATGAAAAGTGTTTGAAATTTATTTGAATCAGTACTTATTTTTGAAATTCTGTTGAAATGCTCAGTCAACATTCAAGTTCAACTTTTCATATCATAAGGAATTTAAACATACGTTTTTTTTTTTTTTTAAGAAATATAATTACTTTTTTATTCAGCAAGTATGCATTTAATTGATCAAAAGTGTCAGTAAAGACATAATGTTACAAAAGATTTCTGTTTCAATTAAATTCGGTTCAAAGAATCCTGAACAACAACAAAAATTGTGGTTTCCACAAATATATTAAGCAGCACAACAGTTCAAGGAGAAATGTTACTTGAGAACCAAATCAGCATATTAGAATGATTTCTGAAGGATCATGTGAACATGAATACAGGCGTAATGATGCTGATAATTCAGCTTTGCCATCACAGGAATAAATTACCTTTTAAAATGTTTTAAAATAGAAAACAGTTATTTTAATTGTTTTTACTTTATTTTTGATCAAATAAATGCTGCCTTGATGAACATAACAGACTTTGTAATTGTAATGTGTAACATCCCATCCTTTTTTCTCGATACATGTTTTTTTTTCTTCACTTTTCTGTACAGTACTTTAACCATTCCTTCAGTATGTGATTTTAATTCTTTAACAGTTTGCAGGGAAAAGGATTAACATTAGCATAAAACATCAAGTGGAAACAGGGAAAATACATAAATGATGAGAAGTGACTGGATTAGATTTGCCCAGTGCTCTTATGAGTCATCAATTGGACTGTTTATTTACTCGCTGTTATATTATTTTTAACATTTCAAAAATAAGTTTATTTTTGGGACATTTCACGATGAGAGAATTCAAGGCGCTCAACACCTCCAAAAAAGAGAAACTCTACCCCGCAGCTGTGTTTTTCTCTCTGTGCCCTCCTCAGTCAGCCTGTCATGTCACATAAAACACAAAGTTCTTGAGAGTGACAGCATGCAGTCCACTGTACCTCAACATAGTTTGCCATGTTTTTCAAACGCATTGAGAAGCAAGTGTACAGTTTTGAAAGACTTTCTTAGCCTGGCATGAATAAAAACATCATTCCTTTTTCTGTTGTGTTCACTGTTCACTGAATGGTGTTGCTAGGCGAATGATAATTCACAAGAATGTCAGCTGAAGTTCACTGGAAAAATAGCGGCAATATAAAAGAGATGTACGTAGATGTGTTGCAACTGTATGAAGCATTCATGGATTTGTCGGACCACCCTAAATAGACAAACATGCATAAGGTATCTTTAAAACACCGCAGGCCAAGTAGTAAGACATATATGACAAGCAACTAATAGACATGTAAATGTGCAGCATCAATGCATCATAGGACTCTATTTATTGTTCACTGATGGATAGCAACTTCATTCAGTTTGTCCACTTATTCTGAGGACCCACAGAGAATGAGTTCTGTATAAATAGCAAGTGACACGCTGAAGCTCACAAAAACACTCTGCTCTCATTAATTTTATTTAATTTTAATTTTTTATATTGTAATATTTATCATGTGGTTAAATGGTTATATTTTATTCTTGACAGATCTTTACCTTCATTCTCAAACTAGATGTACCTCTTTGGCCACATTTACATTACATGGTTCAGGTGACCCCATTTTTTCCTCCCATGATGTAGCACAGATCAGATATGACCCACGAGCGTGTAAGCAGATAAAAAAAAAAAGCATTCATATGCGGAAATAAATCGGATATGAATTGGATACGTGCATTTGCGTCTGCCATGTAAGCGGACAGATCGGATGCGGACTGTCAGTGCGAGTCGTATGTCATTGGAAAAGCGACTGTGGACACCAACCGCGATCACATGACTTTTCAATGTCTCAAAGTCTCAACCCTGCAGAGTCATGCTGAAGTTTTATGTCTTTTGAGCCTTCAGTGCGAAGATACAGCGAAAATATAGAGTACATGTGGTGTTAAAATCAATATGCCACAAACAGCTCGGCCTCATATTGTCCTTCTGTCAGAGATATTTTCAGTCTGTTTCAGTCTGTTCTGGATGAGTTAAATCTTTAATCTGAAGCAAAACCAGCATGACTGGGTCACCTTGAGGCATGTCTGAACCATGGCCAGACGCTGACACTTTCCACCCTCAGCGGAGCCGCTTTGGCCTTTGTTGGCAGGAGCAGGATGGAGTGAGAGATGATAGTGGTGCTCCATAGCAGTGATGTGTGTGTGTGCGTGCGTGTGTGTGTGTGTGTGTGCTTGGAAGTATGTATTAGATTTGCTTGCAACACAGATTACTGTGGATCTATTTCGCTTCGCTTCTAATCACATTCTTACAAAATTCCAACAGAACTTCTTATCTGGACTTAGTATCTACATATTTTAAATATTAACTAGTCAGTTGGTTGTCTGAAAGACTAATTAGCTCATCTGTATTATGAAAGCCCTGTATAATGAGTGGTTTAAAGGATGTGCTATTCTGTTCATAAACAGCTGGATGGAATGAAAACTTTTTTTTCCATGTTTATTTTTGAGGCGCAACTTGCACCGCTCAAGACTGTCAAAACAGTGTGAGTTTGTATCTATAGTATCCTTCAGTCACATGGTTTGATTAAGATGGTAACATGCAGATGCATGTTTGATAGTCATCTCCATCTCATTCGAGGAAGTGATGATTTCTTATCATGTTAAATTGATAGCTAGGGATTTTTAGACAAATGGATTGTTGTGTTCAAGAGTGATAAAGAGCAGTAAAATGTGTTTGTGCAACAGTGTAGATAAATGTGTCTGTATGTGTGATTGAGAGACTGTCGAATAAAAAACCTGATGCCCCTCTGTTAATGAGATTAAGATCTGACAAACAACAGAGAGAAGTTCGGCTTTAAACCCTCATGTCCATCTCTGCATCACCTCCAGCACAGTGACAATGTGGGATTCTGGTAAAAACCATCACTGCTGATGCTTTATAGGTTTAATGAGTCACTTCTTCACATTTACGCACTTAATGTGCAGTTCCAGTAAAAAGCAAATTGCAAGGCAATGACTGTTGTTTTGAGAATTTGTAATCAATAGCGTTTAATAATGTGAGACAGATTTATAGATGAGTCTGAAAACGATGTGGTCAGTAAAGCTTTTATTATAAATAATGACTATTAATGAGACAGTCAATAAATACATCTAGGCATGATGCACAGTTCTTTAATACTGCACTCTTTTGAGCTTCATTATTTTTTTTAAATAATACTATTTTTATAACATCTTCTCAATTGTTTGGTCAGTTTTCTTGAATCTCTCCCCTGACTCGCTCTGGTTCGGAAGAGTTCGTCTCCGCCCCCTTTTCAGCTACTGCATTGGCAGTGACTCACACCTGATTATGTCACACTTACTCTGTTGCCATAGCTGTTGTTATGGAAACAGCAGCCAAGGTTTCAGTGGCAAAGGCTTTCAGAATTAGAACTCAATAAAGAAATAAGCCACTTGAGGCTGCATTACAATGATTTTACTATGCATATATAAAGTGTTCTAATAGGCACAACATGCAATGCAATGCATGCAATGTTAAAATCACTGTAACACATGACTGTGAATTGCTTTTATTGTATTCATAAAATGGTAAGAAGAACAGGAATAGTTAGGATAGCAAAATAACTGAAGTGTCCATCTTCATCTGACAATGGCAAAAATGCTAAAGCTGATTAAAAAATTTGTTCCATTTGTTTGCCTGGTAAATGCCTGAAATCGGTTCCTAAAAATATATTTTTCAAATATTGTTTGGCGCCGATAGCCTCGTGGGCAGAGCACAGACATATAGCGCCGTTGCACTTTGGGTGACCTAGTTTGAGTCCCAGCTCTTGGACCTTTCCCGATCCTGTCCCCCCCCCCTCTCTCTCTCTCTCTCTCTCCCTCCCACTTCACTTCCTGTCTACTCACTGTCCTATCACAATAAAGGCAAAAACAGCAAAAAATAATCACACCTTGACGTGCATAAAACAGAACATAATGGGCTATTCTCAAGCTGATTTTGATATAAATTCATCTGTGCTCAATGTATTGTGTTAGGCTCTCACTATCTGTGTAAATAATAGGGCAAAAATGCATGCATGCAATTTGTTTCAAATCGGGAAGCATTTTTAAACTGCCAATAAAATGCATTTTTACTGGAAAATTAAATGTTTCATTTGTTTTTTTTATTATTATTTGATTTATGTTATGTCAGTTCACAATTAGGAAATCTAAATGTCAATGGAACTTTCAACTACATTTAAAGTTAAATGCATTATGCTTCCCATAGACTTCAGGGAGTTTGAGGAGCAGTCGCATTTCTACATACATTTCTCTATGTGTATCTCATCACACATCCGTAGATATCGCCATCCGTCCATGTTTACATTCAACATGATTAAATATCAAAATGTGCTGCACACTTGCTGCTGTTTTTAAATGTCAGTTTGTGTTTGTGCATCTGTTAAAGTTTACGCATCTGTTTATATTTTCGACCAGTTTCCCCTTTCGCTTGAGACCTGTTTTGGGGGCTGTTCACAATTCACACTGAACATGTTTGGGTTTGAACGCAGCTCAAGCATTCAGAATTCAGTGTCAGAACTACAGTAAATGTGGATGAGAAACTTTAAATAAAAGATTTGCTGTTAATATTTGATGAAGGATGAATATAATGATTATTTATTATTCATATCTCCCTGCTGAATACCAACAAAAGAATGAACAGCTGAGTTGTGTGTACCATTACAAGCTCCACCAACATTGTTTGTTAGAATGATAAAACACTTTTGGTGTTATAATGAACATTTGTTCAGTATGGATCCCTGCTGACAAACAGTGGGAGACACACAACACGACTACTTTGTTGTTTTCTGACATAATCTGATACTTGTGGGTGTTGGATCTCCTCTGCACTTTAACCTGCTGCCCCAGTTCTGCCCTCAGCTGCAGTGCCCACTTAGCACTGCTGTTTTATTCTTAAGCTCTCCTTCATAACATTAACAAGACACAATAGACTAGCTCAAAGAAAGATATGCTAACATGAGCAGGCTGATTACTGTTAGTTGTTCATCCAATTATTCTGTGTGACGAAGAGCCTTGACATGTTCTTGTTGTATCAGTGGATGCCAAACAATGTTGTGTCTAATATTTGAGGATCACTTAAGCTGCAGCTGGATTGCTTTGGGGCATTTCGAAAATAGACATACTAACTGAGAGAGTCAAGAGAATTTTGTTAATCCACTGGCATCTTTTTTTATATAATTTTAAGATAAGGTAAAGCAATATATATATATATATTTTTTTTATTATTATTATTATTATTTTTTATTATTATTATTATTATTATTTTGCAGTCATAGATTCCTGCTGCCTCTTACAAAAGTCGGATAAATAAATGTCTCAATAGACTTTATATTTAAGCAGCAGTCAGGTCACTGTGGTCAGTGGAAAAATATTGGTCATTCATGTTAGGCAATTATCACAAAATATCACAAAAAAACCCAACAAGGTCAACAGAACCTCAACGGAAAGCGGAGTGGGTCATTCATGGGTCTTTATCTTTTCTGTCTTAGTTGTGGGACATTGTCCTCGGAGTCTGGACTGTGCCCGGGAGCGACGGCACTTCTGCCAGCCTGGTTCTTCACATTGCGGCCCATGCCTAGACCCATTCATGGAGAACAAACGAGGGAAGTGTGTGGTCAGGAGAAGAAATCACTCTGGTGAGTACTGTCAACATCAGACTGAGTCGTACAAAAAGTATCTTTCAAGTCAGTTCACTTGGCAGCCGTATTTTCAACAGCTCCGGGAAGCATGCAAGACCAACTTTTATGGATAGGGAAAAACAGAAATCTGAAAAAAACTGCTTGCCTAAGTCACATTTAGATAACATTACAAATCAGCAACCAAATCTGACATTAAATGTCCCGTGAATGTAGTTTATTATGCTCAAATAGCGTTAAAAATGCGTATACTTCAGGTTGGCCCATGTGCATGTGCATTCCCAAGCACAATGTTTAAGCACACTGACGGTTTCTATGC
The DNA here is from genome assembly GCF_963993115.1 of Abramis brama. Lineage (NCBI taxonomy): Eukaryota > Metazoa > Chordata > Actinopteri > Cypriniformes > Leuciscidae > Abramis > Abramis brama. The sequence goes on along the minus strand of NC_139967.1, from coordinate 17,302,058 downwards.
AAACCAGAACTTCTAATGCAGTGGCTTTACCAATTTGCGATTGGCTTTTTTCTTTAGAAGGTGAGACTTATGCCGCCATATTGGTATTTAGACAGTCTTTCGTGATTTTACAGAGTATTACTGCACAGGGTTTACAGGGTTTGTGTTGGAAAATATCTTTGACTGAAAAAATCACTGCAAGTTGTTTTCAAGACTGCTACAGTGCTGATCTGATACGTAGTGGTTCAAAATGTAAGGAAGCATTTTTAGGCTTCTCCATCAATAGCTTTTGCATATGCATATGCATTGAACTGCAGTGGAAGACCTCTCACTCCTTGCAACCTTCCAGTCTGGCTTCCCTCTCCCCCTTTTCCACCCACACATTGCTGCAGAATGCAACAGGGAGGAGGGGGGCTAGTGAAATACCTCAGCCAGTCTCTTTCTACACTGCAGTGGTAGGAATTGACAAATGCTTGTGTAAACCCACTTAGCTTTAACCATACCAACAAGCAGCCTTTAGATGTAAATATCCCCAAGTGTTTCATTTTCGTTTTCAGCTTCCGGTTTGTAGCAAAAAAAAAGTTAATTTTGACCACAGCCTTGAGGATTATCGATCAGTAATTTTCCAGTGTTGCCGTAGGAGGTCAGTGCTGTTGACACCTAATCGATAGCACTCAACAGGCAGGAGCATGAACAGCACCCTTTCCTTCTCCCTCTTTTAACTCTCTCTTTCTTTTTTAAAGTTTATTTAGAAGACCTTAGAGGCATCACATATTTTTCAGAGACCCTGTTGCTCTTTGGCTTATGCCAAAGCCTTTGGGTCTCCTTTTCTAATCGTGTTTTATGCACAGACATTTTGATTATTTCAAAACTTGTGTGTGCATGGTTTCACATCAATTGATGATTGATCTATAAATTTGCATCTTAACTCTTTCCCTGCCATTGACAGGTTAACTAGTCATTTATGAGAAAACGCTTCCCAGCCAATGACATGTTTTTACGGCTTTCCATGTTATCACTGTTATAATGTGTAGGGGGCGCTATTATGCATCTCCTGAACGAGTACAATATCTCCAGATCAAAACACAGGCAAAAAAGCAGCAGAAACTAGCGATCTCATATGTAAGCAGATGCATATGAAAATAACAATAAACAGCATATAAATCAAAATGGCCTTATGTTACTCGAAAGGAATGCCGACCCAGGAAGTGCTATAGGACTGTGCAAGCTTTGGCGGTGTTTATGGACTCGATCTACTCCATCTATGTTTTGATCATCGTACTGAATCAGATCCAGAAAACGGGATTTTCTCAATTCTCAATGTTGCCTTTTTCTTTCTTTTTTTATAAAACGTACCCACGTTCCAGTGTAAAAAAAGAAGAAGAATGCATTAAGCAAGAATAAAAACAGATTTTTTTTTTTTTAAAGCAGAGGGTCTTTCTTGTGATATATCGCATGTTCAGATATTCATACAACAAAATATTCTGGGGGCCATGAAATGTTTGTGAAAATGGCCAAAAACGCCTTTTTTACAAACCGATGGCAGGGAAAGAGTTAATTATAAATGTATTAAATAAAAAATGAAATAAAACTTAAAACCGACTCAAACCACATGTACGGGTTTGCAAACGTCCTGGTGCTCTTAAAGAATGGGTTAAACTGAATTTATTTTATTTATATACTTAGATGTGTTTTTTTTTTATAAATATTATTATTATTATTTATTACAAATCAAATAAGTAATTATTCTTATTTTAGAATAACAAAAATCATGTCTATTGTATCTTGATCTGGGATAGGTGCACTAAGGTTAAGTGTTTTTTTGTTTCAGCTGGCTTTGAGATTCACACACTTGACCTTACTCAAAGATTTTGCCATGTTTGATCTCAGGAAGTGAGTGAGGAATGGCTGTACAAGAGAGGTTGTGCGGGAAGCCCTTATATGGTGATGATTAGAGCGTGTGATATGCAATTTACTAACTGCTGGTTAGTGATCCTTCACAGAATAGTCATTGACATTACAATGAGGGACATGAAAACCTTTTCAAATAAGTGGGAATACTTTTACGCAATTAGTGAATTAGGACTCTCATAAATATGCAATTACTGATTAATCATGATTCCTGTGTCAATACGTCCACACACGGGTTTACATACAAATACAGCCGTACAGGAGTACACATGGCTAGTGTCACAGTCTGGTCCAACGATGAGGAAGACGGATCCGAAAAAGTTCAATAACATAAAGTATTTATTAAATAAAACAGAAACAAGTAATCCACAGAAGAGAATGATCAGCGTAACAGCATGTAAAACACAACAATACCAGACAAAGCCTGAGAACTAATGAGGAACTTAAATGATGAACCAAATGCAGACAGATGTGCTCATTAAATGTAAGTCCATGACAACTGATAAATGGCGGGAAACTAGAACAAAGGAAAGAGGTAACAATAAATGACAAACTAAAAACCCATAAAAACGAAACCAAAGCTAAACTGAACATAATGGTGACAGCTATGAGACCCAATAGCAATGTTTCCATCACCCTGTTTTAATGCGCATTTTGAAGTATCGCATCAGAAACGAGTGATGGAAACGCCAAGTTTAGAGGGAAAAATCCCTTAATTAACAAAAAAGTTTTTACGCTCACTTGAGGTGGTTTTTGACTTTTGCGAAAAAGGGTAAATGTGAATAATGGTTGATGGAAATGCATTTACAGAATAAATTCTGACAAAGTGAACTTTAAACCCACGAGACTAATCGTCTGTTTCCACTGATGGTGTTTTATTTAATGTTGATTACTAGGTTACCAATACCATCGTCATCTGCTAGAACAACTTGATGGAAATGCACCTTATACCTTTTTATATATATATGTATATATATATATATATATATATATATAGTTTTTGCAAACTTTGAAAAGATTTGCTTTACGTTTGGATGGAAACCTAGATACTGTCTTTTAACTTACTAAGAGCTCTAATTGCACATAGTTCTTCAGTTATGTTGCATTCAATAAATAATTGTATGATTCACTATTTACATAGAACATAGAGTTCAGTTTAGAGGCTTTTCTGTAAAAAGCAAGTGGCTGATTTCAGTTTTATTAGTGTAGTTTTTTTTAATTTATGTGTTTAATTATGTGCTTGTTAATGCATTTAATTATGCAAGTATACACTTTTGGAGCTTTCTATTTGAAATGCAGATTATCTAGTCTGTATAGGCCTATTAATGAAATTCCAAGGTCACTAGACAAAAATGCATCCCTTAAATGTGTAGTCCACGTCAAACTAAAGCTGTTTTTTTCCATGTTATTTGGAGTGGAAAATATATAATCTGACACTATTAAGTAAATTTATCTCGCTCTGGTAAGAATAGAACATTCATGGTTGGCTTAAGCATCTTTTTCTCTCTCACATACACAAACACATACACACCCTCTCTCTCTCTCAAACACTCAATCTGTCATTTCTCTTATTCTGCTTGTGAAGTTGTTGCTCTTGGCACTTTCCCAGTTGTTGCTGTGGTGACGGATTTCATTCATGAATCTGTGGAGTCCCCTCCCCCTATCTCTCCCTGCCCCTGCCTGTACGCCCTACTGCCCACATACGCATAGCAGCACCACACAACAAACCAACTGACCAAATCCACCTACAGTACACACACTGCAGTATACACACACACATGCACACGCAGCTAACACGATATTACACAAGCTCATAAACACTTAAGCACACACATTTTTGGTTTGTGTCACGATGAATAATTTTTAAATGCACATAAATATGTGTGCTATGAGTACAGCATACACATTCCACCCAATGGAATACAAACTATGCCAAGATGGCATATTCCTTGGTGCATTATTATTAAATTTACCTTATCAGAAGTTGCCACTTTAGTTAGTTCTGTAACTGACCTGTTACTGTTTTCTAGCTCAGAGCAACAGCTTTAACTCTAACATAACTTGGAAGTAGGCTATATGGACACTGTTCAATGTGCGTTCGAAAGTTTGGGGTCTGTAATTTTTATTTATTTATTATTATTCAGTAAGGTTGCATTCAATTGAAAAAAGTGACAGTAAATAAATTTTTAATGTTACAAAAGATTTCTATTTCACAAAAAAATACTTCCATAAAAATATTAATCAGCACAACTGTTTTCAACATTGATAGCAGTAAATCAGCATATTAGAATGAGTTTTGCATTCACTGAAATATATTATATTTTAAAACCGAAAACCGTTAATATATTATATATTATATTATTAATAACCATAATATTTTATAATATTACTGTTTTCACTGTTGATCAAATAAATACAGCCTTGGAGAGCATAAGAGACTTCTTTCAAAAACATTAGAAAATTACAGACCCAAACTTTTGAATGCTAGTGTAAGTACTGCAAATTTTCCATTATTCTTTCTCTTCATCCTCCCTCTCTCTCCCTTTGTGACTCTCATGTTTCTCTTTCACTCTTTCTTTCCCAAGCAGCCAAGGTCAACCATCTCCCAGAGCTGGATGAAGAGATAGACATTCTGTCCTCCATCATCAGCAGACACAGAGAATCAGAGATGAAGCACTTAGGTAAGACATGTGGATCCCACTATTCAAGGGGGGATCAGTGGGATAGTTCACCCAAAAATGAAAATTATGTTATCATTTACTCACCCTCATGTCATTCCAAACCTGTATGACTTACTTTCTTCTGTGAAACATAAAAGGACAAAGGACATACAAGCTCAGACAGCGAACATGACTGTCAGGTCCATATTACTTGTGCACTATATTCCAGATTTTCTGAATCCATACAAAAGCTTTCTGTGAGGAACAAATTTCAGTCTTTATATTCAAACTGACACACTGCAGTTCACGTCACACACACGAGAAGTAATGGTGTTTGGTGCTGATGATGTCATGTCAGGTCTGCCATGAATCATCTAAAAGCCTCGGGACTACAGATGAAAATTAGCATCTATGCTATAATCTGGCTCATTTACAGTCTGTACAGAAGTGTAAGATTGTTCATTAATGTGCACTGTCCCGAATAAATAAATAAAAGAAAAGAAAATAAATATTTGGTGAAGATTATCAGTGAATAATGACTTTATTTTTGCTCTATTCCTCACAAAAATCTATTGTATGGCTTCAAAAGATAATATTTATGTACGTCTACATGTATGGTCTTTATTTTTCTCTATTTTGGAGCTTGACAGCTGCGGACTCTTTTGTATGGGAAAAAAAGGTACATAAAATGTCACCTTTTGTGTCTCACAGAAAAATAATATCATGTCGATTACAACAAAATTACGGTGAGAAAATAACAAAATGAATTGTTTTGGTAAACTGTCCCTTTAAAAGAGTGCTGCCATAATTTGGCACCCTCTTATCTAAATTTGAGGTATTTCTTATGGACGGGTGTTTCCGCCAAAAAATCCTGATTATTAATTACCTGTTTTATTTTTTGTATTCTGTTGCGGAAACAAGGCTTCCATACTTTCTTGAACATTGTTAATTCAGTACTTTCCATTCAGACTTGACAGTTTTTCTTTTTGTATTTTCCTTATGTTCTTCAGCCCCCTCTCCAGCTGCTCCCAAAGTCCCTGAAGATTCCTGGCCGAGCAGTCATCACAGAGCAGAAGCATCTTCTACCTCTGCTACATCAGAACAGCCTCTGACAAGTGTCCTGACCACTGCCTCCTCCACCACCAGCCCAGCCTCACACGCTCCTGTGCACAGCGCCCCCTTTATCATCCCGTACCCCTCTGAGGACCACTCCTTCATCAGTGAGTTATATCTTGTTTGTTGATGTTTATAAAGATATAAGAGTTTGTGGACCTTCCTTTTCCTTCTATACCTTTTTCATGACATACTCCTTTTTGTTTTTTCTCCTTTAGTATTTTTGGGTGTGTTTCTCATGGTGGGCTCTGTAGCTATGGTCTTGACAGGAGTGTGTTGGGTCAGGTGAGATTTTGCATGATTTACATGCCAGTCTGACTTATATTTTGGACTTTCTCAGTAATGAACTTAAAAAACCTGTAAGAGAAAGATTGTACAGCTCTAATGTACATTTTAGTGCATTAGCCTATACACTACCGTTCACATTTTTTTAAAAGAAATTGCTACTTTTATTCAGCAAGGATGCAATAAATTGATCAGAAATGACAGTAAAGACATTTATAATGTTAATAAAGTTTTCTATTCCTAATAAATGCTCACGGTTTCCACAATGTATCACGTATCCACAAAATAAGCAGCTTGACTGTTTTCAACTTTGATAATAAGAAGAAATGTTTCTTGAACACTAAATCAGCATATTAAAATTGTTTCTGAAGGATCACGTGACAAAAAGGGGAAAAAAGACAAATTCAGCTTTGCCATCACAAGAATAAATTGCATTTTAAAAAATATATTAAAATAGAAAACAGTTACAGTTAAGTGTGTGAATCTCAAACAGTTTACAGTATTTTAAATCTAATAATTGCAGCCTTGGTGAATATAAGACACTTCTTTTAACAACACAAAATGACTCCAAGCTTTTGAATGGTTGAGTTGATGAACTCTTGCAACTGACGCTGTCATCTTTCTTCTTAGGATGCAGAGAGGCAATCGTCTGGCCCAGAAGGTCGATTATCCTGCTTTTGGGTTGATGGGTCCAAATTCTTATGATAGTGGCATGGTGAGTAGAGCATATGTACACATAAAAAACAAAGTGACATCCAGGCATGTGTCTTATTGTTCACACGCTCTTCTATTATTCTAATATTAGACTGGAGATAAAACACTTGCCCAGAGTGCCCAGATGTACCACTTTCAGCTTCAGAAGCAGCAAATGATGTCACTCAAGTGAGTAGTCAGCAAATAGCATTAATAAACTTCTGTCTCATTAACTGCCTATCAACATTTCCCACCAATACTCAGCTTGCCTGTTTTAGAGAATGATAATAAAGTTAATAAGAAATGTTACGTAAGCACCAAATACAACATATAAGAATGATTTCTGAATGATCATGTGACACTGAAGACTGGAGTAATGCCTGCTGAAAATTCATCCTTGCCATCACAAGAATAAATTTAAATTAAAAATATATTTAAAATAGAAGTTGTTATTAATATTAGTAATAATATTTCACAATGTTGGTGTTTTAACTGTATTTGTGAACCAACAATTGCAACCTTGATGAGCATAAGAGACTTTTTTCAAAAATATAAAAAATTCTTAACGTCCCCAAACTTTTGAATGGTTGGACAATATATATGTTCTTCATCTACTCCATCTAAATTTGAAAGCAGAAAACAATACTTCTATACCACAATCATTTAACACATGTAGGCTTATAAACCATTGTAATATTATAAATCATACACGCCCAACTTTCTTGTAAAGAAATAAAATGGAAAATATAATTTAACAAATAATAAAGAAACAATTTTTGTTGTTGTTGTTATTTTATGTGTATATTTTAAAAATAGGTAGGACTGAATAGGTAAAATAAAATAAAATAAATGGTATTATTTACAATTTTATTCACAACTTAGTGGCATGGCTTCTGTGTCTTGTTATCCTCATGCAGACAGCGGAGTGATTCCAAGATTCCAGAGTCGGGAGCCACTTCGGATGAGGAAAATGAAGATGGAGACTTCACTGTGTATGAGTGCCCTGGACTTGCCCCAGTAAGAGAGCAATGCTTAATTATTCTTAATGTGTGACAGATTGCATCTATAGCCGCTTTTCAACCTTCAGGCCGAACGGTTCTAAGAACAGTAAGGAAGGTTTGTATTTCTACCGTGCTGGTAGAATGCGTATAGTGACGTCGCAACTCAGGATCGGTCTCTTGTCTGTTGCCTGGCTACCAGTTTCTCTGTAGCTGAATGAATGATGAAACTAAAAGAAATATCTGATCATCCTCCATAACAGTCGCTATTGACATCTCATATTGTCTGTAAACACACAAAATTACACTTGAAGCAAAATTACATTCCAAAGATCGGCCGTTATCCATACCGGCTGGGCCGGATCGGCACGGAATGGAACGGTTAAGCAGAGTACGCTTTGGCCCGACGGTGTAAAAACGGCTTATGTTTGTTGTGTTTGCGTATGAGAGAGATCTTCACTAACACTATCATGAATCATGCCTCCTGCAGGTGTAATGGATGGTAGTATATGTCACCCACAATGCTGCAGTATGAGGACTCCCATAGTGACGTGGTGTTTGAACGTTTCTTTTTCTTTCCAGACCGGGGAAATGGAAGTGAAGAATCCACTGTTCGATGACTCCACCTTTCATCTTCACCTGCAGAAGAGTTACAACTAAATGCGAGAACTCAGAGGACGCATCGCGTCACGCACAAAAAAAACAACACGCATGAATTCACAATTGTGTGCTTTCCTCATCTGATCCATTCAGGCAAGGTCACGAAGGTCATTTGCTCTTGCATCGTGGTTCGTATGGACATTTGAGGGCAGTTTTTCTTTTTTTTGTGTGCTGTCAAATACAAGATGGCAGCCTCTATCCGTGAGCGAGCTGAAACAGAATGCATTGAAACACTGTCAGAAATAATTTGCTTTGTTAAATTGATTCACACGTACACAAGCATCCTTTCTGAAGACCAGCCCCTTTGGACCAGGACACTGCGCTCTAGAACCTTTCAGTGTAATGGCAGATGTGTAAAACATTGCATGGGATTTCTGACGAAGAGTTACACCCATCCTATATAATCATGCACAGTTCGTGTCTCTTTCCTTAAGTCTTCTAGACCTGTTTGATAGTAATGTCCGCTATAAATACAAGGGACTGGGCGTCCTCTGTGCTCTCAAAAAGCTTGAACGTGTTCTTGATACCGGCTCAAGACTCACTTAATATCAGGTCATTGCTGAGTTCTGTTATGACGTCTTCTGTAGTATATTGTGAATACTGTGCAATGGAAAGGAATCTTGTTTATAGAATTACTCGTTTGAACATACCTTGCCTGCAAACACTAGTCATATTTAGAATGGACGTGGAAGATGAAGCCCCTTGAGGAGCAACGTAAATTATACAATTAGCATATTTTATGTTTTCTTCTACCAAATTTGTCTGTGACTGTATTTTTTAAAATACCAATGGTGGTTTTACTATTTTTTTATAATTGTGCTCACAAGATTAACCCTAAATGATATTATGTAGCCTCTGTATAATCAGAATGGTCCTACTATGCATGATTTGAAGCTGTGTAAAAATGAAGAAAGTCAGTGTGCAGTTCTGGTTCATTTATGGAACATAAACACATATGAAATTGGATTTTTTAAATCAAACCCAGCCAAAAAAGACCTGATTCGCAGCGTAACACACTGTATATAGCTGCTATTGTGTACAGGCCAGGATTCTCTGATCTAAATCACTAACGGTGACGTGATATAGTTTGATTCTAGAGCGTGTCGCTCGCTGTTGTTTCTCAGGAAACCTGCCAACAGTAGCCAGTTTCTGTACAGAATTTTCTGTCATTTCTGCAGGGGATCCCTTCAGGTTCCTCTATATCTTGTACCTTTGAATCTTCTAGTCAAAAACTGCGACAGTGTCGTCAGTCTATCAATGTTGCATTAAAGCAAAGCAAAGCCACTTAAAATTAGAAATGCTTTAGGTCTAGTGCCTGCTCTAACAACTGTCTGTTCTATTAGACAGTAATTGTGGGGATGCTAACTTTGACATGACCTACAGTTTTCCACACAAAAAAAACATTGGTCCACTGAAACTTTTTCAGCTACTGAGATGCCTGACATGCATGTAAAGATTGAATATATAAAGAGGAAATAAATATTTATATCAGCTCAAATAGTGTCCCGTCTTCACTGATATCAAACCTACCAGATGTTTTGTGTACATGTAAAAACATTTACAGACAAACAACATGAGACACCTGAAACATAAAAATGAGTTTATTTTATGTGCCTTTTTCAAAGGGCATTTCAGTATAAGGCAATTCAACCTGTATACATAAGTCTTTATTAAATGATTTACAGTGTTTACATATTCTGACTTTATGTAGACAGTAATATGCTAGCATACACTTTTAAGCAATAGCTGTGCTCATCATTTGTACAAACTCCAGAAGGTCAGCAAAACAATTTGATAAATAATGGCTATTTAATGTCACTTGTGATATTTTGAATGTCATGTCATTGCTTTTCCACTGGGTTGACAATTTTTTCCATGAAAATGACGTTGTAATTTACCGGGTCGACAATAAAGATAATGAATGGACGATCGAATCTGTAAACTGGTCATTTACTGCGGGATAAATCTATTCCAAAGTCTAGCCTTTCTATTCCTTCCTCATCTACATCAAACGTATTTCAAATAAAAGTGAATGTATTTAAAAATAGGCTCTAAATGAATTTAACATTACATTTACAAATTCACTTTTTTCAACTGCAACTTTCAGCTGCTCCATCTTCTCAAAGAACTCAGGAAGTGGTTTTGATTTGTCGCTTACATACACCTCCATGTCCACCCTTCTTTTTGAAGGTATTTTGCACTTCTTCAGTGTTGAAGATGGAGCTGTCATGGCCGAAGCTCCTGAGAAGCTGCTGTTCAAATTATAGTTTTCAAATAGTAGCAAATTTTCATTTAATTTATTATATTGAAAATACATTACAGTTACATGAGAACAAAATAAGAAGGCTTACTTACTTGCACTCACAATGCCTGTCCTCGAGCTGAGCCTTGTTATCTGATCTTATCAGAAAATACCTGAGAGATTGTGAACAAACATAAATTATTAACAAACAATAGTATAAAATGTTGTAATCAAGAGTCAGCAAAATAATGGCACAACAGTTGTTAAATCATGGCCACCTGCTGGCAAATGTTGTTATGACATCTTGAATGTCATCACTGTTTTTCTGCAGGGTTGAAAGAATTTCCAAAGAAGCCTGCCTTTTTTTCATTTCTTTTTTTCTTTCTTTTTTTTTTCACCGACGACTGTGAACAACCACAAAAGTACAAAATATACGAGGTACCTTTACATAATTTTATGTATTTTTAGTCTATAATTCATCTTGTGAAAACATAAATATTCCACCTCTGCAGAACTATAAAGCCAATGTTCTTAAGTTTGGTGATAAAACAACCTTTACTCTGTTTACTTTTTATTTTACTCTGCAAAGAAAACTATTTTTAACTACTAAGAATGTACTCAGATCAGTGCAATAAATAACAGTTTGCCAGTATCAGTGGTTACCACATTGATGAGATGACAGCTGATACGTAATTGATATAGTATTCACCATCATTTTCAAACTGATTCCATTTTTTATTAAATGTACATATTATATAGTACAGTGCATTTTAATATTAATTTCAATTTGAAACGTGTAGTTTACCAACAAATATGTATAATACTCAGCTATATTTTTTTTAAATAGCACAATTCTAGTGACCTATCGATAACAGTTCACTTGCATTGCATTGATACCTGACGCTATGGGGAAAACCCTTTCTCAGAAAATACTGAAGCCTGATTGAATCACGTCTGTGCAACTGCAGAGACCAATGGTGTCTCAGCGTGCCCAGTGGGCGAGCCCAAATCCTCTCCCATGCAGCTACCCAGTGAGTTATCGAGTGAGTTAACTCATGCGTAAAAGAGCAAATTCCTGCAACGTTTGTTGCAAAATGTAACACCACAAATGTGGCACATGCAGGGCACCTTGTTTGGAGGATCCAATGAAGATGACAGCTGGTCCCTGCTTCAGATATGGAGGAATGGTCGAAACCCCACTGAGGATTCTGTCACCCTGCCACAGAACGAGCCAGACGATTCCCGCCCGGACTGGACTCCAAGCTCATCTGAGTCCTCTCCAAGGCTGTCCAGGAGCTGGGGTTAGATCCCATTTTTTTCCAAGTGGTGCACGGAGAGCTGACAAAGACGTGGCAAGCCCCCTATTTGGCTAGCGTCCATCCTTCAGTTTCATCCCCCCTCACCTCTATTGATGGCGTGGAACAGAAGGGATATGACGGAATCACGACCCTGTAACTTATGATGTTGCGTCAATCCTCTCCAAGAGAGAGGACGACATGGGACCTATCCACAGCCCTCAGGGCCGTTCGCATCCTTAGGCCTGCAATGTCCCATTGGAGTGAAGGCCCACTCCACCAGGGGAACTGTCTCTTCCTGGGTTTGGTCGAGCAGAGTGTCTATAAGCGACATATGCGCGAAGGCTAGTTGGTCTTCACACTCTACAACTGCCAGGTTCTATAACCTGGACGTCCCTGCACTTCAGGCTCGGATCCTGTCTGCTTATGGACTAGCTAGACCAGTGGTTCTCAACCTTTTTTGGGCTAGCGCCCCCTATCCAATGTCCAGGTCCCAGAACGCCCCCCCTCCCAGAACGAGTGAGAGTTAACAGATGAAATAAGAACAAAATTGTAATTTATTAATACAATTGAACTATACTCCACAGTGATTAATCCAAAAAACAAGCTATAAACTGCATTGGCATAGCAATACCAATGTTTCTCACAGGATTTTTGGCATTCTAGGGGGGTTTGGGGGCATGCACCCCCGTAAGAAAATGTTGTGCATTTTAATGTTAAATTCATTCATCTGGTGCACTTTGAGAGTTCAAAATTAAAAGCTCCAACCCATATTCAGTGTGCAAATTAAACAAAGAAAAATTCAAACCTCTTTCAGTTGTGTCTGTCTACATTACTACATAATAATAGTTATAATATTAATCCCATGACAGTAATAGCCATATATTGTAAAACAAATGCACTGAAAAATAAAGGACGGTCATTAAAGCAGTAATGTTTGCACTTAGGTTTTATTACGCATTTAGGAGAGTATTGCAAGAAGCTGCTTACATTAACCTTACTTTCGAAAAATAAATAAATACAATCATGATTGTTCATGAAAAATTATGTTAGAATTGGCCTAAAATACCTTGGTATCAGCTTGTTTTCGTCAGTGGTATAATTAATACAATTACAATTAATTTGGTTTGTCGTGATTAATTTGTGTTCATAATCAGTAATATATATATATATATATATATATATATATATATATATATATATATATATATATATATATATATATATATTCTAATAAGAATAAACACATATGAACAATTAAATTATTATTGTATTATTCATTATTTTTATATCTTGAAACTACCCAAGCAGCGTTTCACGCTCAGATGTGACGGCGGAATTAATACATTACCAAAATGTGATTGCAGAATATATTTAAATTATCCATCAAATTGTCATTTTCTCCTTACTGTCTTGCGAGTTAACAATAATGCCTGACCAGTAAATTACTTGGTGAACAAAGAAAACATTTTGGCATTAGGGATTGGAATTAGTTAATGCCTAAAAATTTAAAAGTTTTACCTTATAAATAGAATTTAGTTTAATTTTAAATTTCGTCGCCAGAGTGAATGGGAACATGATTTATTGAAAATATTTGAAAAAATATAAGTGTTTCTTAAGTCAATACTTTTTAATGGCTTGTCAACTTTCCAATCCTCCGCTGTGTGATTCTAGTCAGTGCTGGATTCTAGGCACCACCGGATTGTTGTCAGCCGAAACACATTTTTGAGCACGTGAATGCTGATTCTTGTCAGCGCTGGATTCTAGTCAGTGCTTCATTTTGAGTGTGGATGGAGCTTAACTTGCATCAGTTTAAAGAACATATTTTTTTGCCTTTTATTATGATAGGACAGTATAGTATCAAGACAGTTTGACGAACCGGGACTTGAACTCAAGTTGTAACAAGCTGAAAAACAATATATACCTGTGCAGAGTGTACTAACCACTAGGTTATTGGGTTTAGTAATTAACTACAATGTGATACATATTAGAACCTCACTGTGTAAGAAACATAGGGGGAACAGAATCCGACGGCAAATAGTTCAGCTGTCGAAATCCGTTCCCCCACTCCCATTATGAGAGGGGTTGATGTAATGGTTTAAAAAATGCTGATTTTATTTTTGTGTGTGGATGGAGCTGAACTTGCATCAGTTTCAAGAATATATTTTTTGCCTTTTATTATGATAGGACAGTATAGTATCAAGAAAGTCTGACGAACCGGGACTTGAACTCGGGTCGCCCAAAGCTAAAAAAAAGAAATTGTTGAGGCACTGACCACTAGGCTATTAAAGCTAATGATTTGCTGCCATGTGACAAATCTTAGAACCTCATTGTGTAAGAAACATAGGGGGAACAGAATCCGACGGCATATAGTTCAGCTGTCGAAATCCGTTCCCCCACCCCAATGATGAGAGATGTTGATGTATCGGCTTAAAACATGCTTATTCTATTCTGTGTGTGGATGGAGCTTAAACAGCATCAATTTGATAAATATTAGAACCTCAGTGTGTCAGAAATATGGGGGGAACAGAATCCGACGGCAAAAAAAACTGCTGTCGGAATCCGTTCCCCCACTCCCATTATGAGAGATGTTGATGTAATGGCTTAAAAAAATGCTGATTTTATTTTTGTGTGTGGATGGAGCTTAACTTGCATCAGTTTAAAGAATATATTTTTTTGCCTTTTATTATGATAGGACAGTATAGTATCAAGAAAGTTTGACGAACCGGGACTTGAACTCGGGTCGCCCAAAGCTAAAAAAAAAAATTGTTGAGGCACTGACCGCTAGGCTATTAAAGGTAGCGATTTCTTGTCATGTGACAAATCTTAGAACCTTATTGTGCAATAAACATAGGGGGAACAGAATCCGACGGCATATAGTTCAGCTGTCGAAATCCGTTCCCCCACCCCAATGATGAGAGATGTTGATGTATCGGCTTAAAACATGCTTATTCTATTCTGTGTGTGGATGGAGCTTAAACAGCGTCAATTTGATAAATATTAGAACCTCAGTGTGTCAGAAATATGGGGGAACAGAATCCGACGGCAAAAAAAACAGCTGTCGGAAACCGTTCCCCCACTCCCATTATGAGAGGTGTTGATGTAATGGCTTAAAAAATGCTGCTTTTATTTTTGTGTGTGGATGGAGCTTAACTTGCATCAGTTTAAAGAATATTTTTTTTGTCTTTTATTATGATAGAACAGTATAGTATCAAGAAAGTTTGACGAACTGGGACTTGAACTCGGGTTGTAACAAGCTGAAAAACAATGTATGTTAGTGCAGAGTGTACTGACCACTAGGCTATTGGGTTTAGTAATTAACTACAATGTGATACATATTAGAACCTCATTGTGTAAGAAACATAGGGGGAACAGAATCCGACGGCAAATAGTTCAGCTGTCGAAATCCGTTCCCCCACCCCAGTGATGAGAGATGTTGATGTATCGGCTTAAAACATGCTTATTCTATTCTGTGTGTGGATGGAGCTTAAACAGCATCAATTTGATCAATATTAGAACCTCAGTGTGTCAGAAATATGGGGGAACAGAATCCGACGGCAAAAAAAACAGCTGTCGGAATCCGTTCCCCCACTCCCATTATGAGAGATGTTGATGTAATGGCTTAAAAAAATGCTGCTTTTATTTTTGTGTGTGGATGGAGCTTAACTTGCATCAGTTTAAAGAATATATATTTTTTGCCTTTTATTATGATAGGACAGTATAGTATCACGAAAGTTTGACGAACCGGGACTTGAACTCGGGTCGCCCAAAGCTAAAAAAAAAAATTGTCAAGGCACTGACCGCTAGGCTATTAAGGCTAGAGGTTTGTTGTCATGTGACAATTCTTAGAACCTTATTGTGTAATAAACATAGGGGGAACAGAATCCGACGGCAAATAGTTCAGCTGTCGAAATCCGTTCCCCCACCCCAATGATGAGAGATGTTGATGTATCGGCTTAAAACATGCTTATTCTATTCTGTGTGTGGATGGAGCTTAAACAGCATCAATTTGATAAATATTAGAACCTCAGTGTGTCAGAAATATGGGGGAACATAATCCGACGGCAAGAAAAACAGCTGTCGGAATCCGTTCCCCCACTCCCATTATGAGAGGTGTTGATGTAATGGCTTAAAAAAATGCTGCTTTTATTTTTGTGTGTGGATGGAGCTTAACTTGCATCAGTTTAAAGAATATATTTTTTTTTGCCTTTTATTATGATAGGACAGTATAGTATCAAGAAAGTTTGACGAACCGGGACTTGAACTTGGGTTGTAACAAGCTGAAAAACAATGTATGTTAGTGCAGAGTGTACTGACCACTAGGCTATTGGGTTTATTAATTAACTACAATGTGATACATATTAGAACCTCATTGTGTAAGAAACATAGGGCGAACAGAATCCGACGGCAAATAGTTCAGCTGTCGAAATCCGTTCCCCCACCCCAGTGATGAGAGATGTTGATGTATCGGCTTAAAACATGCTTATTCTATTCTGTGTGTGGATGGAGCTTAAACAGCATCAATTTGATAAATATTAGAACCTCAGTGTGTCAGAAATATGGGGGAACAGAATCCGACGGCAAAAAAATTGTTGAGGCACTGACCGCTAGGCTATTAAAGGTAGTAATTTCGTGTCATGTGACAAATCTTAGAACCTTATTGTGTAATAAACATAGGGGGAACAGAATCCGACGGCATATAGTTCAGCTGTCGAAATCCGTTCCCCCACCCCAATGATGTGAGATGTTGATGTATCGGCTTAAAACATGCTTATTCTATTCTGTGTGTGGATGGAGCTTAAACAGCATCAATTTGATAAATATTAGAACCTCAGTGTGTCCGAAATATGGGGGGAATAGAATCCGACGGCAAAAAAAAACAGCTGTCAGAATTCGTTCCCCCACTCCCATTATGAGAGGTGTTGATGTAATGGCTTAAAAAAATGCTGATTTTATTTTTGTGTGTGGATGGAGCTTAACTTGCATCAGTTTAAAGAATATATTTTTTTTGCCTTTTATTATGATAGGACAGTATAGTATCAAAAAAAGTTTGACGAACCGGGACTTGAACTTGGGTTGTAACAAGCTGAAAAACAACGTATGTTTGTGCAGAGTGTACTGACCACTAGGCTATTGGGTTTAGTAATTAACTACAATGTGATACATATTAGAACCTCATTGTGTAAGAAACATAGGGGGAACAGAATCCGACGGCAAATAGTTCAGCTGTCGAAATCCGTTCCCCCACCCCAGTGATGAGAGATGTTGATGTATCGGCTTAAAACATGCTTATTCTATTCTGTGTGTGGATGGAGCTTAAACAGCATCAATTTGATAAATATTAGAACCTCAGTGTGTCAGAAATATGGGGGGAACAGAATCCGACGGCAAAAAAAACAGCTGTCGGAATCCGTTCCCCCACTCCCATTATGAGAGGTGTTGATGTAATGGCTTAAAAAATGCTGATTTTATTTTTGTGTGTGGATGGAGCTTAACTTGCATCAGTTTAAAGAATATTTTTTTTGTCTTTTATTATGATAAGACAGTATAGTATCAAGAAAGTCTGACGAACCGGGACTTGAACTCGGGTTGTAACAAGCTGAAAAACAATGTATGTTAGTGCAGAGTGTACTGACCACTAGGCTATTGGGTTTAGTAATTAACTACAATGTGATACATATTAGAACCTCATTGTGTAAGAAACATAGGGGGAACAGAATCCGACGGCATATAGTTCAGCTGTCGAAATCCGTTCCCCCACCCCAATGATGAGAGATGTTTATGTATCGGCTTAAAACATGCTTATTCTATTCTGTGTGTGGATGGAGCTTAAACAGCATCAATTTGATCAATATTAGAACCTCAGTGTGTCAGAAATATGGGGGGAATAGAATCCGACGGCAAAAAAAACAGCTGTCGGAATTCGTTCCCCCACTCCCATTATGAGAGGTGTTGATGTAATGGCTTAAAAAAATGCTGATTTTATTTTTGTGTGTGGATGGAGCTTAACTTGCATCAGTTTAAAGAATATATTTTTTTTGCCTTTTATTATGATAGGACAGTATAGTATTAAAAAAAGTTTGACGAACCGGGACTTGAACTTGGGTTGTAACAAGCTGAAAAACAATGTATGTCAGTGCAGAGTGTACTGACCACTAGGCTATTGGGTTTAGTAATTAACTACAATGTGATACATATTAGAACCTCATTGTGTAAGAAACATAGGGGGAACAGAATCCGACGGCAAATAGTTCAGCTGTCGAAATCCGTTCCCCCACCCCAGTGATGAGAGATGTTGATGTATCGGCTTAAAACATGCTTATTCTATTCTGTGTGTGGATGGAGCTTAAACAGCATCAATTTGATCAATATTAGAACCTCAGTGTGTCAGAAATATGGGGGAACAGAATCCGACGGCAAAAAAAACAGCTGTCGGAATCCGTTCCCCCACTCCCATTTTGAGAGGTGTTGATGTAATGGCTTAAAAAAATGCTGCTTTTATTTTTGTGTGTGGAAGGAGCTTAACTTGCATCAGTTTAAAGAATATATTTTTTTTGCCTTTTATTATGATAGGGCAGTATAGTATCAAGAAAGTTTGACGAACCGGGACTTGAACTCGGGTCGCCCAAAGCTAAAAAAAAAAATTGTTGAGGCACTGACCGCTAGGCTATTAAAAGTAGAGATTTCGTGTCATGTGACAATTCTTAGAACCTTATTGTGTAATAAACATAGGGGGAACAGAATCCGACGGCATATAGTTCAGCTGTCGAAATCCGTTCCCCCACCCCAATGATGAGAGATGTTGATGCATCGGCTTAAAACATGCTTATTCTATTCTGTGTGTGGATGGAGCTTAAACAGCATCAATTTGATAAATTTTAGAACCTCAGTGTGTCATAAATATTGGGGGAACAGAATCCGACGGCAAAAAAAACAGCTGTCGGAATCCGTTCCCCCACTCCCATTATGAGAGGTGTTGATGTAATGGCTTAAAAAATGCTGATTTTATTTTTGTGTGTGGATGGAGCTTAACTTGCATCAGTTTAAAGAATATTTTTTTTGTCTTTTATTATGATAAGACAGTATAGTATCAAGAAAGTCTGACGAACCGGGACTTGAACTCGGGTTGTAACAAGCTGAAAAACAACGTATGTTAGTGCAGAGTGTACTGACCACTAGGCTATTGGGTTTAGTAATTAACTACAATGTGATACATATTAGAACCTCATTGTGTAAGAAACATAGGGGGAACAGAATCCGACGGCATATAGTTCAGCTGTCGAAATCCGTTCCCCCACCCCAATGATGAGAGATGTTGATGTATCGGCTTAAAACATGCTTATTCTATTCTGTGTGTGGATGGAGCTTAAACAGCATCAATTTGATCAATATTAGAACCTCAGTGTGTCAGAAATATGGGGGGAACAGAATCCGACGGCAAAAAAAACTGCTGTCGGAATCCGTTCCCCCACTCCCATTATGAGAGATGTTGATGTAATGGATTAAAAAAATGCTGATTTTATTTTTGTGTGTGGATGGAGCTTAACTTGCATCAGTTTAAAGAATATATTTTTTTGCCTTTTATTATGATAGGACAGTATAGTATCAAGAAAGTTTGACGAACCGGGACTTGAACTCGGGTCGCCCAAAGCTAAAAATAAAAATTGTCAAGGTACTGACCGCTAGGCTATTAAGGCTAGAGGTTTGTTGTCATGTGACAAATCTTAGAACCTTATTGTGTAATAAACATAGGGGGAACAGAATCCGACGGCAAATAGTTCAGCTGTCGAAATCCGTTCCCCCACCCCAATGATGAGAGATGTTGATGTATCGGCTTAAAACATGCTTATTCTATTCTGTGTGTGGATGGAGCTTAAACAGCATCAATTTGATAAATATTAGAACCTCAGTGTGTCAGAAATATGGGGGAACAGAATCCGACGGCAAGAAAAACAGCTGTCGGAATCCGTTCCCCCACTCCCATTATGAGAGGTGTTGATGTAATGGCTTAAAAAATGCTGAATTTATTTTTGTGTGTGGATGGAGCTTAACTTGCATCAGTTTAAAGAATATTTTTTTTGTCTTTTATTATGATAAGACAGTATAGTATCAAGAAAGTCTGACGAACCGGGACTTGAACTCGGGTTGTAACAAGCTGAAAAACAACGTATGTTAGTGCAGAGTGTACTGACCACTAGGCTATTGGGTTTAGTAATTAACTACAATGTGATACATATTAGAACCTCATTGTGTAAGAAACATAGGGGGAACAGAATCCGACGGCAAATAGTTCAGCTGTCGAAATCCGTTCCCCCACCCCAGTGATGAGAGATGTTGATGTATCGGCTTAAAACATGCTTATTCTATTCTGTGTGTGGATGGAGCTTAAACAGCATCAATTTGATCAATATTAGAACATCAGTGTGTCAGAAATATGGGGGAACAGAATCCGACGGCAAAAAAAACAGCTGTCGGAATCCGTTCCCCCACTCCCATTTTGAGAGGTGTTGATGTAATGGCTTAAAAAAATGCTGCTTTTATTTTTGTGTGTGGATGGAGCTTAACTTGCATCAGTTTAAAGAATTTTTTTTTTTTGCCTTTTATTATGATAGGACAGTATAGTATCAAGAAAGTTTGACGAACCGGGACTTGAACTCGGGTCGCCCAAAGCTAAAAAAAATTGTAGAGGCACTGACCGCTAGGCTATTAAGGCTAGAGGTTTGTTGTCATGTGACAAATCTTAGAACCTTATTGTGTAATAAACATAGGGGGAACAGAATCCGACGGCAAATAGTTCAGCTGTCGAAATCCGTTCCCCCACCCCAATGATGAGAGATGTTGATGTATCGGCTTAAAACATGCTTATTCTATTCTGTGTGTGGATGGAGCTTAAACAGCATCAATTTGATAAATATTAGAACCTCAGTGTGTCAGAAATATGGGGGAACAGAATCCGACGGCAAAAAAAACAGCTGTCGGAATCCGTTCCCCTCCCATTATGAGAGGTGTTGATGTAATGGCTTAAAAAAATGCTGCTTTTATTTTTGTGTGTGGATGGAGCTTAACTTGCATCAGTTTAAAGAATATATTTTTTTTGCCTTTTATTATGATAGGACAGTATAGTATCAAGAAAGTTTGACGAACCGGGACTTGAACTCGGGTCGCCTAAAGCTAAAAAAAAAATTGTTGAGGCACTGACCGCTAGGCTATTAAAGGTAGTGATTTCGTGTCATGTGACAAATCTTAGAACCTTATTGTGTAAGAAACATAGGTGGAACAGAATCCGACGGCATATAGTTCAGCTGTCGAAATCCGTTCCCCCACCCCAATGATGAGAGATGTTGATGTATCGGCTTAAAACATGCTTATTCTATTCTGTGTGTGGATGGAGCTTAAACAGCATCAATTTGATAAATATTAGAACCTCAGTGTGTCAGAAATATGGGGGGAACAGAATCCGACGGCAAAAAAAACAGCTGTCGGAATCCGTTCCCCAACTCCCATTATGAGAGGTGTTGATGTAATGGCTTAAAAAATGCTGCTTTTATTTTTGTGTGTGGATGGAGCTTAACTTGCATCAGTTTAAAGAATATTTTTTTTGTCTTTTATTATGATAAGACAGTATAGTATCAAGAAAGTTTGACGAACCGGGACTTGAACTCGGGTTGTAACAAGCTGAAAAACAATGTATGTTAGTGCAGAGTGTATTAACCAATAGACTATTGGGTTTAGTAATTAACTACAACGTGATACATATTAGAACCTCATTGTGTAAGAAACATAGGGGGAACAGAATCCGACGGCAAATAGTTCAGCTGTCGAAATCCGTTCCCCCACCCCAGTGATGAGAGATGTTGATGTATCGGCTTAAAACATGCTTATTCTATTCTGTGTGTGGATGGAGCTTAAACAACATCAATTTGATAAATATTAGAACCTCAGTGTGTCAGAAATATGGGGGGAACAGAATCCGACGGCAAAAAAAACAGCTGTCGGAATCCGTTCCCCAACTCCCATTATGAGAGGTGTTGATGTAATGGCTTAAAAAATGCTGCTTTTATTTTTGTGTGTGGATGGAGCTTAACTTGCATCAGTTTAAAGAATATTTTTTTTTGTCTTTTATTATGATAAGACAGTATAGTATCAAGAAAGTTTGACGAACCGGGACTTGAACTCGGGTTGTAACAAGCTGAAAAACAATGTATGTTAGTGCAGAGTGTATTGACCAATAGACTATTGGGTTTAGTAATTAACTACAACGTGATACATATTAGAACCTCATTGTGTAAGAAACATAGGGGGAACAGAATCCGACGGCAAATAGTTCAGCTGTCGAAATCCGTTCCCCCACCCCAGTGATGAGAGATGTTGATGTATCGGCTTAAAACATGCTTATTCTATTCTGTGTGTGGATGGAGCTTAAACAGCATCAATTTGATCAATATTAGAACCTCAGTGTGTCAGAAATATGGGGGAACAGAATCCGACGGCAAAAAACCCAGCTGTCGGAATCCGTTCCCCCACTCCCATTATGCGAGGTGTTGATGTAATGGCTTAAAAAAATGCTGCTTTTATTTTTGTGTGTGGATGGAGCTTAACTTGCATCAGTTTAAAGAATATATTTTTTTTGCCTTTTATTATGATAGGACAGTATAGTATCAAGAAAGTTTGACGAACCGGGACTTGAACTCGGGTCGCCCAAAGCTAAAAAAAAAAAAATGTTGAAGCACTGACCACTAGGCTATTAAGGCTAGAGGTTTGTTGTCATGTGACAAATCTTAGAACCTTATTGTGTAATAAACATAGGGGGAACAGAATCCTACGACATATAGTTCAGCTGTCGAAATCCGTTCCCCCACCCCAATGATTAGAGATGTTGATGTTTCGGCTTAAAACATGCTTATTCTATTCTGTGTGTGGATGGAGCTTAAACAACATCAATTTGATAAATATTAGAACCTCAGTGTGTCAGAAATATGGGGGGAACAGAATCCGACGGCAAAAAAAACAGCTGTCGGAATCCGTTCCCCCACTCCCATTATGAGAGGTGTTGATGTAATGGCTTAAAAAATGCTGATTTTATTTTTGTGTGTGTGTCAGGGAACAAGGCAGTGAGGCAAGAGGACACAGGAGACTGTTTTTAAAAAAAGGAGGGTTTATTACCCAAAATATTGAAAAAGTTACATAAGGACCTAATTTAATAACTAGGCCTTAAAAAGAGGTCAACAAAAAAGTAACTGAACATAGGCTCAAATACATAGACTCATAACACAAGGTTAACTGAACAAAAAACTGACCTGCCACAAAGACACAGAAGGGAGCTTATATAATGGCTTGACAAAACCAAATAACATAGAAGGGGTAAACAAACTAACACTTGAAAACTCAAGAGCTAACTAAGGACAAAATCCCCCCTGGCACATGGTGAGACATGGTATGGCCTAATGAGCTGGCTCCCGGATATAGGTCTCCTCAGCCCTTAGCCCTCAGAATATAAACGTGAGATTAGTCCTAATTGCTTGAATGACTACTAGTCTAGAAAAATCTTTAGTTTATGGCAACTCTAATCAATAGCCTACATTTAATATTTGACATTATTTAATTAGTAATTAGTATCCAGCTCTTTACATTAAATTAGTTGAGTTAGCATAATTAGTTAATGAACTAATAAAATAATAAAATAAAGTTTAAATTAAGATACTAACCATATATTATATATCATTGCTTATTCCACCACACAACGGACTGTTTATAAGGTGACAATCCGTTATACATGTGAAGATTGTAGGCTGTATCTTGAAGATTTTTGTATTGTATTGTATCTTCAGTTATAAAGACGAAGACTGAAATTTCGTTAATTAAACAACATAAGAACACAATGTTAAAAAAAACAACTTATAGGCTATGTTCTGTTAGATGTATTTTGATTACTTTTTGTTATATCTCAAGGTAATGAAGATATAGCTATATTATAAGCTAGCCTATTAACAAAAATAAATATTATAATATAAAAAAAGTATAGGCCTATATAAAATATATTTTAAAAAAGGGCCTCATTGATTAATTTTGCCTGATTGGGGGCTACTATTTGCTTAAGCTTTTTGAACGTAGAAGTGTGATAAAGGCGTGATTTTATGTGGATAAAGGCATATTTTGTACATGACTACACGTCCTTATAAGGCCAAGAAAATATGTGGTTTTAATGACATAACATCTCGTTATTACGAGAAAAAGATAAGATGTCGTTATTACGACATATGGCGGCATAATAATGTCAATAATCGCGAGAGGAAATGAGATCCGCACACGCGCACATTACCAGGAACTCAATAGTCACTTTGTAATTCATTTGTGTTTTATGACTTTAATAGAAAAAATTCTGAAAGTTGTTTTCTTTTCTGCAGGTAATGTACTTGAACGCGTCAACCAACAACCGTGCATCAACTGCCTATAGCTTCTTCCTAGAGGCAACTCAAAGACATGGAGTGCCTTCAAGGTAAATTCATAGAAGAAACCCCAAAAAATATATAGCTGCAAGCAGCAATACGGGGCCAAGCCGCTGAAAGGCCTGTAGCACAATGCGGAGCCAGAAGAGCAAAAACAGCAGAAATTGAATGTACTATTAACACTATCTGCTAACATTTAAAATTGTAAATATATTTGAACAATCATCAACCGTTTCAATCGTGACTTATACAACCAGTTAAATTAATGTAATTGAAAATATGAATTCAAATAAATTTACATTCTTTAATGTCACTAAAGCATATATACACAAGTATCAGAGTGAAGGTCTTGGATGCAATTATGTTGTGACAGGAAAGACCAGAATCCACAAAACATTAACTGCATAATATACATGTAATGCACAGTATTCTCATGATATGCATTACTATACAAAATGCACAATTACAAATACAGAATACATTTTAAAAATTCATATACATTTTAAATGTTGCAATGATTCTTTGAGCAGTTCCTGTTGCAGTACAAGTAACAAAGCAGTGACTGGACACAAGCAGTCAGGGGCGTAGTTTGTGTGTGTGTGTGTGTGTGGGGGGGGGGGGGGGGGGGGGTTGTATTTAAATCTTTAAATCTATGCATTACAACCCCCCCAATATTTATACCATGATCACATGAAAAATATGCGGACCCAAACTTCAACCCCCCCAATGTTCAAACCAAATCTACACCCTTGCAAGCAGTACGAGGATAGTCCACCCAAAACATGAGCATTCTCTCATCATTTACTCTCCTTCATGCCATCCCAGATGTATATGACTTTCTTCTTGACATAAACATAGACAAAGATATTTAAGGAAATAATCCATCTCTGTGAGTCCATAATACAAGTGGATTGTAACCCATGTACGTAAGATTTTTAATAGTTAAAACAGTTTACATTATTAGTATTTCTTTTATCTAGCCTATTGTTTTACTTCAGAAGGCATTGACTCATCCACTGAGGTCGCATGGATTACCGTCACGCTCACTGTGTGTGTTTTTTAAAGCGTCTTTAGGACTCACAGAGATGGATTACTTTCCTTACAATCTTAATTCGTGTTTATCTGTAGAAAGAAAGTAAAATGCATCTGGGACAGCATGAGGGTGAGCAAAATAAGAGAGAATTGTATATTTGGGTGAACTATCCCCTCAACATTCATGCTATTGGTATGCTAATCCAAGATCAGCATAGATTAATAAAAATAAAGTGAAACCTCTTGTGTACTTGTGAACTGTGTTTGTTTTAATCTAGAGGAAATTGAAATATTTGCTAGTTTATATTAAAATAAATCAGGTGTCTGAAGATCAAGATCCCAGTCATTCAAAGGTGATGTGTCTGAACAGAGGAAGATTATTGTCTGAAAGGGACAGTGGATCTCTGGTACTATCACTCCATCCTCTGTGTCAGCATCAGAATTTTGTTTATGGAAATGTTGCTCCACTCCCTGGAAAATGAGAGAGGAAATGTATTATAATCTAACAATACAAACTGCTTTGAACTCCCCATACAGTAACACGTTGCAGACTTAAAATATTTATTATATTTATATTTAAGGGATTTTACAGTACTAAATATTTACCTCGGAGTCAAGCAGCATTTATCATCTGTAATACTGTTGTGTAACCAGTAGATGGCTGTATTGCCCTATATATAAACATATGGATGTGTATTCCCTAGTTGCTGGATGTTTTCAGTCATAATTACTTGCATGTATTAAGTTTTTAATTTGGACATATATTTATTATTAAAGACTATTACAGATTTAACATTTGTCAAAGAAATGTTCATTTGAAGTGCACTTTTTTCATTATTATTAGTCAAATATGGACACAGAAAAAGCAATTTGTTACTCATACTAGATACATATAATAGCTTTATCAGTCATCTTTATCACACAAAAGTAATCAGAATAAATATTGCAACCAGGGCGATACTTCAAAATAATTGAGTGTTTACATATTACGAACAGAGACGTGGTCTGTGGTCAAGTCGTGTCTCTCCTCTTTCAAAAACTTTGCATCGCAAATTAATCAGCAATTGAGAAATTCAGGTTTAAATAGCTTTATTGGCATGGTAAAAAAGGCTTTACATTGCCAAAGTTGAATCAGGCAGTGATTGACAGCGCTCTCGTCCTATGGCATCAGTCATTGACTGATACAGTACAGATAGGCTACTGTACAGTACTCTAGCTCAATGTTGTTTGGGGTGGCTGTGGGGAAATATGATCTAATCGAAGCAAATATGATCTAATCGAAGACTGTAACCGAATGTAGATAAACAAGTCATGTAATGATTGGGCTAACAGTTAAATCAAGACAACACAGCTCAGCTGTATAATGTTATGGGCTCTCACTGAGCTCTAAAATGCCTCTCCACCTGAAAAAAGCCAGTACTGTATTATAAATAGTATTAGTATAGTATTAAAAACAAAACAAAAATCAGACTTACCACGAGTAGGCTAACGTTATCCAGTATCCTCCTGATATAGCGACGATGACTAATGATAAATATCATTCGTCTGTAGGCTACTATTCCTTCTATAAGAGATCATCTCAACAATATAGTGTAGCAGCAAATAAATACAGATATAAACTTAATATCACTAAAATGAAATAGAAAGCTGCGATTACAGACGCTCACATCCACACATAAACGGACCGCCGTAAAGAAAAGGAACTGCTTTCGTAAACCTTCAATCATTGAGCGTCCAGTACAGAAACTGAGAGCAAATAAGACGATCACACCATATACACCACACACACTAAAGCACATATACATTATACACATTTAAGTGTTTTAGTTTAAAAGATGGGCGAATGTGATGTAAGATATTCTGCTTGGTTTATGTAGAGTAGTTGTATATTAAGCAGAATTTGTTGGGAGTGTCCTCCAACCACAAAGTCCTTTTTTTTTTATCCTGCTACAATTATAATCTCAGAAGACAATACCTTGTGCCAGGCACGGATTTAGAAAGCAGAGGTCCCTGGGCACAAAATCTTGGAGGCCCCCCTCCCCCCTCGTAGGCTTATGGCCCAAACTAACACCGCATCTTAATTTTTAGAAACAGTAAAAGGAAGCTGTGGGTTTTTCTTTACTTTAAAACAAAACCACTTTCTCCAACTCCATTTCTTGTAATGTTAACTGTGACAGAAAAGGAGATCTATAAATGCACTGTTAGACATTTTATCGTATTTTTGCGGTAACTTACTGGCAGCACTATTGCCAGTAAGGTACTGTAAGTTCCCCTTTACAGTAGCTTACCTGCAAATGTGTTTTACGGTATGATGCCCTTACCGCAATTTAATTTTACAGTATTATGGCCTTACCGCAATTTAATTTTACAGTATGATGGCCTTACTGCAATTTAATTTTACAGTATGATGGCCTTACTGCAATTTAATTTTACAGTAATATGCCCATACCGCAATTTCATTTTACAGTATTATGTATTTTATTATTTATATTTTACATGAATGCTATTGAATTTAATAAATTCCAAAAAAGTGACTTGAGTCCATGTACATCAGCATATTATTTATTCACTGTCACAATCAATTACATCTATTTTATTTTTTTATTGTGATGCAACATTAGGCAAGGCAGTTTTATTCATATAGCACATCATACACTTTGGCAAATAAAAGTGCTTTACACAGTAAGTAATTAAAATAATCACAAAATAAAAGCAAGGAAAATTAAAGTGCCCCTATCATGGATTTTTGAAAATTACCTTTCATGTAGTGTGTAACAGCTCTAAGGCCTTGTTTACACTGTAAGTGAAATGTGACCAATTCCGATTTTTTGCTCATATGTGACACAGATCGGATGTGTTCTATGACAGTGTAAACAGGGAAAAAGGCATGCATTCAGATATTTCGAGATCCTTTCAGGCCTCATTCATATGTGGAAATAAATCGGATATAAATCAGATATGTGCCAATGCGACTGTCATATAAACAGGCAGATCGGATTTTCTGAGGCATTAGGCAAAGTCTCCACGGTTTACTGATGAGAGCAACCCCGACGCGCGTCTGCAAAGGGACGGGTGGGCCTCGTTTACACTGCAGGTCTTGATGCCCAATTCTGATTTGTTGCCTATATCCGATTTTTTTGACCGTCCGTTTACACGTTCTTTCAATTGTGACCCATATCCGATTCATGTATTTACACTTGACATAGGCTACTATCTGAAATGCTGCACATGATTAAAGGGGGTTCTTGTACGGATGGACAAACGCGAAATATGCTCAAGACCTGCAGTATAAACGAGGCCTAAGTGAATGAAAACATCCTGCAAAGTTTTAAATCTGAAAGTGCACTGTATATAAAGTTATTTTCTTTCAAAAGTAAGAGTCGACAATTAAATGAATCGTTTGTCAAACGAGTCATAAGCCATTTCGTTGTGACGTCAAGACGAAACATCAGCATACTGCCGACACCAGGGAAAACTTGAAACCCTTCAAACACTACAGCTGATCCCTGTGGATGCTGGATAACATCATGTTGAGAAGACACTGTGCTCTACAATGTGACGGTAAAGCCAGTTTTATTTTCACTGCCCAAGGAAGAGCATGTGAAGAATCAGTGGTTAAAGTTCATCTTTACCACTATACCACAGCAGCATAATCCTACACTTGCTGTGTTCCCTTTATTTTACTGACGACTGCTTCTCAAATCTCGGAGTTCAATGCAGGATTCGCAAACCGCTTGCAATGGAAGATGGAGTTCAAAATACTTAGTTTTGAGTTTTATATTGTGTAGGTCTCCTGCTAGCTGGCTAACTCACTGTCTCACTGAAATATTTCTGCTAATCAGTTTGTGGGCCACTATTACCTATAGCTGTGTCTATTGATGCAGATCGTCTGTCGTTCTCACTACTTTAACGAAAGATTAAGCATGGAGCAAGATTTGTTTTACCAACGTTTATGTTACACCAGTCATTCACGCTAGAGCTCGGCTAATGTATGCACTGTTATTGAAACAGTTTCCACGTGTTCACCGCAATAAATTAGAAAAATACTCTGTAAATAATTAAGTACAAGTAAAATAATCGGTTTGTCTGATGTACATGAACTTGTTAATGCTGATGGTGAGGAATTACAGTTGCAACATCTCATAATGTACCTCAAACTGAGTAGTGAATCACTGAGAAACGTCCTGCTCAAGTCATCCTTGCAATGGAGGTTCGGGTTGAATAACTAGTTCTTCCAGTGTTTCATTATTGGACTCACGTTCGGATTGATATGGTAAAATCGACGTCATCGTTCGTTACTGTGTTTAGTTTATGGTGTAGGAAGCCTCAGGACACAGCCAAAAAACTGATCTGATCTTGATACTTTTTTGTGTGCAAATAAATTATTGTTAACACACAAGCACACACACACACTCATTAATTAATTTTATTTTAATAATAAATAAAAAAAAACACAGAAGGATGAGGTCACACAGTTAGTGGGGTCTTGGAGGCCCCCTAGAGGTCGGAGGCCCCCGGGCACCGGCCCAATCGGCCCGGTGGTAAATCCGGCCTTGCCTTGTGCCTTTCCTGCCAAAAACTCAAATGCATTAGCAGTTGGATTCTGAAACTAGTATGTTTTGGTATGCATGATACTGTCATGTTGAAATAGCGATATGTTTGTTCCAAAGCATGTATTTATACTATTTTACTTATTTCATGAATTATTAGCTCCTTTTTTTTTCAATCCAGAGCTGGGTAATAAAATTGACAGAAACAGATTCTAATCTTTACAGCAACTGTGTGGTGTATGAAAGTAACACAAAGGCTGTTTCGTCAGTTGTTTATTTTTTTATTTAACATTTTTCAACATCTTTTTCCAATTTAAGATTATAACAGTTGCCACTTGGCAGATAAGTATATATTGACCAGAGGAAACAGATCTAGCAATGTGTACCTGTAATTTCCAAACAACTAAATCCAAACAGTTTGGTAAGCTGGTTCAGATGTTTGATACGCATTGGAACTAAACTCTACAGTAAGGCGAACCTCTAGGAGAAGGATTGAGTACCTCTGTATATCAACATGCTGTAGAGTCATTGTTAAAAAGAGAACAATGATAAATAATGTCCACCTGCTGGCTAATGTTGTATGACATCTTGGATGCAACATCATTGTTTTTCCGCTGGGTTGACAACTTTTCCAAAGAAGAGGATGTTGTCATTTTTTTTGTCAGTGATAAAGATCATGAATGGACGATCAAACCTCAAAGTCTGCAATGGGCTGTAAGACACTGGTCTAAATGAAACTGTTGTCACTGCTGCTGCTGTGGTTCCCTCCTCATTTATGTCCAGAGTGGCTTTATGCAAAGCCTGAAAGTAATTCAAAGTGAGCTATCTTTAAAAATGGCTGTCTTTTTTATAGTATATAAACAATATCTTCTGTTCATTTTAAATCATAATTTAGAAAGTGATTTGAGACTTTACTTTTGAAATGAAGATCCTTTCCTCGGAAATTCCTGTAAAGTTGGCTTTATCTGTAAACATATCAGCCATTCCCATGCCTTTCAAAATGTCATTCAGGGAATATGATGTTTTCAGAGACAGCTTGGGGACATAGATGTCAACTTTTCTGAAGGACAAAAAAATAATAAAATAATAATCAGTGATTGTCCAGTCCATGGAGAGAGATTGAACTTAAAAACATGTGAACATCTAAAAGCTTTTATAAATCAGTTAGGATAACCTTAAGATTTACAATAAAACATTTTGACAACCAACCTTTTCTGGACAGCTCTCCTCCACTTTTCAATGTGTTGTCTAGAGATGGCCATCTCCAGATCTTTGATGGTCTTATCTCCTCTGTCAATATCTGGGACAGCCAGAAACATGGAGTAAGAGTCGTTGTAGTCAAGACAGAGGACTTTAGAGGTGAGTTCGGCATCATAATAAACTCTGAGGGATTCGTATTGGTGCATCATTTGTACTGGAACGGTGGTCTCAGCATCCACATGAAATATAACCTTGCGGGTCGTGCTTGGGTTAAATGGCATGTCCCATTTTCCTTGGGAAGAAAGATTGGAATTATTTAAAGGGATCTGAAACAATGACATTACCAGAACTACAACAGTATGACTATTTTATTTGTGTTTACCCTTAAAATATATGTACGTGAGAAGGAACATCAAAGTATCAGATTCCAGATCATCAACAGCTTGTTTAATTTTCCCATGTGTTTTTTCCTTCACATACATGTTAATTTTATCTAATGTTTCTTTGACGCTGAAATCCACAGTGAAGCCTTCAGAGTGGTAAAACTCCTTCATTTTCTCCAAGAACTCAGGAAGGGCCTTAAATTTGTCGCCTACATAAAGTGCAGTTCCGACATCAATGTCCACACCTGTCCTCTGGTCCATTTCTTCCAGGAGACTGTGGAACATCTGGTGCATTTCTTCAGTGCTGAAGACCGAGCTATTATGGCCGATGCCACTAAGAAGCTGCTGTTTGGTCTCACCACCGGCTCCTAAAGACAGTTCAGAAAGGACCATGGACACACTAAATGGAGAGAAGAAGATATTCTTGGACTGATACTCAGGCATTTCTACAAGCCTCTTGTACAGGTGAAAAGCAAAATCATTGTTCATCTTAATCAACAATGGGAGTTTATCACTGGCAGTAGGCTGAGGTAAAGTATCTTGATGTCCATGGACGACTGGGTGAACAACTGCAAAAGCACAAATCCACAAATATAAAATGCTCCTTTCCATGATTCCTTTTCAAGTTGAGCCAGTAGATCAATTTAGGTCCTGAGGAAACATAACAGTGTTACAACATTATGGTAACAGAGATGCAGCAAATACCCTAAATATTATTAAATGAGTGTTAAAGTAAAGACATTATCCTTATTAGTAGATCAACTTCATACATCCACATATCCTATCCTATAAAATTGTGTGAACACAAATTTCCCAAATCCCACCTGTCCGGGCTGCTGCCGTATCTTTCCCCAAACTGGACTGAATTCTTAAGCCTACAGTTAAGTAGTCATTAAGTAGTACAATCAGAAAACCAACCTTTACTCTGTTTACCTTTTTTGTGTTTGTTGAAAATGCTCCATTTATTAACTACAAAGAGTAAACTACTGTCAAGAAAAGCTTTATTTACTCATGATAGAGTATTTAACCACATGAAGCAGACCATACGGCAGTGGTCCCAATGAAGCAACTGCTACTATTTTTTATTTGTAGTAAACAGGGATGCAAACTTTAATATGATGACATCAGACAAGACAATCACTTTCCATTCATCTAACCAGTGTTGGGTGTAATGCATTACTAAGTAATTTAAATGCTGTAATTTAATTACAGTTACTTCTGATGTAAATACTGTATAGACTATAGAAAAATTCTATAAAAAACAATAGTGAGTTTAACATCAAAATTTAACCCTCAGAGAGTCCTCGGTCACTTCTGACCGAATAATTTTCTGTTTTGAATTTTTAAAAATCACAGCTTCATCGGAAGGTTATGATACTTGGTGACTTTTATGGCATTAGGTATGTGAATAAATTCTCTGAATTTTTGTCTTTACAATCTACAAATCGGCCACGATTCTAAAAAAAAGTACACCGCAGTAAAGGGGTGACACTCTACAACATCAAGAGTGCAAAAAATTCACACCCACCCACACACACACACATACAAACACACTTTTATACACATACACACCAATAAATTCAGATTACAAAAAATCTGTTTTGAATTTTTAAAAATCACAGCTTCATTGGAATGTTACGAAACTTGGTGACTTTTCTGGCATTAGGTATGTGAACACACAAAAAAAATTGAGGTCATGATCCGAGCATGCTAAGTGGTCGTAAAAAAAATAGTCACACTCATGGTCTTCGGTCAAAAATGACCCCCATAGGAAATGAATGGGAAATTGACAAAAATTCGCTACAAATCGGCCACGGTGCAGAAAAAAGTGCTCAGCAATGAAGGGGTGAAACTCTAAAACATAAAGAGTGAAAAACATAACATAATTAATAATTATGTTATTAACTAGATGTACCGCATCGCGGTACAAAATATGACCGCCGCTCAGGCCTGCACTGGCTTTCCACAAAAATAAATGACGTGGAGTAATTTGGCTGTATTGCGTGTTTATGTATATACCTAAAAAAAGTAATAGTATGTGCATGTCTGTCTGTGTGTGTGTGTGTGTGTATGTGTGTGTGTTTGTGTATGTGTGTGTGTGTCTGTGCGTGTATGTATGTGTGCGTACATGTGTGCGCGTGTGTGTTTGTG
Organism: Abramis brama; assembly: GCF_963993115.1. Lineage (NCBI taxonomy): Eukaryota > Metazoa > Chordata > Actinopteri > Cypriniformes > Leuciscidae > Abramis > Abramis brama. The sequence continues at coordinate 17,268,460 of NC_139967.1, read as the reverse complement.
TGTGTGTGTCTGTGCATGTGGATTTGTATGTGTGTGTATGGGTGTGTGTCTGTGCGTGTGGATGTCAGTGTGTGTGCATGCTTGCGTTTGTTTGTATTCCTGCATGTGTGTGTGTGACAGTATCATCCTAAACCAGCAACCCTTCGCTCAACAGCACCATCTACAGGCCGATGAGTGTACAGTCACTAAATGTGCACATAAATGAATTTATTTTATACCCCCCCATGGATGAAATTCTACAAAACTTAGCAGAGGATACCCCCAGAGGATGTCAAGTTAATCATACACATGAAATATGGTGCAGTTCTGAACATCTCCACTGAAGATAGGGGCGATTAAAGCAGAATAATCGCGGGGAGTGGCCCCCGGGGTCCAAACGAAATTTTTCCGTAGAAGTCTAGTGGGGCTACATGCCCACCAAATTTCATGTTCCCCGGTGTTTCGGTGTCCCTGGTATCGTTGACGAAAAATTTACGGGGGCCCCAGCGCAGGGGGGGGAAGTGGCCCCCGGGGACCAAACGAAATTTTTCCGTAAAAGTCTAGTAGACCAACATACCATAAAAATTTCTTCATCCTCGGTGCCACGGTTCAGGTAGTTATTTAGGAAAAACTGCATTTTTTGGGGTTTGGGGGGGGCCCAGCGCGGGGGGGGAGTGGCCCCCGGGGACCAAACGAAATTTTTCCGTAGAAGTCTAGTGGGGCTACATGCCCACCAAATTTCATGTTCCCCGGTGCTTCGGTGTCCCTGGTATCGTTGACGAAAAATTTACGGGGGCCCCAGCGCGGGGGGGGGAAGTGGCCCCCGGGGACCAAACGAAATTTTTCCGTAAAAGTCTAGTAGACTAGTGTTGTTTTTGGCGGCCTGTTTTAATTTTAGTTTTAGTCTAGTCTTTGTGTCAGGCTGTCATTTTAGTTTTTATTAGTTTTAGTCACATTCATACTCTTTTTAGTCTAGTCAAGTTTTAGTCGACGAAAACTGATGACATTTTAGTCTAGTTTTAGTCAACGAAAACTGATGACATTTTAGTCTAGTTTTAGTCGACGAAAACTGATGACATTTTAGTCTAGTTTTAGTCAATGAAAATTGTATTTTAGTCTCTTTTTAGTACAAGGCTATCTTATTATAGGCTATTTAGTAGGCCTATATTTAGGGCTGTGACGGTGGCAGGTTTTTTTACCACCGCGGTAATGGACCAACTACCGGCGGTGGTTGGGGGGTTATTAAAAAAAAAAACCTCGTTTTATATTTCCACACAAAGACGTGTGATACACTCTGCGCTTTGAGAGGGATGTGGGACAAGAGCAGGAAAACACGAAGATATCGATCTCTTTATGATATCTTCGTGTTTTCTACTTGATGTAAATTGGTTTGAAGAGCGAATTTTATCCTCCACAAGGGCGAGATATTTAGGCTGTGTTTGAGATTGCGCTGCCAGAGAAAGTGAAACTAAAAATCACCCACACGTGTCAAACGCGCTTTACAACTAAACTCGCGCCCAATGTCTAATATAACAAGCACAAACTGTGTTAAAAAGAATTTGACATGCAAGTACAAATGTAGGCTATCTGTCCTACAGCGTTTTTCTACTTTACCACAGTAAAGAATACGAATATAATAGGCCTAATTAAAAGCGAACCAAGAAACGTTTATAATACCTTTAGAAAATGGGTGAGACGTGACGTGAGTGAAGATTTGGGAAAAGAAACGAGATTCCATGCAGGGATGAGTCACGATTTTTGGATATTCGATTAGTTTATTTAATTATAAAATATCGAATAGGTTGTGCGATTATATCTACTCTAAAATAAAATCTCCATGTTCTGGCGCTGATGCGGTGACGTGTTCATGTAACAAGAGACGCTGCCAATAACGCACATAACAGCTGTCACAAAGAACCAGCAAAAGTAATGATTATGAATGTGTCAAATATATCAATGAGACATTTTAATAGAATAACTAATGGAGTAATATATGGTTAAATTCGCTGATAATCGGGTGACCAGATCGCAATCCAGAATTTAAAGCCGACAAAGCTATGGGTTCACGCACAACTCTCTCATTCGTCGTGACGTTACATTTCGTCTCGTCTCGTTTTGGTCAACGAAAATGAAGAGACATTTTAGCATAGTTTTTATTTTTTAAACCACATTTAGTCTCGTTTTTATTCGTCAACGATATTGCATTATACATGTATTTTAGTCATCGTCACATGACCATGCATTTACGTCTAGTCTTGTCTCGTTTTCGTCAGGTGATAACGGTTCGTTGACGACAATATTTCGTCATAATTTTCGTTGACGAAAGCAACACTATAGTAGACCAACATACCATAAAAATTTCTTCATCCTCAGTGCCACGGTTCAGGTAGTTATTTAGGAAAAACTGCATTTTTTTGGTTTTGGGGGGGCCCAGCGCGGGGGGGGGAGTGGCCCCCGGGGACCAAACGAAATTTTTCCGTAGAAGTCTAGTGGGGCTACATGCCCACCAAATTTCATGTTCCCCGGTGCTTCGGTGTCCCTGGTATCGTTGACGAAAAATTTACGGGGGCCCCAGCGCGGGGGGGGGAGTGGCCCCCGGGGACCAAACGAAATTTTTCCGTAGAAGTCTAGTGGGGCTACATGCCCACCAAATTTCATGTTCCCCGGTGTTTCGGTGTCCCTGGTATCGTTGACGAAAAATTTACGGGGGCCCCAGCGCGGGGGGGGAAGTGGCCTCCGGGGACCAAACGAAATTTTTCCGTAAAAGTCTAGTAGACCAACATACCATAAAAATTTCTTCATCCTCGGTGCCACGGTTCAGGTAGTTATTTAGGAAAAACTGCATTTTTTTGGGTTTGGGGGGGCCCAGCGCGGGGGGGGGAGTGGCCCCCGGGGACCAAACGAAATTTTTCCGTAGAAGTCTAGTGGGGCTACATGCCCACCAAATTTCATGTTCCCCGGTGCTTCGGTGTCCCTGGTATCGTTGACGAAAAATTCAGTAAGGTGACGGGAAAAAAAAACAAAAAAAACTTTGACAATCCCTATATGACCGCTTTCGCTAGCTACGCTAGCGGCGGTCATAATTAATTAAACATAATTAATCTTAAAAGTAAGTAATTTGGTCCAAAAACAACTAGAATTCACAAGCATCTCCATTTAGAGCTATTACAGGCATCTAGTGGTAAACCCATGCAATAACATGATTTATTTAATTTTATGTTTAATAAATTGATTTATTTTTTTTATTTTATTTTTTTTATGAAAGCCTAGTCTCTATTTTAACCGAAAATACCGCATAGAAAAAAAAATAAAATAAAAAAATAAAAAATATTTTCAATGGCAAAAAATGGACTATAAATATTGCATAAATATTAATAAGTTCAATCAAATTGTCTCAAAATACTAAATTAAAAAGAATAAATATTATAGAACAAAAATAAATTGCATTGGTCTTTACTGGGATGGAGGAAGTTTCATTTTTAGGTGTCCGGTTACTTCTGACCGGGAAGGTACTCAGTGTGACTGCTAAACGAAGACTCACTGAGGGTTAACATCTAATGTTAAAACGTGTTTCTAATGTAAGCTTCAGTTCAAGAATAATTTTTGTAATTTTATATCATTTATTTGAAAGAATTAAAAGAGCAGTTTCATGTTTATTCTTCTGTTGTTCAACTGGTCGTGGTAGATATGGGATTTAAAAAGTAAATAGTAATAAGTAATGCAATACTTTTTAGAGAGAGCAATTAGTATATTTTTCTTAAAATTACACAGTTGAAGATGTAATTAGAAGCTAGTAATTAATTTTTTTTTTTTTTTTTAGAGTAACTTCCCCAACACTGCTTCTAACACAGTTCTTATATGTAATGTATCTTATGTCTTTAATAAGTGCTCACAACCCCTGTATGGTTTTCTTGTGCAAGCAGCAGAGTACAGAGTGCATATCAAAAACAAGTGATAAAGATGAGCCCATATTGATCTTCTGACCGTTGAAATGCCCAAATATCACTTTGTAGAAAACAAAAAGAACAACCAATGGGGAAACCATCCTACCTTCAGTCGCAGCAAGATCTTTTTATTGAAAAGATGTTACATGACCAAAGATAAACAATCATGATAACAACACAATCAACTATGCCACCATACAGACAGTCTTACAATAAAAGCTCTCAAATATCCACAAATTCAAAGTTTATGAATTGTTGTTGCTGCACTAGGAGATGCTTTTAAATGTACATTGTAAAATTATTTCACATTCAGGATCAAATAAGAATTTGTCATTTCTTTTACATTTTACAATACAGCTCTGTATGTTGAAGAACATTAACTAATTAATTAGTTAATGCATTCAATATAATTATTTTACAGCATTTATTAATCATTGTTATGTTAATTCCTAAATATTATATTGGTCATTACAGAATTATTAGTTCACGATGCATTATGAACTAACAGTATAAACATACACACATTTTTATATTTAAAATATATATAGAAATTAATATTAACCAGGATTAATAAACGCAGTATTGTCCGCTGTTCATAATTGCATTAACTAAAGTATACAACATTAAATTGTTATGTGAGTTTCTATATTTATACTATAACTTGTGTGTAGTTTTAAATAAAATACAAAACATTTTTCTAATGTCTTTGAAACAAAGAAAATATAAAGAAGCTTAAAACAAACATTTAAAATCCAAACACCATAGGAAAAAATACAATAAAGAGATTTAAAAAAATAGTGCAATCAAAGAAATACATTTACAAGCCAAAGAATTGATAAATTCACCTGGACATGTAAATGTTTTACAGACACAAACAAAATAGCCAATAAACAGTAATAACAGGCCACTGCTTTGAGTCACAGAGACTAAGGTTTATTTCCTCCTCTTTTTCTACTCCTCTTCTTTTTCAACATTATGCTTTTTAGGCACCTGAAGATAAAAATGTAATTTATAACAGGTCAAATAGTATTTGTAGAATCAAATATCTGATAACATCATCTAATATGTCCTGCATGCAGGTCTTTTCAAAAATAAAATTCACGTTCCTGTAACAATTTACATGCGTACCTTTGGTGTCTCTGTGTTTTTCTCACTTGTTCGACCTTCCAGTCTTCCTCTGTGTGGAGGTCTGTCATGGGAAACATACAAGCATTTTAGTTTCAATGTAACTTTTCCAAAAAAAAATCATAGCAATTATTTCTGTAAAATATCTAAGCATACCCCAAAGTGGTTGTAGAACGTTGCTTGAGGCTGTCGTTGAGATACGTGTTTGCGTCTACAGCTTTGAACCTTTGGTTCCTGCTCTTCACCTGCTGTTCAACGTTTGTGTTCTTAGAGTAACTGTAAGCTGAGGGCGGCCATTGGTCCAAACCTGAAGAGCCTCTCTGTCGCCCCTGAGCTGTCTGTTGCAGGAGCTCCTCACCTGGCTCAGCTGCAGTAAGATATAAAGGGATGAATGAATACATACTGATTTCAAACACGTTTAAACGAGTGGATTACAAAGTCTATATTGGTGGCTCACCTTGATGTCTCACCCTCCTCTGCCTCTCAGGAGATCTCCTCTCCTGGGCCTCTTTGACGGTCTGGGCTGGTTTTCGTGGAGAAATTCCATCGACTGAATAAGCTGTCTGGGGGCGGAAGTCACACTTGTCCTGTACAGTATAATAAAATTGAACAGTATCAACAAAAGTCTCAACTAAATGGTGGGCTCCATTTCTGCTCTGCAAAAGAGCTGAAACATACTAGCAGAAACAAATCACCAATGATGCAATACTAACTGGATATAAACAAGTGAAATTTGTGTGTATATACAAATGTATTCCAATTTACATTTGCGAGCCAAATTTACACATTTTTATAAAATACATATCTAAAGGGTTTTTGCTTTGCATGAGCTGTGAAGTTAGAACTGTGATATGCAATATAAGAAGATTCCCATTAAAATAGAAATTGAATTAAATAATATGAAATTGTATTATTTTGTTTGTAGGCATCTATCATAACATTTATGAAACTGCTCTCTTTACAAATAATGTAAATATTGTTGTATTACAAATTTATGAAATGTTTAATTTAGATTGCAACAGTAAAAGTTGAGTACATTGAAGTTAGCATTTTAAGGTTAGGTTAGGATAATAGTAACAACAGTTTCCGGCCAGTCATGTTTTCTCAGACAGAATAACTGAAGTACTCTATTTATGGAAATGTTCAATTTGGTGAGGACATTCATAATTAGAAGGTTTAAATATGCAATAACTGACCTGAATTACAAGTATAAAACATGTTTCTTACTAAAGTAAATCCCAGAATTTCAGAATGGTCAAAATTGAGATTTTGACAAAATATTATGTACAAAATTGCAGATTTGTTAAAAACCCTCCTATTTGTGTGTCTTTCTAAAATCGTTAAACTATTTGTGCAACAAAGATTTCCTACAATTATGCCATTTCTTAAAAGTCTTTAAAGATTCCCCACTCGTATACGTACTTACAACCTGGCTTTTGCAATGGAAGTGAATCAATCAAAACCAACTTTAGCTGGACAATACTTTATTCTAGAGCTGCTGTAAAGCCAAAACAACTGTTACTTTAATTTCCTATTATCACTGTAAAGCTGCTTTGAAACAATCTATACTGTTAAAAGCGCTATATAAATGAAGGTGACTTGACTTGACTACAAAGAGATAACAAAAACAAAATTATTCTTATTTTTTAAAATCATTTAAATGAATTGCTTGATGCTGTTCAGCTTCTTTATCTCTATTTTATTTGTAACAAATAAACAAAACAAACAGGTTGTCATACCTGATGGTGAAAGAGCACAGCCTCTTCCAAAGTAACGCCACAAAACTCACAAGGAATGAGCACGTCGCCCTCAACTGGACTGGAGGAGGAACTGTAGGAGAGCGGAGAAACGGAGAGGGGCAGGGTGGGCGGACTGGGCGTGCGGGGAGGAATGACATGACCAGCCCCTTGAGTGATGATGTCTTCATATTGAAGAGAAGGAGCTTGTTTACTGAAGGAAGCGATAGCAGAGGCCGGGCTGCAGCCGGTCTAGAAGACAAAAACAGAATATTGACTTTGTGCTGGCCACTAAAGGCAAAAATCTAAAACAAGCAACTCAAATAACATAACCCTCCTCTTCGACCTCAGAAAGAGGAGAATATGATCAGGGTTCTGCCTGTGAAAGAAACTAGAGGGCTGAAATTCGAGGAGGTTCCCATGGAAACTAAACACCACATTGTGAAACAATAGAAACCTGACAAGAAGGAACTGAGTGGGAGATTCAGCATCAGTGCTGACATTACAATAGCCTGCCATGGAAAACATGACTTATGTTGTACTCTGTTAGCGAACACATGTAAAGGCACTCAAAAGAGGTGACTCTAGAGAGGCTCAAAGTACCACTGTGGCTGATGCACGTTCACACTTGCCAGCTCTATCAAGACACAACAGGCCTGGCTTAAATATCAAGCCAAGAGGGAGTGTAACATGATGGGATGATTGAGGCCTGATCACTTACCTGGTGTAAGATAAGGTCTTCCTCTGGAAAGAGCTCTTCACAGAACTCGCAAGGCAGCATGATGTTTGAGGAGGGGCTGTGGGCCGGGGCCAGGTTGGTTTTAGGGGGAGCTGCAGTGCAGTTGTTGTTAGTGCTGGAGGAGAGCTGGGAAGTGAGATTGCTATGGGCTGGTGTCCTTCCCAGGTTACGGTCCCACACATCAGTCCACACGCCCTCCTGACGGGGATCCTCCAAGTCACCTTCAGTCTGCAGGCTGAGGGCCAGCATGTAGTCCAGACTGGAGGACTCGTAGTCTGGCAGTTGTCCCAGAGACCACAGCAGGCTGTTGTTGTTGTTCCCATGCAGCTCTGCTTCCTGATCCAGCACTGAGGAAATGAGCAGAGTGGAAGGTTAGTTTTTTCCCCAGCATCCTGTTAATACCCAATGAAAACTCCCATCATATTATATACAACATGTTTAAAACCCTTTATGTTTATTGTAGGGTTGAGGGTTGAACTGATGTTACAATTCTGCCTGATACAATAAGCAAGTTATATTTGTTATGGCCAATATACAAATTCCACACCATTACATTTTACATTTATGTAGTACACATTTTATTAAGTTCATGCATTCCCTGAGAGTCTAACCCATGATCTTACCATCGCTAGCGCCATGCTCTACTGTTTGAGCTACAGGATTTTGTCTAAATTACTTATGAAATAAATACTAAAAAATGTAATTTAGGCATAACAACATAACGTACCGTATGTAACTTTTTTTTTTTTTTTTTTGCCAGTTTAAATTATTAGTGTTTTTAAAGATTAACTTTAAAGGGATAGTTCAGCAAAAAATCTAAATTCTTTCATTAATTACTCACTCGCTCTCATGTTGTGAGAGCCCATAAGACTTTCGTTCATCTTTGGAACACAAATGAAGATCTTTTTGATAAAATCTAAGAGCTTTCACTGCCTCCATTGACAGCTACGCAAAAGTTTAAAAGGTTCATAAAGAGATTGTAAAACTAATCCATATGAATTGAGTGGCTTAGTCCAAATTTTCTGAAGAGACAATCGTTTTAGGCTTTTATTCACATATAAACATTCATCAACTCACACATTTGTGGTAAACGGAAGCTCAGGCATGTTCGTTTGACGTGCGAGAACCAATTAGGTTCATTCTCGTGTTACGCAGCACGTTTGAGCTTCCGCAAGAACCAATGAGGTTTGTTCTTACGTGCCAAGCAGGTTTGGTTGAGCTTCTGTTTATGTCCACTGATCAATGTTTAAATGTGAATAAAAGCCTAAATTAAATCTGTCCATCATATAAAGCAATCGAGTCAATGTGGTAGTTGTGTAGCTGTCTATGGAGAGTACAGAAAGCTCTCAGATTTCATCAAAAAGTTCTTCTTTTGTGTTCTGAAGATGAACGAAAGTCTTACGGGTTTGAAACGACATGAGGGTGAGTAATTAATGACAGAATTTTCATTTTTGGGTGAAATAACCCTTTAAGTGAACATTATAGATAACCACAAAGGTGATCTACAGTATAGGCATCTTTACACCTCTGTTATGTCTGCTCTGGGCTCAAAATTCTGTATAAAGACGCAATGCAGCATTAAATACTAAATTATTCCTTCTCTGATCCACGTTAGCCCCTAGAATAACAGAATAAACTGTTTAAATTACTGTTTAAATGCATTTATGCCACCTCAGAGCAGAATTAAACAGTTTGTGTAAAGACACCTAATTGACACTTCATAAAGTCCTTTGCAGTGTAAATTTGGCATAAATGTTAAAATAAAGGAATAGAGCATGCACAAATAAATATCCAATATTAACAGATTTGATCAATTAAAAATAGTCTATTATCTGCAGATAATAGTTATGGTACCGATATATCATGCACCACTAGTTTATTGTACTGTAAACATTTTTTGTAAATAAGGTCAGGACTAAAACAGCCAGACTGATACGTACAATAAGCAAATTCACTGTTCCTCGTTTCTGTGATTCTCCTAGTTCCTCCCCTAACTGTTCCTCTGGTGCTGTTATGCAGTCTGTCCTCCAAGGGTCGTGGTGGACCCCTGCGGTCTGCGGCCCCCGTGTTGTTATTATTGTGGCTCCTCTCCTGGGCCCTCAACAGGTTATGAATGGAGTGTGCCTCAAACCATGCTCCAGGAGACTGGGACCCTGCCCTACTGCTGTGCCTCTCCTGAGGGGGAGTCAGACTTCCGCACAGGGCTGGATGGATGTGTTGCTCTCTCAGCATAACGTTACACTTACAGACAGGGCAGGGCTCGGTGCGGGTCCCACAGTACTCCTCATGCTCTTTAGCCTGATAGGAAGCCAGCTCTAGATCACAGAACTGGCACGGGACCAGTCGATGACTGCATTCTGATCTCTGAGAGGGGCAAGTAGTCGTCAGATCTACAGAAGTCATCAATGAAAACAGCAATATGCATGCAGCATAACTGTTTATCTTGCACAACATTACCTGATGGGTCTCCAGGAACCTTTTCTCTATCTTTAATCCACATTTGCACTGTTCCTGTGAAAAGAGTTTTAGATTTAATAAAACTTATATTTAGCAGCCTGGAGAGAAGGAAAATGATTAATTCATGCAATATACATAATATGGGCTGTATTTCATTTTATGCTATTTAAAACAAGGCTGTGAGGACAGACATACAGTCCATCCAATCCAGCATAAAACTGAAATTGCAATCGTCTTTTGTTCTCTATTCTAGTAAAAAAGGCATTTCGAACAAAAATCTCATGTAAGTGACAGGTTGCTGGAGACAAGGGATTATTGTCCCACTTTTGCACCAGTGCATGTCTTCAAAGAAGAGATGTCGTTACGAGGGGGAGGTTTAAGTAATATTTTTGATTAAAGACTATGTGGGCACATAATTATTCATATTTTTTAAATATTGATGTGCATCAGTAAATAATTTATAATAAACACTGCAATATTCTTAAACAAAATAATATTGATCAAAATCAAAGTAAATTTTGATTTCATAGTGACTCTAGTTCACCCCAAAAACCAAAGAGTGTTTTAGTGTTTTTTTAAACAAACAATGAAAGTCAGTGGTGTACATTGCTGTTTGGATCCCATTGACTTTCATTGTACGGACAAAAAAAACTGTTTGAACATTCAAGATATCTTCTTTTTTTTATTTTTTCTTTTATAAAAGGAGACAATAGAGGCTTGGATCGACATAAGGGTGAGTAAACTGAAAAAAAGAAAAATCTAAAATTATCAATTTTTTTCAACCCATGTGAGTTTTTTGTTGACTGGATTTTTTTGTGGAAAGTTACTCAACCCTGAACCCATTAAACAGACTGCACTTACCCTTCAAAGTCTTTTTTTTTTTTTTTATTCAGAAAATGTTTTGTTTTTTTATCCATGTCTACAGTACTCATAGCGATATTATCATCACATACAGTCAATTAATCATACATCATGGGTGGGTCATACCTCTGCGTGATCCATCTCTTTGTGCTGCACAAGCTCAGCATGTGGAAAAGGCTCCTGGCACACCTCGCAGAGAGCAATATTCCGCCGACAGTGAATCTCATGTGTTGTAAAGTTGGCTTCTGGAATGTCATGCTTGCTAAAGACAGAGAACATATCATGGTTAGTTGGTTGGCACACTGTATAGGTTCAAAGGAGTGATCTATAAACACCACAATCGCCACTGTGTCAACTGTCTCTGTAAAAATCATAGCACGAGTTGCTTTATATGAAAGCGTGTCATCTTAATTCCTCAGTAGTCATAAAAATCAGGAAGAGAGGACACTGACTGCAGTACAGTCATACAGTCAGAAGGGTTGTTGGGAGGGACTGGGAACACACCTACAGTAAGTGAAAGGAGAAAGCTGTCTAATAAAACGAAACTACAAAACAATATTCTCTATTCAAAGGGAAGGTTTACCCCAGAATAAAAACTGGGTCTTCATTTACTGTCAACCTGTCTTTCTTCCGCACAACACAGAAGATAACGTTAGGGAGAAGGACAGAAACAGTAACCATTCGCATTAATTTGCATGGGAAATGAAATGATGAAATGAAAGTGAATGGTGACTGAGATTGTCATTCCGCCTAACATCCCCTTTTGTGCTGTACGGAAAAAAGCATGTGGGTAAGTAAATGACGGCAAAATTTCATTTTATTTATTGTCTTACCAATTACTGCAGAACTGGGTATTTTCCTCGGCCATTGTCTGTGTGAAGGAACAGAAAGCTCATTAAGCGCGTAAGGTTAACTTACATGAAATTAAGATTGTTTTACGCTAACGTTACATCTTCGTTCAGTGTAAACATTGAACAGACTGTAAGGCTGTGTTATATTTCTCTATCCTTACCAACAGACAAGTAACTGCTAGAATTAGACATGTATACTAACATTACTTGCCTTATCTTTCGCTGAAGCTTGTAAACTGCAGTTTGGATAACGTTATAGAAGTAAACTATTCGCTAGTACTTTTCGTCCTTGTTCTCGGTCCAAGAACGAGTATGTTTCATAGGAATTATTCAAGGATATGAAGACAGTCCACGGTGTTCTGTCCACACATCCGAATAATAGGCACAAGGGTGTTTGGATAGCTGCTTTAACGTCTAGTTTAATCTAACGTTAACGTTAAATGTCCGGGCTGCCATCATCTCGAAGAGTGTCCATTGCTGATCAGCTATAACACTCACTATAGTACTGTGTCATGAGACTCGAGTGTCGAGTCATTGAACTCTAAATCTACATAGAAACAAGTAATAAACTACTACTGGCCTGAGGTAGATATGTATCAACTACCGCAATGATCAGTTTAGCTTTCGTTTCTTGACTCAGTATCAACAAGAGGCGGTATGGTATCCGTGAAAACAGCAACGCTTGTTGACAGATAGTGACGGAGATATTATTATTACAATTTTCAAAATAAAAGACGAAAAACTCTTATCAAAACTAATAACGATTAATAAGCAAATAACGACAAATAAACAATGAGGGAAAGTAGCTATTGAAAATTATGATTCATCTATGTTTGACGGTTTATTTTGTCTGTTCTATTTTTTTTTTTTCTAAAAAGTGAAAAAGCAGAAATCTACTGAAACCATCAGAGACGTGTATTTTCTTACAATGCATTTTCTTTGGTGTTAATAAACCGTGTAGGCTATTATAGCGTTTAGTGGATTATTTCATTAAATCAGAAAGAATGCATCGTTAATAGAATAAAAAAAATCAATTAAAAAAAATCAATTTTAGGTAATTTTGAGAAATGTTATCAGTCGTTATTATCTCTAAAATTCTAGTTGTTTTTTAATTATATTATATATATTTTTTGAATATGCATCCTACGATGTAAAGGACTGCCCACCCACACATATGGTAATGATAAAAGTGGTAAAATACTTTTATTCTGTCTTTTTAAGTACATTGAAGTTTCCAGCTTCACGTATCTAGTCAGAGCCCCCTAGTGGACGCCACCATCCATGATCAGCAGGAGAGAGCACGACGCCTACCCTTACTCATAAATATAATATAAATAATAACAATAAATTATGATTATACTTATAAATGCACACGGCAAGAACGCTGAATGCATTTGATACAATGTTTCACGGCACTGCAGGAGATTTTATAATGTTCGTTGGACCATAATATGGTAGGAGGACATATGTGATTTTAAAACGTAACAGCATTTATTGTTGTTCTAAAAATGATTAGAGATCCCAATAACATTAATGCACCGTGCAACTATAAAACTTTATTAAGACGATGGTCTTATTTTGTAAAGACTTACATACATGTTTACATTAAACATTGTGTGTATTTAGATGTTTTTAAACACATATTAAGATAATCTTTTATGTGATACAATGAAAAATCATGTGTTTGCAACCCCTTTCAGTGAAATGTGTAGAAAGATCCGTGTCTCTTCTCCGGAGCCTGGTCACATGCGCGCTCGGGAATAATGGCTGCACAGGAACCCTCACCACCATCTTCATTAGAAGGCAACAAACCTGGCTTCCCCAAGAAAATACTCGCCAACAAGCTGGAGGACAAACATCTGTGCAATATCTGTCTGAAAATCCTTAGGAGACCTTTTCAGGCGCAGTGCGGACACCGTTTCTGTTCATATTGTTTTACTAAAGCAGTGAGGTAAGCGTCATCATTCAGTCCAGATGGCCCTCCTGACACGACACTACAAAAGATGAACACGACCTGTCAGGCTTCCCGGGCCATTTTTATGGTGTATTTTACGAGTATACAAACAGTAAATGTTGCTTCATATCGGGGAACATAAATAAATGCAGGCTGTCAGGTTGTGTTCGGCTGGGCGAGCTGTAAACTACAATAGACAGACTGTTGCAGCTATTGTCAAAATCAACTCCTATTATATATGGTGTGCTTTTGTATTTATCAGCGATTTATTTGCGCTTGTGTGTATGAAACATTTTATTTTTCATCGCAGCTCCGGACCACAGAAATGCAGTGCCTGCATAAAAGAAGACATATTTGAAGAACCAACATCAATTTTGAAACAGGGCTGTGTAAGTATTTGCTTTATTACTCGATAATAATTAAATTATAGACACATTAAAGGTATTATCAGTGCTTATTACCCTTTCAAAAATAAGCTATAAATTATAAAATAAATTATAAAATTATAATAAAAATTCCATATCATTGTAATTTCCACCAAAATACCACAGCTGCTAAATTATTGTTACTACTGTAAAACCACAATAAATCTTTGTCATTTTGTATAATTCTGACTTTTTTGTGACCGTGGTGGCTAATAAAGAGTTGTTTGAAATTATGGGGAAAATCCAGTTTCACTATATTTCAAAGTTTCTATTTTTACTTCTATTTTATTAGTACATGACTATAGTAGCACATATAGTACTATAGTAGTCAGATTATATGCATTGAAGACTAAAGGCCTGTTCATAGTACCAAAGACGATGACTAAATAGTTTTAATAATAATCATAATTTTTTGGAGAATAGAGAAGTCCAAACCACACAGAAGAACAAAATCATGATTTTTTTCCAGCTGATGAATGATAAAAACATTGACAGCTAATCAGAAAGTTCTTCAGCTTTTAAAGAGGCAGATAGCTTAACTGCAGTGCAATAATATAGTTATTGTGATGGTTATTTTTTATAGTCATCGTTCTTGGTGTGAACGTAACTTTACCCATTTTTCACTGCTAGTAATGATATGCATACAAGTTGAAAGGAGATCTCACTTTCAATAAGTGCAATTTCTTTTAGGCTTTTCCTGATAATGCTGCCAAGAGAGAAGTTGAAGCTCTTGAAGCGGTTTGCATCAATGAGGAATGCTGCTGGACAGGCACCATCAAAGAATATGAGGTACTGTGTGTTCCTTCACTGCTTTAAAAAAACAGGTTAAACCAGCTTTGTGAAGCTGGTGCTTAGATGCTTGGCAAGCTGATCTCCCAGCCTGACCAGCTGAAAGGTGCTCCACCGACAATCCTACTTTACCAGGCTGGCGAATGTTGAGAATCCTTAAAGATTCCTCTGATCCTAGATCAAAATCTGAAGTCTTTGATCGCTAGTTTGATATTTTCGACGACAGCCGATAAATGACCATCACGATCATAATTTACCTCCAACGAAATTCAGTGTGGCAGTGTGCCGTCTCTTACGATAATCGTCAAATAAAAAACAAATTGGTGCGCAGAACCTGATGACACAATTAGTGAGACAACAACAAATCACCACTTGCTCCATACACATCATCTAGTTTTTTTTTTTTTTTAGCCACCATTTCGATCCCACATGTAAATGCAGCTCACGTCACTGAACGTGTCACAGATTGATGATGTAAATCTCCAGACGAGTCTTCTTGCATTTTTAACGCGTCTTTGACTGCCGTACAGTCTGATATGAATGACAACTGAGAACCTACAGTGTGACATGGCTTATAGGGATCATGTTCATACAGTCTGTCAAGCAACAGTCGTAAAGGACTATTATAAATCGTACAGTGTGCACCCGGCTTAAGACCAGCAAACTGGTGTTTTTTTTTTTTGGTGTTTTTCAACAAGGTTGTATTGCATTTTACATGCACTGAGTTAAAAAATGTATTGCACCATCTGAATGGCTCTTCATCTCTCAAAGGCAAACCATGAAGGAAAGTGTGACTTCAGGATCCTTCCCTGCCCATCATGCAAAGAGCTTCTGAGAGCCAATGAAGTTGAACGTCACAATGAGAGAGAATGCCCAGAAAGGACTCTTAATTGTAAATACTGCAAGGAGCCTTTTCATTTTAAAAACATTAAGGTAAGACTTTTTCTTACTTACATTAAAAAGTATAACCACAGAGCTATTTTTCTTAACCTGTTAATTGACACCGCCATTTTTGAGCATAGATCTCAACTTAAATGCTAAGGATATATTACTAAAAGGTGTGATGGGTAAAAAGGCAATAAAAAAAGTGTGCCAACTGTCCTGCTACCGTGACATTGACAGTTGAGAATAATTAATCAAGTATGAAAATAATCCAATATTCATTCATATGGCTTTCATTTAATCTTTTTTTTACAAAAGAAGAGTTTTGGATAATTTTGTGACTATTAAAGAATATGTTTTTTTTAGGCTCATGATGAGATATGCCCTAAATACCCCATGATTTGTGAAGGTTGTGCCAAGAAAAAAATTCCAAGAGAGAAAGTAAGTATTATTTAGGCTGTTTACATATTGTTGTGTTTACCTTGTGTGTCGACTAGAACAAAGCTTTTTGGTTTGTGGTTAAGTGATGTTTTTTTAATACAGAGAGAACATTTTCATAAATACTTTATTTTCACTGTTACTTTCCCAATACAGTATGTGGACCACATTAAACTGTGCACCAAATTCAGAACACCTTGCAGATTTCATGTTGTAGGCTGTGATATGACGGTAGGTAAACCTCCTTTTCATACATCCATCAGACATATTCATTTCGTTCCATGAATGTTTTTTTGATTTCCTGTAGGTGGAAAAGGAGAAGATCCACGACCATGAGCAAGCCTGTTCTTATGAGCACTTAAACCTTCTACTGCACTTCATCATGGGCATCAAGGTGAACTTGGAGAGTCTGCAGCCTCAGAGTTTGGAGCTGGCCGGCCATAAGATCCACGAGCTGCATCAGTCTCTGCGGGAGCTGGAGCTGAAGATGGGCCAGCTGAGTGGAGCAGTGGCTCCCGTGCAGGGGGCCTGTGCACCGCTTCCTCCACTGCCGGCTCCAACGCTGGGTACGTCTTTTACCCCCCTCCCTACTGCCGTCGGGGCAGCCTTGGAGCTACAGATACACAGCGAGAAGACCAAAGTGGTGGAGCTCAGCCGCCGCTGTCAGGAGCTGGAGCTGAAGGTGAACACCTTTGAGAACATCGTCTGTGTGCTCAACCGTGAGATGGAGCGCTCCGCTACCACCATGGAGGCCTATAACCGCCAACACCGACTTGACCAGGACAAGATTGAGATACTCAACAACAAGGTAAAGTGTTTGTCTGATGTGAAGTAGATTTTTTTTTTATAGCCGAAGATATTCTTTCCTTCAGCACTATATTTTTGTGCAGGTGCGGCAGTTGGAGAGGACGGTAGGCCTTAGGGATCTCTCCATCGTGGAGATGGAGGCGAAGATGAGGGAGATGTCCGCTGCCACCTACGATGGCGTCTTTGTTTGGAAGATCTCCGACTTCTCGAAGAAGAGACAGGATGCTGTAGCTGGACGGGCGCCTGCTATGTTCTCACCTGGTAGTTTTATTTTGTGTATTTTTCTTCACGGTTTCATATTAATTATTAAGAATATTGTGAGGGATTTCCGCTCAAAGAGCTTTGATATGAACATCGTGACATATGGTGTCTCACTCCAAGGCTCCCTGTTGTGTTTTACAGCATTTTATACAAGTAAATATGGCTATAAGATGTGTTTGCGCATCTATCTGAATGGGGACGGGACGGGACGTGGTACTCACTTGTCTCTGTTCTTCGTGGTGATGAGGGGACACAGTGATGCCTTGCTCAAGTGGCCTTTCAATCAGAAGGTCAGTCTGATCAGCTTATAACTTTGTGTGTCTGACCATTTTTCTTTCTGAAATCCTGACAGACTTTCATTGATATTTGAGTCAATGAAGTGCCGCTTCTTTGTTTTAATACTATTAATTTATTATTTATTATTATAACATGCATAAAAAATGCAATTTGTGGTATGACTCCCCAAAAACGTAATCACATTCCTGAATTAATAATTCATGATATTTGTGTCACCCTCAAGTTGTTCTGAACCTGTATGAATTTCTTTCTTCTGCTGAGTACAAAAGAAGATATTTTGAAGAATATCTGTAACCAAACAGTTGATGGGACCCATTGACTTCCATAGTATTTTTTTTTTTTCTTCTTCTCCATATTATGAAAGTCAATGGGGCTCATCTTTTTGGTTACCCACATTCTTCAAAATATCTTCTTTTGTATTCAGCAGAGCAGAAGAAAGAAATTCATACAGGTTAGAACTACTTGAGGTTGAGTAAATGATGACAATTTTCATTTTCAACTATCCTTTTAAGAAAATGTACTACCCTTCTAAAAGTTTTTCTTCTGTTTTAGAAAGAAGTCTCTAATGCTTATATCAAGGCATTTATTTAATAATACAGTAAAAACAAATTCTATTTGAAGTATACATTTATTTGAATATTATATTATATATATATATACATGTATATTCCTATGATGGCAAAGCTCACTTTTCAGCAGCATTATTCCAGTCTTCAGTGTCACATGACCCTTCTGAAATCATTCAATTAAAAACAATGAGCGATGCTTTTCACTTGATGGTTACCACCACATGACATTTTTACAGTGATTAAATTTGTTTTCTGCTATTTTCAAGATTTCTTTTCTTAGAAAAAAATGGTATAAACGTTTTTCAAAACCATGTTAAACCAACATGAATACAAGAAGTACATTTCTAAGAACTTGGCACATGTTTCAAACTAGGTTAAGGCATTATTTCCTTTTCTTTGTTGTGGACAGTATATCATTCACCCACATATAATGTGTGAACATGGCCATTTTTCATCCCTTTTTTTTTTCTTTCTTCCTACTGTTTCTTCCACTGAATCATGAATGACTGGCTTCAGTTTAGCATCTATCCATATCTGTCTAAAAGTCTTTTTGGTTTATCCAACACCTTGATCCTTAGGTCACCCTCATGTTGCTGGATCAGAACAACAGGGAGCACATCATTGATGCCTTCCGCCCAGACATTTCCTCTTCCTCCTTCCAGAGGCCTGTGAGTGACATGAACATTGCCAGCGGCTGCCCTCTCTTCTGCCCTCTCTCCAAGCTAGACTCCAAGAACTCCTACATCCGAGATGACACTATCTTCATCAAGGCCATTGTTGACCTCACAGGCCTTTAAGGTGTCTGATGTCGCTGCTCCGCCATGCTCCTTTCTCCAGCCTGTAGTGGTTCCCGTGCAGTACTTTTTTCCTGAGGCATGTTCCCTCAGTCTGAGCTCCTTGCCGTGCTCGGCTGAGCCCAAAGACACTACGGTGCCCAGTGCAATACTGCACTGGGCGTGAATGATGCCACTCTGCATTATGTACCAAAATTGTTCCCAGAGTTTGTGCAGTTCTACTGTAAAATAGTTGCCCTTTGGGAACCTCTCACTCTCGCGTAGTGGGATCGCTGTCAGCTGTGATTGTAACGTAACTACTTGCCTGTGCCATAGATGTGGCACCTTGCCTTTTATAGAGATTGAGAAGACTTTCTCCACAAGACAGACATCATTTAATTTCCAAGTGCTGAGCTTGTCGCACTCCCTATTTGGGTGCTTTTTCCTTTCCTTAGTGCTTGAGCTACTTGTAAGTGAATGTTTCAGGCGTAGACGGACATGGAGTCACGCTAACGAATGATGTCGATGCGTTTATTTTGCGACTGCATAGTTAACTAGCTTCATACTCCGAGTATACGCATCGACAGTCTTCTGACATTCCCTTTTAGCATTGTGTGCCTCAAATGTTTCTCTTTTCATTGGTTCTTTGTAGTGGTGGACATTGCTTGAATTTCCAAAGTCCAAAGCGTAGAATTTGGGTTTTGATAAACCTGCTTGTGAGTTGAGGAGTCTGTGTGTGTGTGAAGGTGTGACCTGTTTTTTGGCTTTCGTTTCCATTTTCGGTGTTCTTTGATGTATTAGTTTGCATGTTGGATCTGTGGAAGATACATTCAAGTTAGCAGCAGGCCAGGTTTACACCCTGAGCCTGAGAAGTGAAGGCAGTTTCATTGTAAAATCGCTGTTGAAGACAAAACCGCTAAATCACGCTGGTGTTATAATCATCCAGTTTTCCTTTGGACCTCAAATGCCTCATCAACCGACATGGTTATACACGAATAAAAGGCGCAGCCTTTAGCCTTTAGCCAGAAGGTAGTGCAAGTAGGACAGATAATCTCATGTGCTTTATTGTGATGTGGAAAGGCTGATGTTTGTTAGCATTTTGGTGTTTTCCCGTGTTTTTGGGTGTTCTGTTGATATTGTGTTGCTTTGGGCAAACATTATGGATGCCATTAAAACTATATGACTTGCTTCGGACCATGTCGATCAGTATAAACCAAGCAGGTGTTTGAGAACTCGTAGTCAGTGATTCCTGTTGTCTTTATCCTAAAAAGACTGTGGGGTTTGCATTCTGTAAATGTGCTAGAAAATGAGGAATGTGATTTGTAATGCCATTTTAAAATAGCCTTAGTCCTTAATAGACAGACAGTTCAGTGCATTTTGTCCATGAGATTTGTTTCTTTTGGTTTATTTGCAACCAGAGAAGGAATTACTAAACATATACAATGCATAACTCCTACATAAGGGCTTTTAGTATACAGTACGTCTTCCATGTGAGCTTTTTGGTCTGCTTTTTTAAGATGCCTTTATGCTAACAAAGCACCTGGACCCAGCCTATTTTCAAACCAGTTCCCACAGATATCGAAACCTCTCTGTGCATGAGATGTTTTGATAGAGAAGAAAAAAAAAACATATTGTAAATTATTGGTTTACTTTGTAGACCAACATTTTATTTGTATTGCTTTACCTTTTTATCTGTTGATTGAGATGCAGTATATGACAGTTATAAATGTGAGTGTGGTATATTGTTTAAGTATAAATAGATAAACTATACAGTGTACACAGTTTTATGACTGGTGTAGCTGTGGATATAACAAATATGAATCATAAATATATATATATATATTATAGATTTATATAGATAATAAATGTACTATTTCCTGTTGGGATGGTTTCAAAATGTGTTCGGGCTCATTTTGGGCTTTGGTAAGTTCTCCTTCACTTTGGCAGCATCCTCTGAGGGACTGAGTTTTGAAAGATCTTCCGGTTCTCTCTCTCTCGCGCGCTCTCTCTCTCTCTCTCTCTCTCTCTCTCTCTCTCTCTCTCGCTCTCTCTCTCGCTCTCTCTCTCTCTCTCGAACCTGTCTACATGAATAAATCTCACCGCCGTAGATTTCCCAGCTTGCTTTTTGCCCCAATGAGATTTCAAAGTACTTGTGTGAATAGTTCTGCAGGTGTGATGTGCCTCTGTAGCATAACTGCTTCTATACAAATGTTCTCTATACATAGCTTTAGCTAACATTGCATGTGGCCAGGGTGTTGTATTGTAAATCATATTAATAATATTCTTTGCGATTTTTGCAAAACAAACTTATTATTTTGAGTAGCTGTCACATGATTTAATAGTAGTAGTGCACACATTTTAGGTTGTGCAATTATACAAGTGTCCTTCCTGTTCTTGAGTGTGAAATCTACCGTTTGCATTCACTCGATCTGGGCTCATATTCATACGCTGAAGTGGTGAATAGGAAATGCTTGACCTTATGTGGGTGAGAACCCCCTTTTCTGTAAGAACTAACATGTTAACTGACTCTGACTTTTTTTGGATAAGCATACAGTACACTAGAAATGTGCTATTTTTTAAGTTTTTGCATACCGTTGAGATTAAAACTCACAGAAATAATAATTTATGGAATCCAGGACTGATTTTTTTTTTTTCTTCAGCTGACTTTGTATACTTTCCGAGGTTGCATTTCATAGAGGTTGCTTTAATAATCAAACTTTCTACGTAACTTTGTATGCCTTTTTCATGGTGTCTCAGTGCCACTGATCTTCCTGATTCTGTTTTACAGAGCTAGAGATGTTACTGTGAAGGCACTGTGGGTTTCTTCCGCAAATTGTGGTAGTTTATGTGCCAAGGAAGGAACCTCTGTGTGATTCATTCTGTGTTTATGGTTTAATCCTCAGTGATATCTAAAATAAAGTCTTTTCTGTTCTCTTCTTTCTCCACTCTTGTATGGTCAAGTTCTGTTTTATATCACACATGACCACATGGGGGTGCTCACGCGCCATTATTCGTTATACACTACGATACAGGGTTAATTTTTAGAAGACCAGTTGAGTTTAGCAGAGAATTATTTCCTGTTGACTAATGTGATTATTTAGTACATTGTAATGATTGAATCGAAGGTACATTTCCAAACATAATCTCTACATCATGTAAATGCATTTCTCACAATATTCCAGGAAGTACGAGTCGATTATGGGGGTTTAATAAAAGGGCTTCTCAGACTGATGGCTTTCACAGAGTCCATTGAAGTGCTCTTGAGTTCAGGGTTTCCCTGTTGGACTGAGAGCTACAGTAAGAGGTGAAGAGGGTGATGTCTGAGCAATGGCACTTTCAGCCAATCTCACACATCCCACATCACTTGATGTTTAGAGGAGGGAGGCATAGCTGAAAGTGGTTTGTTTTATCTTGTTAAAAAGTATTCAGCGGAAATTCCTTATGGTGATATAATCTTTAGAAAAACTTGTTGTTCAGTAGCCTACGAAACAATATAGGGGGAAAATAAATATACTAGATCTTTGTGTTAATCTCCAGACATGTACTGTATGCAAAAGAAAGATTTCAAGATAGCCAGTCATGAAGCATAATAGCTTAAAATGGATTAAATATGGGCTTTAAGAATTTTATAATTCATATGAATCTGTCATTGTGAAGCTTCAGTCTTTGGTAAATGGAAAAGTTCACTGTATATTATTACTTTCATCCAACATGTCAAATGAAAGGAGATGGAAGATTGCCTAAGAGGGCTTTTCTGTACAAATAAAGGTTGTTTATTGGCATCGATTGTTCCATGTTGAACCTTTGACATTCACAGAACCTTTCCATTGCACAGAAGGTTCTTTATAGAGTGAAAAGGATTCTTTAGAATTTAAAAAATTTTCCTCAGTCTATGAAAATAATGGTTATTTGTGGTTTGATAAAGCCTTTTTAAACTCCTAAATATTTTCAGACCACTTTGCTAAAAAATTTAAATTACGCCAGGATTTACATTTTTGGCCGAGCAATCAATTTTAAATATTTTTTTTATAGGTGCTCAATGTATGCTGCACGCAAATGCTACATTATCCCCTTTTCTGGCATACAAGGGCAATGGCAGAGATCTCCCCACTAGACAATTTTCAGTTAGGCTTTTTGTCCATGACTTTTCCCCTGGGCAAATCTGGAGCTCTGTATCACAGTTAACAGACCCTAATCTGAGGATTAACAAGGGGGTATTCCCTCCATCACAGCTTCCTCTCTGTGTGTAGTCAGCAGATAGAAAATGATGATCCTAAAAGGAACAAAGCTGTACAATGCTCAAGGCTTGTCAGTAGAAACATAGAGTAATGATTAATCGCAGTCACTTCATTTGAATGATCCTGATGCTGTTCCCTAAAATCATAAGATCGTTCTTCTTTTACTCTATTTTCAGTGGTTGGTTGATAATGAACAGCACTGTCTATCTTGCAGATGTTACTGCTTTCTGTTGAGCTAACTCACTTAATTTCATAGTTAGTGCCATGTTGCTTGCTACTAGCTAATCTTTTGCATCTTCAGCACCATGCTAAAAGAAGTAATATTTTCCCTTAGTTGTGAATGTGAGTTTGCAGTCTGTATTGAATTTGATGCAGTGAGAGACTGCATCACAACTGCACAAAATGTCTTTCTCTTCAGTTCTCTTAATGCAAAAACAAACATACTGAAAGACCAGTGTTGTCTTATTCACAAACATGAATTTCTTTAATTTGTAAGCACAATAGGCATAATTCGTGAAATTAATATTTATTGAAATGGAATCAAATTTT
This sequence comes from Abramis brama, assembly GCF_963993115.1. NCBI lineage: Eukaryota > Metazoa > Chordata > Actinopteri > Cypriniformes > Leuciscidae > Abramis > Abramis brama. The sequence continues at coordinate 17,244,786 of NC_139967.1, read as the reverse complement.
AATCCAAAATTAATTGAATTTAATCTGTATTGATACTCAGCCTACTTTTCAGTGATTATAAGGTTGACCATTGTTGCTCAAACTTATGCCAGGCACAAGTATCAGTTTTTTAGTACGATCATTTTGTTTGATTATACCCTCAAAATATTGTTTTATGTCAAACAGCAGCATTTTTGACCACATTAGCCCAATTAAGGATGCATTTTATATCATTAATTGTGGCTACATGTAATCATGTGAGGTGTAGTGTGTCTGTTCTTTCGTCATATTTATTGTGTACAAGACAGATAAACTGCAGTTTAATCATGTGCTGTATTAGAGAGTCCTGTTACATCATCCAGGCAGAGAGGCTTCCTCTCAGTCTGTTTCCCCTGTAACACACTGATTTCCCATCATCTCAGCACAGCAGTGCTAAAGACATCCCCTATGCTGGGGCTCATGTTACCATTTAGGGATGTACAAAGAACATTTTGACCCACTTGAGAAAACAGAGTCAGACATCCTTCTGGAGCCCAAAAACTGCTGATTTTTCTTAGCAGAATTTTTTTTCTTGCTGTTCCACAGGCTCCTTTAAGTATTGCACCTGATGCCAATGTCAACCTGCAAATCAACCCGAAGGAACTGCCGTAATGCTTAGAAAAATAAAAGGCAATAACTACTTTTTGGGTTGTCTTTTTTGCAGTGACTTAAAAAATATGATTCAAATAAAGCGTGCCTGATTGGAGATAGTAACATGCTGTATGTCGAATATGTACATTGTTTTCCTGCACAGTTAATATTTCCTACATTTCTTATCAGGGTTATTATTGTTAACTGCAACTATTGAAAAACTTTTTTTGTTAATTGAAATAAAGCTGAAATAGAATAAAATATAGATGAAAATGAGAAATGTTGGCAACTATAATGAAACAAGTTTAAGTTGAAGCGCTAAAATTACTAAATGGAAAAACAATGAAAATAAACCTAAATAGTAATTTAGTAAAAAAAAATAACACTGATTCTAATGACGATATACTGTAAAGAATAGCTCAGCAAATGAACCATTGGTTCAACCATTAGTTCAGAGTATACTGATCAACAAAAATCTAATTTGATTGGATACAAGAAGCAGTCAATTTGCTTCTATTGCTGCTTCGTAAATCTTTTTGGCTGCAATTAGGTTATACATCTCAATTAAAAGTGTGCAAAAAGACTTGAAAAATGTCAACGGGTCCAGGTTGAGGTTGAGTAAATGACAAAAGTCTAATTATTATCCCTTTGATGTGGGTGTAAAGCTCTCTTGCATCACAGAAGCAGGGCTCTGAGGGGTAGCGTAGCAGGTTTATGGCTCACAGTGGGGAAAGTTTGAGTGGTCTTTTGGGGAAGGTGACTGGACGGAATAGATCTACCTGCTGAGAGAACAGGCTCAGCACTGAAGGAATCACGCTGAGAGTGTACGGGTTTTCTAAGCCTTTCCCACTTGGAGGTTTCCATGCCTTTGATGGCTTTAAAATGTCTCTGACGGCAGCATTTGTATGTTAGATGGAAAATGTGTGTTCTATAATCATTCCATTTCCTGGAATTCATCTACATAGGCATTGGAACTTTGTCAGATAAAAATACAGCATTTAAAGCAGCCTACATATGAAGAATATGTTATTACATGTGAGGTTATGTGACTATAATTTATTAATTCACAATATAATTCTTTAAAGCACTCTCTAGTGAGAAAAAGTGAATTGTTTGTAGCCATTTCATACATGTGAAATAAGAGATGTTGCAGTTTGTTGGTTTTGTGTCAGCATCTTAAAACTGTTGGAGGCTGTGTTCAGGGAAAAGTTCTCTACTAAACCCTGGGAGATCTTTTCATGTGGTGAACCTCCAGATCTCATGCATTCTTCTTGGCTGACTTCACTTCCATGGCTGTTTCCAGTCTGCGGCTCTACCTCGTAGTTCTTCAAAAGCTTTGGTAAGGCTTTAAATTAAACTTCATTCGTCACCCTGCTTGTAATGACCAATGTGTTTGACATGGTGACTGCTCACCAATAAGCATCATTAATCCTTGGAAATAAAACATATAATTTGCTTAAATTTTTCCTTTTTTTTTAAATCAGTCTCTATTGTACCACTATATTATTTATGGTTTTTACAAGAATGAGTATGGATTCTGGAAAATTTCCCCCTATGCCACATAGAGGAATCTGTGTCTCAGAGTTCTGAAAATTCTAAAGTTCGGCAGTCTTATTAGTAAATAACTTCTGTAGAAATCGATGCCGATCAACTGTCAGTAGGAAAATACATGCGGCTCAGTTTCAGTGATCTTCTAAGGCATACTGTTGGCTGATTTGGAACACTATATACAGTAGGCCGCAACTCAAATAGCATAAACTGACATGCAATTGATCCCAATCTCATCTTTCAAAGCTAAAGTAAGCTATTTTCTGTGACTTTGCAAGCCTTCAGGGGTGCGTTTCCCGAAAGCATCGTTGGCCAACTATGGTCGCAAGTTCATCGCAATGTCCATTTAACTCTATTGGTAACGAGGAAACTTGCGACCATAGTTGGCTAACGATGCTTTCGGGAAACGCACCCCAGATTCATTAGTCGCTACAGGTAAACTAAAAGAATAACAATGTAAAACTATGTGAACTACAAACCAGTATTTCATTACAATAATACAAATTTAAGGAACATGATAAATTGGTATTTGTTGTTTTGCGTTGGTTTGGTGGTTGGATAAATTGGTTTGCAAAATCAAGCAAAATTACAGATACTTTTTGTACAGCTAAAATAACTGGAAGTGGCTGACACAGGAAGCCTTGCCATTCAATTTAAAAATGGCCAAGCATTGGAAATTTTTTTTACAGTCTATGATTGGAACACAAACATTGGGCAAAATAATACTTTTTTTATTCGATTTTTTTTTTTTATCTTATTTTTTAGTATTAGCTTTAGAATTTGGCCACAACAATCTGATTTGCTGAACAATTGGATTTACCTTTTGGACTAGACTTTGCGTTGGAATCATGCCTGTCTTAAATATTGATTTGGTACGTAGCTCACTAGACTTTGGTAACATGTCTTTTGGGAGCTTTTTAGTTGTGTAGAGAGAGCTGTTATTAAATGCTTTTTAAGAAGAGGAATACCTTAATTGGCAATGCTACAACTTGCAGTATGTACATTGGTGATTTCCAAGCCAAAATGAGAATTAAGCTTTTCCTGGTTTCATCTCCTGCTTTTAAAACTCAAAGTGTCACCTTAACACTTCTTTAACTCAGCTTGGCCTATAAAAGCAGAAGGTCAGAAGTCAAAACTGGCCCCTGTAAGGTACACACCCCAGCTCTCAAGGTCAGAAAATGGTCCAAAGTTGAAAGCAGTGCAGTTGCTCCCACGAAGTCGAGAGTATCTAATGACTCCTCAGCAGGATGCTGGATTGGTACGTAGTTTTGGTATGTCACTAAAAAGGGGCCCTGAGGTTGTCCAGGTCATGTGTCTTCTTCCTCTGCTGCATTCTAATTGGACAGGTGGCGACAAGTGGTGCAAATTCACAAGCATATGAAAGGTGAAAGGGCTGGGGGTGTAAGCAAGGTCGGATGGGATTGCTCAATGTGCAGTGGGTGGACATTGCTCACTACTGTGTTGCGGTACATGACTGCAAATGTTTCCACTGAGCACTTTGTTGATATCAAACATTAACATCAGTATGTTTTCTCCTGTGACCGCATTTCAGCATGCACGTAACTCACCGAAGCCACTAATGGTGCAAATTAAATCCAAACAGAGCAGAGCAGCATTTTCTCTAATTTCCAGGAAAAGTCTCAAAAGTATGCGGATCATGAAATGAACACTCTTAAGAGTTTTTAAAGGCCGTGTTTATCTTCTGTAGAGGGAATTTCATAAAATCAATGGTTCCTTGAGCGTGCCGAAGGCTGTCAAACAGTAACATTTAGATAATTTATGACAATCCTTTGACAAAGGAGAAAACAGCTCATTTTCTACCTTTTACCCCCATCTGGTAGTGCCTAAATTTACTATAGGCACCAGAAACTCCAGCAAATCAAAAGAAATTCCTTACAGGAAGGGAGCCATTTGTCATGTTTAAGACTAAAAGCCTGGCAAGAAAACTAGCATGCTTATGTGGCAGAAAGGAGTGAATTATGAGAGTATCAGAGGTTTATGCATTGCATTCTTTCAGGATGGGCAGCTCACAGAGCTCATGGAAACTCTCTGTGCTTGAGAGTATAGCTATTTACACCAGTTGGACAATAAAACTGAAACCCTGGCCAATATAGTGTTGGATGTTTCACGCCTATATATGCGTGGCCTGGTGGCCAATCTTCACTGATTTTACATTCCATCAGTAAGAGCAGAGTGTGAAGGTTGAATTAGAGAGCAATAGCACAGCTATACAATAAAATATTGCAATCCACACAACATAATCGGAGACATACCAGAGTTCAAAAGAGAACAAATTGTTGGTGCTCGTCTTGCTGGCTCATCTGTGAGCAGGATCACAAGTCTTTGTGGTGTATCGAGAGCTATGATATGGGTAATGCTGGCATACCTCCACGAAAGTCGAACCACATCCAACAGGAGTAACTGTCAATGCAAGATGTAGCTGTCTGAAAGGGATGTCCAGGTACTAACCCAGACTTTATCCAGCTGCCCAACTCACTGCTGAATTAAATGTGCACCTTGACTCTCCTGTGTCCACAAACACTGTTTGTCGGGAGCTCCACAGTGTCAATATTCATGTTCGGGCTGCTATAGCCAAACCTTTGGCTACTCGTGCCAGTGCCAAATGTCGTTTTCAATGGTGCCAACAGTGCAAACCTTGGGCTGTGGACGATGTGAAACATGTATTGTTCTCTGACGAGTCCATCTTCACTGTCTTTCCCACATCTGTGAGAGTTACGGTGTGGAGAAGCCCCAAAAAGGCTTAACACTTGGACTGTTGCTGCCCAGAGTGAAGCATGGGGGTTGATCAGTGATTGATTGTGGCGCAGTATCATGGCATTCCCTACTGTGCTTGATGGACGAGTCACTGCCAAGGAGTACCGAACCACTCTGGAGGACCATATTCACCTATTGGTTCAAACAGTACCCTGAAGGTGGTGCATTGTATCAGCATGATAATGCACCAATACACACAACAAGACTTGTGACAGAATGTTTTGATGAACATGAGAGTTAAGTTAAACATCTCCCATGGCCTCTACAGCCACTAGATCTAAATATTTTTGAGCCACCTTGGGGTATTTTAGAGGAGTAAGTCAGAGAATGTTTTCCTCCACCAGCATCACATAGTGACCGGGACACTGTTCTGGAAGAGGAATGGCTCAAAATCCCCTGGCCACTGTGTAGTACTTTTATCTGTTATTCCCAATACGAATTAATGCTGTGGCATGCATCATAGGCATGTTAACCTTTACACAAAGACTATTCCACTACGTAACTAACTTATTTATGGTACAGTATACGATACCGTCTTGTTTTCTTGGAAAATAAATCAAAATTAAGTGAGTTGTTACTTAAAAAAAGCAAAATGATCTGCAAATGGGGTAAGAAAAATAATCTTAACATCTTATGGCATTTTACTCATAGTAAATGCATCTTGATTTAAGAATGTTTAGATATTTGGACTGGAAACAAGATAAAAATACTAAGTAAGACAAGCTCAGTGGAGAAAAAAAAATTCCAAGGTGGTGGACAAGAAATGTTGATTCTAAATATACTTGTATGCTGTAATACTATAAAGTATAGATAAATAGATCAGTGTAGTGAAAAGAATATTTCTTGTGATGCATTTTTAGGCTTATTAGAGTATTGTGCTGTTAGCTTAGCAACATGCTAACAATAAAATAGTTTCCTGAAAGCTGCTTGCTTATGAGGTTCCTTGAAGGTAAAGATGCTGCTTAAAGGTGTGATCACGTTAGTAAAATATCTGTGAAATTCCATGGCCAAGAAAGGTCCATTGTCAATAGTGTAGCACTGAATGAAGCACAGCTCACACAGAAGCTTTCAAACCAAGCATCTTTCTGCTATATGCACAAAAAAATGTGTGTCACGTAAAATTCCCGATAGCGTGGATTCCTATTGAAATGATTTGAAAAATTATTAAAAAATTTGGCGAACAACAGTAAATTTGCTGTTTAGAAGGCAGATGACTATGTAGGCTGTAGAAAACGAGGTTGTGTACTAGGTTTTGAAATAAAAGTACACATTGTACTTTACATTTATGCTTTTGCCAGATTCTAACTAAAGCAATTTACAAATGGCAGTGGCATTTAACACTGCCATTTTGCAAACTGGGTTATTCTTTTAAAATTATGCATAACACCACTTGTGTTTGTCTGTTTCAGGTCTGTTTCAGGGCTTCTCAGCATTGTAAGCATTGAGTATGACTTCATGAAAAGTTTCAAACCAACTGGAAACTGACAAGTTTTGGCTTTTTCAGTAGACTGATTTATTGAAGAAAACCTGAAATGTTCTTGGACACCTGGTGCTTGGAATGTATAGCTGGAACACGACAGTGAAAGTAATTTTATGAAGAATTCCTCCGAGCAAGAAAATCACTGTATTAAAAATGTCTGAAGAACACTAGACTATCTTTTTGGAAAGAATTTTAATTGATTTGGATGAAAACCACAGCCATTTAGTCTACATTTCCTAATACATGTGATGTCAAAAGTTGCAAGCAATTAAAAACATAACTTTCATGGTGATTTAAAGTTTGTTGAAGTTAGTTGTCCTTGAGTCTTCAAGTAGCTCTTCAGGCTCAGCTATCTACTCAGTCTTCATCTGATTTTCCTTGCGAGATGTCCTCGCACACAACAATGAATCCATTCTTCAGCGGTTTTAAAACTTAGCGGAGGTTTGTGTGGTTAGATGTAGAGGAGGCTCTGTCTCTCAACCCCCTGGATCACCAGGCTTTATTTTCCTTTCAGAAGCATGGCTACTGTGAGACAGGAGGGCCTCTCGAAAAGGCTGTGTTTTTCTTGTCAACGGCTACTGTTTTTGTTCAAGGGGCTTGTGTTCTCGCTGATCGAGCGTTGCTGACGTGGAGAGGCATGGTGCTAAATTAAGAATTTCCCTTCACATCTGCAAAAGCCTGCGAGAAAGGGGAAAAACTGTTCGAAAAAGCAGGAACTCAATATGGCTCTCATTAGGAGGTGTATAAGCAAGGGTTTATTGCATGTCTGCAGTATGTTCAGCTTGGCGCAGACAGTCTCACAGATGTTAGCACTTTGTTGCATATTGGGCGACCATGTTCACTGATGTAGCAGCTTGATCTGCATGTTAAACAATCAAGTAACATGCTTTGTCTTCACAGCTAGTGAGAATCTTTTTTTATTGGCTTTTTGTTTTGTCTTTCCTGTACAAGATGGTGAAGAGTAGACAGGAATGTGGAGGGAGAGAGAGGGGGAACAGGTCCGGGAAACGGCACAGGTCGGATCCAAACCTATGCTCCTCTGTGAGCACGTGCACCACGGCTCCAACATCTACAGAGGAAATTGAAGGGGACGTGAGAAACACAACTCAAAAAGTGGGTCATTTGGAAATAAAAAGGATGATTGTTTTAAAGGAAGGTAGAAATTTCAAGAATATAAATACAGAGCAAAGCACAGAATACATGACGTTCCTCCTTTCTCTCAGCTCTCAGGAGGTATACGGACGGAATGGGGACATGGGTCTAACAAGGCGAATGGTATGATTGAAGACCACAAATATTTAAAAGCCAGCAGAAAGTACAGGTTTTAGCCTTTAAAAAAGCCTATCATTTTGGATACAATTTAAGCAGTGTTGAGGAAGCTATTTTGAAACAAATAGTAATAATTTGTAATTAAACAAGTCAAGTTACTCTTTTGAAGAAATAGTTAGCTGCAGTAACAAAGTAGTTAACTACTTAAAAGGAAAAATATCTATTTATATAAATTATGCTTTAAATTGATTAAAAGTGACAGTAAGACACTTACATTGTTTACATAAAATTTTCTGTTTCAAATAATTTATTTTCTTTTGAACTGTCTATTCATCATAGAATCCTGAAAATAGCATCACGGTTTCCACAAAAATATAAGCAGCACAACATTGTTTTTCAACATTAATAATAATAATTATTTTCAACATTGATAATAATAAGAAATGTTTCTTGAGCACCAAATCAGAATAAAATGATTCCTGTGACACTGAAGACTGGAGTAATGGCTGCTTCAAAAATTCAGCTTTGCCATCTCAAGAATAAATGACTTAAGATATATACATATATATATATATATATATATATATATATATATATATATATATATATTAAAATATATAAAAAAAAATTAGCTAAAATAATATTTTACAATATTACTGCTTTTACTATATTTTTCATTAAAGAAATGCAGCCTTGGTGAGCATAATAAACTTATTTCAAAAACATAAATAAAAATCATACTTATCTTTCCCCACAAGGATGGCAATACCAGAAATCTTTTGATCCTTTTTAGACTGTAAAAAAAGATGGACGACGCTCCTTTACTCTCTTCCATTGTAGAAAAGTGAAGCTGCCAATGTCCATTTATGGCTAAAAGTTTTGTATCCTATATGTATGACAATTTCATTGGGTTTTATGGAGAGGGTACACCATCTCCTAAATCCAACTGGGAAAAAGATTTGGAGTGTATTTTTGAACAACATTCTCATGTAATGTTCAATCGACTTAATGTGGCGCTGCGCATGCAGCCTGAACGGCGTGTGACATCAAAATACAGCGAAAGCGACTGCGAAGCACAGCTTTCGAATCACTTTCACGATTTTTGATGTCATACGCCAAATGGTCTGAGCAGTATGTTGGCTTTTTTAATTTGCCATGAGATTTACTTGGGCAGCGCGAGACAAAGCCTGAAAGCGCTAAATGTGTGAGAGTTGGCAACCCTGTATAAAGTGGGTTAAATATCAGGTTGTTGTTCACCAAAACACACAAAACACACCTGGCAAATGAACAGCCAGCCACATGTACTTTTTGACTCTTGTGTACTTTAGTAAGTGTTAAAGTGAATCACAATGTTCTGCCATTGTAGTGAATTCATCCAACCGGATGTTTATTCAGTTATCTTCTTTTGTGTTCCACAGAAGTTGGAAAGGCATACAGATATGGGACGAAATGAGGGTGAGTAAATGATGACAGAGTTTTCATTTTTCAGAGAAGTCAGCATATTTCTACTTTCAGTTACTTACTCCCCGAAACCGCTTATTACTTTAAACACCTTCTCTTAATTTTTACAGATTACCTCTACTTATTTATTTAGCTCTCCAAACATAGCCTACAGTGAACGTTACACCTCTTAAAATAACCTTCTACTTTGATCTTGTCACTAACATACGTTTACAGGGTCATGCACCTACACGGGCACCTGGAGCATGCCTGTAGTTTGCGTGGTAGGATGTGTTGTTCTACGAAAATCACAGTTATTTGGTGGTTACACTTATGTTTGGAGGTCTGAAGTAGAGGTGTTTAAACAGTAGCATTGAATTATATAACAGAAGGAGGCTAAGAAAAGGAGAGGACAGCATAAGTGGTCCCTCTGTGGTTCTAGGGAATGAGAGAGAGAAAGAAAGAGAGACATGTTGAGTAGAGGCCTAGACACCTCTACAACATGGTGAACTCATTTTGCCCCTCTGCTGGATGCGGTAATAGAATGGGGAATTCACAGACCCAAAGCTGTGAACGCTCCAGCACTAAATTTTGTTTCAGTTACTCTGAGAAGAAATGGTTCTCATTGAGGACAACTCTAGTCAATTTTCCTCCGTCTAGAAGCCTTGTGGGACTTGTGTGAGGAAACCATTGTTATGTGAAATATTTGTTTTTCCTCATCCTAAATCTTAAACTTCGGGATGTTGTTATCAATCATCTCAAAAGAAAAATGGAATAAAAACAAAAAGTGATCCTTTACAATAAGGTATTTGTTAACATCAGTTAACATGAACTAACAATGAAAAATACTTTTCAAAGCATTTCAGCATTTAAAGCATCAAAGCATTTATTAATCTTAATGTTAATTTTAACATTTACTAAAGTTATTTACTATAACTTTATTTTCTAAAGTTGTATCTGTTGACCTGAGCTAACATGAACTTACAATGAACAGTTGTATTTATATTAACAAACGCTAACAAAGATCTATTGCTCATTGTTAGTTAATGCAATAATTAACAATAACTAATGGATCATTATTGTAAAGTGTTACTTAAAAGTTTATATTATAGGACTTTGTAAACAAGAGAAACAAGTGCATAATGAATGAAATGGTGGCCCACAGACAGAGGAAGTCAGGAGAGACATTGATGGATGACCAAGGGTCTCAGTAAAACCCTGTAGCATGGCACAATGCTTTGTATAAACATACAAAAAGTAGCAGGGGTTCACCTAGACTGTGAAATGTCTGCAAACCTTCTGGCAAGCCACAGGAAGTCATGACCTCAGAGGGAAAACAAAGATGTACTGTTCGAGATATATATATATATATATATATGCTCTGAAATGGCCTTCGTTTAAGACTATTAGTGTTAAAGTCACTTTTTCTCTACATCCACTCAGATACGGCATTAAAGAAATATTCCAGATTCAATAAAAGTTAAGCTTGCTCTAATACCGTATGTCCTTCTTTATTTAATGGACCACAAATGGAGAATTAAAAAAAAAAATGTCCTGCTTACGCTCATCCATATAATGGCAATGAATAGCGACCAGCATCAAGCTTTTTAAAAAACACGAAAAGTATCACAGATCGTCGCTTTGCCGTGCACTATGGCCAAGGTCAGAATTTTCGTTAAAAATAATGCATACAATTTCATCATATACCCCGAGAACACTTGGAATTTGACTCGTGTGGCATGGGATCATTTCATTTTAGGGTGAACTATCCCTTTAATCTGCATTTATGGCAGAATTGCCTTTATAAAATTACATAAAAAAATTAAGTTTACATGAGGCGCTTACAATGGAAGTAAATGGTGCCAATTTGTGGAGGATTTAAAAGCATAACTATGAAGCTTATAATTTTTTTTTTTTAAATATGTACTTTAATTTTATTTGTTAAAGCTTTATTATTACGGCTGTAAAGTTGTTCTAGTCATTTGTATGGTTGTTTAGGCATTGTGTTGTCAATGCAATTAAGCTATAAAACTGGATATAACTTTACACAGAAAAGTAAGCTTTTCCTCCCATACACTAATATCATTATGCCACAAGTGGTCTGGACTGATCTTAACTTGTATTGAATTTGGAATATTCTTTTTTTAAGTTAATGCTAATCAGGTCCTTCATTTCACCTTGTGTAAAAATAGTTTTAAAACTAAGGCACGTCTGGTTCGCTTATTCGCAAAACCTATACTAATGTCTGTAGACATCTTGTTGAACTCTTAATTGGTGCCATGTGCACTGACCTGTGGCAGCATGTGCCCCTGTTTTAGGTAGGATTGACCCTAAGAGGAAAGATAAACAGTGAGGAAGGTCATAGATCTCCATTTCTGTTTCAATCCCCAACTGTCTTTTGGAATCCAGAGAAATGCATAGAGAAGTATTTCATCTTCCTTTTCATCTAAAGACCTCTCATCTACAAGTTAACAGCTTCCCGAGCCAGGTTTAACTGCCAGACCACTGGGTAAATCTGCTGGCTAAATATTAAAATATGGATAGCCCCTAGAATAAATGGACTGACTGAACTGACTAAATCTAAAGATGTTTTTAATATAACAGGATTTCAACACCATTATCACGTAGTTGACATTGTGTCAGAAAAAGTGAGAAATGTAGGTGAACTGCGTTATTTTCCATCTGTCTGCAATGCACCCGGATAAAGTTAAGCCTGTGAAATTGTCCATTTACCCCTTAACTACTTGAAACTTGATCATTTCCAGATGCCACTATTCTGTTCTAGCCCTGAGCTGCAGCAACTTGAATGCAAATCACATATTTCAATGCACAGTATTTTTTGTTAGTTATCCTGAAGTAGTTTCTTTGAAGATTTGTGACTTTACTCTTGAAGATGATGGATAACAGCTTATTTTCCCTTTTCTATAGAATGACGGTTGTGACAGTATGTCTTTGTAATCCATGCAGACGGTGAGATGATGTCCTTATAAGAGGACACAAGCAGAGAAAGATGCATATCAACGTGATCTCATTAGTAATGGCAGGTATTCATATGTAAGCCGGTTCTTCTAGCACGCATACATTTTCATATACATTTACTGGATAAAGACAAAAAATTTACATTTACATGCGCCTATCTAAAACATAGGCGTTTAAGCAATAAATGTACAAATTCATTATAATATTGAATTCATGGAATTAAAATGTTGAATTTGATAGTATATAATGTTTATAAAAATTGTAACAAATTTTTGTCGCTTTACATTTATCTGCCTATAGGCTACACTACCATTCAAAGGTTTGGGGTCAGTAAGATTTTAACGTTTTTGATATACGTCTCTAAAGGCTGCATAAATTCTGTAATTAAAAGTGCAGTAAAAAGTTATATTGAAAAAAAAAAAGTTGCTATTTAAAATAACTGTTCTATTGTAATATAATTTAAAATGTAATCTATACCTGTGATGGTAAAGCTGATTTTTCAGCAGCCATTATTCATCTTCAGTGTCACATGATCCTTCAGATATCATCCTAATATTCTGATTTGCTGCTTCTTATTATCAGTGCTGAAAATGATTTGTACTTTTATGAAGCTATGCATACAGTATGTAAATATTATATATATATCTTTATTACATGTTTCAGCGTACATATCCATACATGCAAACATTATATACAGTACAAATAAACCTGAATCAGGCTAGACATTTTTTTTTTCTTCATCAAATAGCACAAATGTCACTTTTTTTGATGGCAAATCCAATTCTGTCTGGATCAGAAGGAATGTTTTGGTTCAATACTGAGAATCCACTGGAGACATCATTAGACTCAGTCTACAATGAGGATGGGTTTTCAGCAGCAGTCCACACCAATAGAATCGATTAACTTTCACAGTGCTCGTTCACTACAAAACGAATCATTCCTATACAACATCTACTCGTTTGTTTCTTTCTATCTTTTTTTCTTCAATCGCTTCCTTTCTGAAAGCAGTCTATGGCTCCAGGCCTGAGCTTTTAAAAGCTCTCAAATCTGGAGCAGGAACACTCCAGCTGGGTCACGTTATTGTTGCGCTTCCCATTTTTCAAAAAAACCTAAATTCGGTCCTTTGATGTTAGCATTAGATTGGCACATTGGCCACGGGACATGGTCCTTGGGATATACTTCATGTTTATTATAATGCGACAAATAGCTCAATTACCTAGAGTATTTCTTATTTGTTCAATCAAATACGGTTAATTAATCATAACACACTTTTAATAATGTCATGTTTCGAATTAAAGTTGAGAAATTTTTAAATAAAACCATTCACAGAAAATGAAATTCGAAATCAGACTTCCCGTCTCTTTAGTTAAATTCAGTCTCAGGTTTGTCCACCAAATGTGAATAGAGAGCCTGTAAGGAAGCCTTTGTGTATGCCCTGAAATAATAAAAAACGGATGCTTAAAATCAGCTGAGCAGTGATGTCACTGGGGAAGCCCTGACCTCAGACAAAGCCTGAGGAGGGGAGCCCAGCGCCTGGAACAGGGCACTATTGTCCTTATGCCACTGTATTGAGACTTTCTCAGGTATCCAATGCTTTCATTTGGATTGTGTTGGTGCTTTTTAGATGAGTCAGTTTTTCTGTGGTATTGGCTTCTACTTTTCCACAGACAGTTTACTTTAGAACTTTGTATGAGAGAATGAATGAACAGACTATGAGTAAGGCGCAACAGAAGTCATAAAAAAGAGTTATAAGAGAGGAAGAGACAGCTGTGTTTCCTGCAGTTTCTGTTGCTACTGATTGGGACACATTCCAGTGTTACTCTGGTCCTGTGATTAGAACAAAAAAAGGCAGTTGAGAATAAATCACCTGGCCTTCTGATGCAGTTCAGATGACAAGCCCCCAGTCTCTGCTTCATTGATGTGTAGTTTTCCCACAAGCAATACAATATATTGTAAATAAACTTGATTTTTGAAAGCATTTTGACTTTCTCTCAGCCTTCATTGCCAGTTATGTAACAGTGTTTGGATACTTAGTTCACTAACACAATGTTCCAGCTTGCTTTCAGGTTCAATAACAGAAAATGTCTCTCCTCTTGGCACTGTGGCAATGTACACGAAGGCTCGCTTTACAGGATATAAGGCAATATTCTGAATCTCAAAATGAATTCTAAGATAAAAGCTAAACCTATCCATCAGAAACAAATGCCAAAAATCACTTTTGTAATTGAGAGAGATGGCAGGAAATGGGCAGTCATCTGCTGTAGTTACTGGATGGTTAAAAATGGTACAATACCGTTAAAAAGTTTGAGGTTGGTAAGATTTATTTATTAAGGATGCATTAAATTGATCTAAAGTGACATAAAATACTTATACTGTTGCAAAAATAAATGCTGCTTTTTCAAACTTTCTATTTATCAAAGAATCCTGAATTATTATTTTTGGGGTGGTTGATTATGATTTCACTTTTCTAACTTAAATTAGTGTCTAATGTTGCTGTTTGAGCATAAACAACATCTGCAAGTTAAAATGCTCAAAGTTCAAAGCAAAGGGAGATATTATCTTTTACAGAAATCGCTTTTTAAGGACTATAACAAACGACTGATAGGGACTACACAAGCTTCCTCCCGGGTTAGTGACATCAATTTACATAAACCCCACCCCTGGAAACACAACAAAGGGGGTGAAGTCCATGAGAAGAGGAAGAGTTGTTGTAGTAGAGCACATTTGGAAGTCTGCTCAAGCTGTCGCATCCGTCTTTTCACATTTCTTGCAATACAGTATGGACCACAAATGGCATGTCACTCTGTAGGCATCTTACAACAGTTCCCACACGAGCGATTTATAGATTATCATGACAGAATATGCTAATCAATGACTTGAAGATAGTTAACTCCACATCAGCAAAATAAATTCATCAACTAACCATTTCTGAAACGTCCTGTTGCATTCTACATGTTGTCACTTCTTCCTGAGTCTCTCCATCTTTGTCCGACTCCGGTTTGAACATAAAAGGCAGAACAGTTTCTGACATTTTAATGCATATCTGCTAGTTGCTAAGACACAAGCTCTTGAAGCTCCACCCTCTGTGCCGGGAGCAGCAGCTCATTTGCATTTAAAGGGACACACACAAAACGATGTGTTTTTGCTCACCCTCAAAAAGGGACAATTTTAACATACTATGAAAAATGATGTGTGGGGTATTTTGAGCTAAAACTTCACATACACACTCTGGGGACTTCACAGACTTAATTTACATTTTGTAAAAAGGGGCATTATACCACCCTTTTAAGCAACACAACTATTTTCAACATTGATAATAATAATAAGACCTATTTCTTGAGCAGCATATTAGAATGATTTCTGAAGGATCATGTGACACTGTAGACAGGTGTAATGGCTGCAGAAAATTCAGTTTTTCCATCACAGGAATAAAATAAATGTTAAATATATTTAATAGAAAACAGTTATTTTAAATTGTATTAGTATTTCACAGTATTACTATGTTTACAGTGTTTTTGCTCCGATTCCAAATATTTGAACTGTAGTGTATGTATTTTATTCTAACTTTACTATCACAGTTTAAAGGGATAGTTGGCCCCAAAATGAAAATTCTGTAATTTATTCACCCATATGTCATTTTTAACCATTTAAGTGTTAAGAATATTAACACTTCTTAAGAGTTTTTATTCTCATTTGAGCACTGTAGGAAAAATGTTGTGTATCGTGGGTTGTTCTTTTCTATTCAAATGCAATGAATGGAGACTAAACATTTCAAGCCGCAAAAACACCATAAAAGTATCATAAAATATAGTCAATGTGAAACCATATGATAGTTTTGTATGAGAAATCAGCCTCCGTTTATTGTATCCCATGAAGGATGAGAGTCATATGGGTTTGTAACAACATTTTTGGGTGAACTATCCTTAGGGAATGTTGAAGATGTCGAGACCAGCTCATTCAAGTCAAGGTCAAGACTGAGACCATGAGGTCTGAGTCGGTTTAAGACCATATATTCATGGCCTTGGTCTTGTCATGGACTCAACCTCATGTGGTACTGGTCTTGACTCAAATAAGCTAGTCTCAACTACAACTCTGCCCGTAGGTAATGTCACAATGTGCTTCATACCACTTTAAGTATGAATGCCATGGCTGTTACAGCAGAAGGTGGGAAGAATTTCAGGACAATGACAGTGACAGAAGCTAATCACAATAGCCAAAATCCAGAAGAGAGAGACAGACAGACAAAGGAAGGTAAACCTGGTTCCAATTATCAGAGTATTATTGACGCATATGTAAAAGGATTATTCTATATACAGTAAGTGTTTTGTTATAGTCATTATAGGTGTGAAATGCATTTACTGGAATAGTATTATTTTTCTTTTCCAGTGAACACTTCTGTTTACTGTTCTTTTGCAATGCTATGCACAGTTCTGTTGAACTGCTGAAGGATTGTAAAGACAGATTGTGAATATATTCTTGTCATGAGATTGGAGACCTTTTTCCCCAGACACTCATGATAATATTGAAAAAAACATTGCAATATACCTACTTCTCATTAAGTGTTTGCAATAGGTCTGACATTTTGTTATCAGCATGAATGGATTAATTGACTTTGATCCACATCCATTATCATGAGTGTGAATGTGTCCATATGCTCTTCTACAACCTGCACTGTATGTGCTCTATATATGTTTGGCTCTTCTGCACACTGATATCATTAATCTGTCTTCAGCTTTCATTGAAATCAGTGTTCACTCAATCAATAGCATGTTTCATTTACACTGGAGGATGGCTTTAATGATGATCTCAGCCGTGACAGTCCTTAGACACATGACTTGTGTATTGGTTTTGCACACGAGTCTCCCCATTTGGAAAAAACCCTCCAACCCAGAACAAACAATTATAGAGAATCTTTGTTGAGCTGTTAGAGATGTGGGCTGACAGGGAAGAGATGTCACCAATGGACTCGCAGAATGTTGCTGGCAATTACAATGAAACTGGGTCATTCCCCACGGCTAGTTCAATACATAATTACACAGAAACGCCTCAATCCAGCCTCTATTCTTACTGGCTCTGCGGCACACTCATGTAGGAGTCACGCCTGGAGTGAGAACATTTCGGAGAGGTCCAGCTGTGCGTGTGCTCAGGGATGATTTTCACTTCAAGTATCTCTGCCCAATTATGGGCCATTTAGCTTCATTGCAACTTTTGGAGTTCCCTTATCTCTGCCAAGGCACG
Source organism: Abramis brama (assembly GCF_963993115.1). Classification (NCBI taxonomy): domain Eukaryota; kingdom Metazoa; phylum Chordata; class Actinopteri; order Cypriniformes; family Leuciscidae; genus Abramis; species Abramis brama. The sequence goes on along the minus strand of NC_139967.1, from coordinate 17,227,448 downwards.
AAGGCCTGGGTTTGGTTTTATTCTAATGAATAAATTATTGTGAGATGCAGACCTTTTTTTGCAGAAATCAAACATGTTTTAGAGAGCTCTTTTGCAGAAGATAAGTGCGGTAAACTGTGCCACTTTTTACTTACCCTAGGCAAGGAAAAATGAAATGGAGGTCCACTATATAAACTATTTATATGCTGTAGACCTCCATTTCATTTTACAACTAATTATCTTTTCAGGATGCCTGCTATCATCTGAAATAAAAAAAGGCAATTTATACAGGGTAAGTTGTATCATTGGGGAATGATTTACATTTCAAAAAACAATGATCTCATTTGTGCATAAAGTGTGATTCTAGCAAACTGTGACACTAGTGTATATTATACATGTTAATGTATCGACAGCATCTAAAACCTAAGTATTTTACTTATTACAAGTTTGGAAATGAACGAATTTATAGATATTTTTAACATTGAATTTGTGAAATGAATATGTTGATTTCAATGTATTTTCAATGAGATCAATTAAATGTTAAATAAATGTGATGACATTGAACTTATTTGCCTAATTTGACATTTAAAACCATTTTTTTCTGTTCTGTGTAATAGCCATATTCAGCTCATTTCGAAGGATTCTAGTCACCCAAGCTGACTCGTTAAAATGAATGAAAATCATTTTCAAAATTATCACTTAATTATGATTATTTTAACTAAAATTGTTTTTGTTTCTTATATATTGTTGAGAAATGGTTAGGTTTAGATCAGAGTGGGGTGTGCATACATAAATACTTTTACATTTTAGATGCTTTCAATGCTACAAATGCTGATATGATATGAAATTAAAAATAACATAAATGAGAATAAAGGAAGTTTAGTAATACATAATCCAAATTCTAAAATCTTGCTGTTTTGCTCGATTTAAAAAAAAATATATATAAACCACCAAGGAACAGGTTAATATTTAGAATATGTAGTGAAATAATGGTCAGCATTTTATAATAGTATTTGTAACAATATATGTCATTCTTTTGTTACAAAACGTACAACAAAACGTACTACCACAATTTGAGTCACTGGCACACTTACCTCAAGACATAAGGACTCTAATTGTACCTTGAGACAGGCAGCTATGATTCCTCTACCTGGGAAGTATGAGAAACGCCATCTGGTTTGTGTATCCTTTGACCTTTGATCTGTTTTCGAAGCACACATCTTTTAGGATTTAAGCTCTTAAACTCACTTCCTTTTCCATCGTCTAACAAGAGCCATGACAGTACAAGAGCCATAACATCTTCCAATGATTAAAAATCTCTCCCAAACACCAATGCCATTGGTAGCAGAAGCTGCAAACATTTATCTGAAGCAGATGTTGCTCTAGGCTTAATTATCTTTATTGATCATTATGTAAAAAGAACCCCTGCTGACTGAGTAAAGAAAACCAATTTGAGATGGTTTTTGTGTCTGTACTTACCTTTAGTTTAAATGTTATCTCTGCTAAAAGCAGAGTAAACTTAAAAGCCCAACATATTTAAAAAATTAGTTTGACCTTACACAAGAGTACACTTTACGGGATGAACATGTGTATCAGTTTATCGGATGAGTACTTTTACTCAACAACATAAAAATAGCTTTCAACACAATTTCTTCCAATAATTAAGGTACCTCCCTCTGAATAAACCCCTTATCAACACAGACCAGAAATGTTCATTAAAACATTTACTAGCAACCCAGTCAATCCAAAAATCTGTTTTATTTTGATCTCTCTTGTTATGTAAATCACAAGTTTCATCATAAAAGTATCAATGTCTAAGATCTGGTGAAGGAGATATCCAGAATACCCAAAAAAGAGACATTCTATAAAGAGATTCCAACAAAAGTTCAGATATAAACTCACAACTCAGTAAAGATGATGGTATATAAACAACTGCTTTCCTAGATCACACTGCCAATTCTTCCAGCATCCCTCTTTCACCTCAGCAGTCCCGTGTCTTGATGGAAGAGGAAGTGAGTTTAAGTTATGTCAGATGTTTGAGCCCATTCATTATTGATAGCAAGCTAGGAGTTTTTCATATCTGTTTCATACATTGTGAACTCTTAAAATGTAAGTTTGTTCATTTAAAGATGCTAATATACACAGAAAAAAATTTTTTTGAAGTATTTGTGCTGACTTAAAATGTCAAGTTTAGTTAACTTGAAATGTGAAGTTGAACTAAGTGACAACTCGGATATTTGAGTTGACTAAACTGTACTTGTATTTACACACAGATACCAGTAAGGGACATAGAAAGTTACGTAACTGTATGTGCATGTCTGCATGATCACAAACCTTTGTAGATGTTCTGCAAACTCCAGCCTCAGGAATTACAACAGCAGCAACAAAATATTTCATATTTATGTCATGTGTTCTAGCTCAAGCACACCTGGTGCAACTAATGAATCATTTCGATTACAACTGTAAATCACCTTGCATGATTCATTTAAATACTCTTCTGCCATACATTTTGCATCTGAAAGGAACACTACAAATACATATGCAATAAGGTCAGCCGCAAAAATAACCCTGTCCACGCCTTTTCAGCTCTATTTTGCGTGTCTTTAGTAAATCCTGACAGTATTTAAATCCCCTATTTTTTAATGCTTGCTAGTGGAAGCTGTTAGTAAATTTGGCCCTTGTATTGGATATTTTAAGTACAAATTGTTTTGAGGTTATAAATGGCTAAACATTGAAAGAATTGCGACTGAGAGGTGGAAATGTATTAGGCTTTCCCAGCACTAATTACTGTTAGATAGCTGACATATGACTGACAACCTGAGTTCAGAGGTGTTTGTGGTAATTGATAGCCAATTGTGAAGTGGCACCGCCTCTCTGAGGTGACTGACTGGGGTCCAGAGTCAGCGGATGATAAAATCTGTATGGACTGTGAGGCGTGAGGTTAGCCGCACTCTCCTGAGGGTCTTACAGGGCAATCAGAAGCTGAAAGTGGAGGGGCTGATCTCTCGGGAGCTCCAATTTCCACGTGTACACAGTGCCTCTATTGAGCCCAATATCCACCAAAGCACTACAAGCTCTCTTCAAAGCAGCAAAACACTAAAGCAAGATGGATTGCAGTGTTTCATCAAAGAAAATAATCATTCAAGTGTGTTCAGCTTAGTTGGACATTTTTAGGGTTTGAAATTTATAGACAGAAGTTTGACTGGGAATTATAGGCCAGAGTGACATAATGCCTCAGACAAAGTGGTTTGAATGTCTGTTCAAAGCTTTCCCTTTGGACAAATTAATTAGCCTGTTCTAAGAACCCAAAGAACCTAAAATCACTTCACATTTTCATTCTTAGAGCTATTCTGAAAAGATAGTTTTATTCAAATATCAGATGACAATGGTAATGGCAGATAATTTGGTAGCACTTTTCCTTACATTGTTCATGTTACATTCTTGGGCTGGTAAGATTGATTTTGTAATGATTTTGAAAGTCTCTTATGCTCACCAAGGCTGCATTTATTTGATCAAACATTCTGTAAAAACAGTGTTGTTGTGAAATATTATTACAATTTAAAATAATTGTTTTGAATTTGAATATATTTTAAAATGTAATTTATTCCTGTGATGACAAAGCTTAATTTTCAGCAGCCATTACTATTCATTAGTATTCAGTGTCACATTATCCTTCAGAAATCATTCCAATATGTTGATGTGCTGCTCAAGAAACATTTCTTATTATTATCAACGTTGAAAACAGTTGTGCTGTATTTTTGTTGATACAATTTTTTTAAGGATTCTTTGATGAATAGAAAGTTCAAAAGAACAACATTTATTTTGTAACATTATAAATGTCTTTACTGTCACTTTATCAATTTATATTCTTGCTGAATACAAGTATTATTATTATTATGTTTTTATCATACTGGCCCAAAACTTTTGATAGAGGGTGATCGAGAATGATAGAGTATATTTAAAAAATAATTCTCGGTAAATAATTAAACATTTTTAGTCATAGTGTTAAATTGGTCATTAGTGTTATTAAATAACATAATCACTAAAATGTAAATTAGTTTAAAATCAATTTGTTACATAATACCACCAAGTAGAGGAGTGGAGCTTGCGGTGTAAAATGTTTTTCTACTGAGACAGACCATTTATTATTACCTCTGCATCCATGGGAAACGCTTTAGGGATTTTCTTTGAGCACAGGAGCGAGAGGGAGTTTTATTCAGCTTGATCTCTAAAAGGAAAATTCAGGAGGTCTCCCCAGGGAAAAGGATACTTCCTCCAGGTCTGCAGAGTTCACTCAGGGATGTTCTTGTAGTGTGTACTTGACAGCAGAGCAAGCTTGTCTGCTGATGAGGAAACCAGATTACCTCAAAAATGTAGTGCAAGAAGGAGTAAGAAAGATATCAATGGATTATTCATACTCATTTTATAGATGCTCCCCTAAGTGAAAGAAATCAAATACAATTGCTTAAAATGAATCTTCATTTAGTCATTTAGCCATAAAATTGGCAGATATACCTAAATAAGATGTATAATGGCTATGTAGACATATAAATGTTGGATACTGGTTGTAGACATATAAATGTTGGTCTTATTTAATTTCTTATTTTTGGACATCATAGTTCAGTATTGAACTATCCATGTGGATCTGGCAGTCATACTGAGGGTTTTCTTTTTCTGAGGAGGAGGTAAAGGGAGTCAGTGCCTCCTCAAAATAATTTGAATGAGAAAAGGTGCAACATTATAAAAATGCCTCAAAATATATGATCATAGTGTGTGAATGTCATTTGCCTCCTTTGAGCTCATTGAGATTCTAATCATGCAATGAATTTGAAGGGGATATTTGCTGAATGGGTCAAACTGGTAGAAATGGACAGAGTAATTACGGATAATTAAGTAATTACTCACCCACTCAGATATCACTAGTTTTTGTCACAGCTGTATGAATTTGCTTGACATTATATGGTGATGTGTAAGTGAATTAATGGTTCAAAATTATAATAGCCAAACACTTTTTGTTCTTTCAATGGATTAAACCCCTCAAAACTAAAGAGGACATTGCTGGATAGGGTAAATTAGTGAAATTATTTCCCTTCAGCCGGTAAAGCTCTGGACAGTCTCTGCATTGGCTATTGGGTAAGATTGTTAATGAAAAAGGAAAGGAAAAATACACAGATGGAATTGTTATTGCAGGGTGGATGTCATAGCAACAAAGCAAGAGACTGAAAGACAAAAACTCCCTCAATATTTAAAGCTAATTCCTATCTATCTAGTGTGTGTGTGTGTGTGTGTGTGTGTGTGTGTGTGTGTGTGTGTGTGTGTGTGTGTGTATACAGTTGTATTTATTATGCAATTATGCAAGTTTGCAATGAACAAATCAAACAAAGCGTTTTCCCCAATTTCAGCTGAAAATGCAACTTTTATTGACTTCTGCAGTCTCAAAATGATTCAACCCCTTCATGACAAGCATCTTTAGTACTTAGTATAACACCCTTTTGCTGTTATGACCTGCTGAAAACGAGATGTATAACCAGACACCAGCTTCTGGCAGTGTTTCTGAGGGATCTTAGCTCATTCCTCATGAGCAATGGCCTCCAGTTCAGTAATATTCTTGGATTTGCGTTTTGCAAGCGCCTTCTTCAAATCCCACCAGAGATTTTCTATGGGGTTCAAGTCAGGTGACTGTGATGGCCACTGCAGAATCTTCCATCCTGGGTGCCATTCTGCACCCAAGCCTTGGTGGAATTTGAGGTATGCTTGGGATCATTGTCTTGTTGGAAGGTCCAATGACGCCCAAGCTTCAGCTTCCTCACTGACGGCATGATGTTTTCACCTAGGATTTCCTCTTGTGCTTTTGGGTCAGTAGTGGTGTACGTCTTGGAGTTGGCATGGAAACCGCATGCGTTTAGTACGTGCCTTACTATTCAAGATGAAACCTCAGTGCCTGTTGCCACCATGTCTTGCTGCAGGTCTTTTGCAGTCACTCGAGGGTTTTTCTGAACCTGTCTTCTCAGAAATCTGGTAGCTTCCTTTTTCTGCCCCGACCAGGTAGAGTAAACACTGTTCCTTTAACTTTGAACTTGCGAACTATGCTTCCAACAGCAACGGTGTCTTAAGGAACATTTAGGGCCTTCGCTATTTTTTTGTATCCTATTCCTTGTTTGTGAAGGGCGATGATATATTCTCTTAACTTTTTGGACCATTCTTTTGACTTAGCCATATTTCTAACATGCATTCAAACGTGACACTCAACAAACCTACCCTGTTCAGATATTGTGTTCTAGCTCAAGCACACCTGGTGCAACTAATGAAACCCTTGATTAATTGCATCAGGTGTGCTTGAGACAACAGCTGTTTTACAGATTTGTGCTGTTGTGAGGGATTCTATTCAGGGGGTTAAATAATTTTGAGACTGCAGAAGTCATTAAAAGTTGCATTTTCAGTTAAATTTGGGGAAACCACTTGACAATTGTTATGTTTATCTATTTCAGCTACTTTTGTTTGATATGTTCATTGCAAACAGCTGAAAGATTGTACATTTTGCCAATTAACTTGATTTGCAATGGGGGTTGAATAATGTAGATTACAACTCTGTGTGTGTGTATATATATATATATATATATATATACACACACTGATCAACCACAACATTAAAACAACTGACATGTGAAGTGAATAGCATTGATTATATCATTACAATGGCACCTGTCTCAAGAGGTGGGATTTATTAAGCTGCAAGTAAACAGTCAGTTCTTGAATTTCATGTGTTGGAAGCAGGACAAATGGAAAAGCTAAAAGATCTGAGTGACTTTGACAAGGGCCAAATGGTGATTGCTAGAAGACAGGGTCAGAGCATCTCCAAAACGGCATATCTTTTGGGCTGTTCCTGGTATGCAGTGGTTAGTACCTACACTCTCAGAAAAAAAGGTACAATTTTGTACCAAAGAAGGTACAAACCCTTGTCACTGGGGCGGTACCTTTTACTGGTACAAAATTGTACCTTAATATAGAGGAACAAATTTGTTCCATTCCAGTTTGTACCTTAAAGGACATGATTTGTACCATGGGCAAACCAAAATGTACCTTTTGTTTTTAAAAACTTGTTGGTACAATATTGTACCTTTTATCAAAGGTACAAATTTGATCTCTTAAGGTACCGCCCCAGTGACAAGCCCCTTTGTACCTTAACTGTGTCAAATTTGTTCCTACGAGAAAGGCTATTTTTCTATTGAATAACAAGCACATTCAACAACTGAATCAAAAAGGCATCAATTTAATAATTTCTGTAAATACATATCAAATTCATATGAACATTTGAATACTTTCATTCCAACTTACAGTAAAGTATATCTTTGTGTAAATACATCAAAGATTTCACAATACAATAAAGACTTAGCAAAATTAACAGAATATCACTTCTTTAAAAAGATTTGAAAGAATTTAAAATGCAAAAATGTTACAGTACATAAAATATATTTTCTTATCTACAACAAAGCTAGACTTGTTTTTTTCCCCCCACTTTTCACACAATACCCTTGCATTTATTTAACTTTTTAAAACACCATCATCCAACCCGAACTGCTCGGCAATTTCAGATCCCTCCATTTTTACACTGCTGAAGATTCTCCTCTCACTGAATACACGTCCAGTCAAGACATTCCCAAGATCTGCACAGTGAGTTGAGATAGCCGGTTCTTCCTGAACATAATGAAGAATCAATATTAGTAAAGACAGATGTAAATTTATTAAATTTATACTTCCAATGACAAGCTCAAATTTCACTTCTAGACTTAAAGGGATAGTTCACCTAGAACTGAAAATTCTGTCATTTACTCGCCCTCAAGTTTTTCCAAATCTGTTAACTTGAACAAAAAAGATATTTTGAGAATCGAAAATTAAACAGTTGATGGGGCCCCATTAACTTCCATAGAATATTTTTCATACTATGGAAGTCAATGGGGCCCCATTGACTGTTTCATTTTTTGGGTGAACTACACATCCTTCAACATCTCGTTTGGCATCCATGTAATGTGCTTCTATAACGGATTTCAGCTTAGCCAACCTCAAATTAACAACCTCAAAAACCTCAACCTGAAAATTATTTTGTTAATTACTCACCCTCATGTCATTTCACACCTATAAGACCTTTGTTCATCTTCGGAACACAAATGAAGATATTTTTAATGAAATTCTGAGAGCTTTCTGTCCTTCCATTGGGAGCAATGCAACTAACACATTCAAGGCCCAGAACGATAGGAAAGACATCATTGAAGTAATCCATGTGACTCCAGTGGTTTAACCAATTTTATGAAGCGATGCAGGTGCTTTGTTTTAGCAAAAAAACACAATTTAACACTTTATTTATTAGGGGGAGCACTACGACGCATGCGAATTGTGTTGACTCAAGACCGGGTGTTGTTCCATGAATGTGCTTTAGATAATATTATTTTGTAAATATAGAGGTAAATTATGCTTCTTTTTTTTTTTTGGCAAAACAAAGCTTACATCGCTTCATAAAATTGAGGTTAAACCACTGGAGTCACTTGGATTAGTTTAATGGTGTCTTTACTACCTTTCTGGGGCTTGAATGTTTTAGTTGCGTAGGCTACCAATGGAGGAACAGAAAGCTCTTGGATTTCATCAAAAATATCTTCATTTGTGTTCCGAAGATAAACGATGGTCTTACAGGTTCGGAATGACATGAGGGTGTATAATTAATGACAGAATTAAAAAAAATTACTGAACTATACCTTTAAGAAATCCTGGAAACACCTTAAATCAACCACAGCATGCATTCGGTCCATTTTCTGGAATAACTGAAATGCAGATAAGAAAACAATTTTCACACACAAAAAAACTTTCTGCATTTTTACATTTCCCACAAAGTTTTAAATGATTCACTTAAAGCTTCATATAAAATACCCAGAAAAGTAAAATGTTAAACTAATCCATTTGAATTGAGAAGTTTGGTAAAAAATGTCTGAAGAGACTACCGCTTAGTATAATAAACAGATTAAATTTAGGATTTTATTCACATTTAAACATTGAACAAACAGAAGCTCAACCGCACTTGCTTTGACAAGCGAGAACAAACCTCAGTGGTTCTTGCGGAAGCTCAAGCGTGCTGCAAAACACATGAGAATGAACATCATCGGTTTTCGCACGTTTAGCAAACATGATTGAGCTTCTGTTTACTGCAACTGATGTGTGAATTGATGTATATTTTTATGTGAATAAAAGCCTAAATTAAATCTGTTCATCATATAAAATGATTGTATCTCTACAGAAAAACTTGGACTAAACTGCTCAATTCAAATTATTTTACGATCTCTTTATTATGGTAGCATTCAGGTATCAAAAGACATTTTGAAATTTAATATGCAAAATGGCAATGTAATATATAAAATGGCAATGTTCTTATTTAAATTTACATTTTCCATACCATATGTGCAATGTTTGGGGCAAAGTGACAATTCAAATTCAATAATATAATTAAATTAGCCATCTCCTACACTTGTTTTAACATATACCGGTAATTTAAACATATTACAAAATGATTAGAGATGTTTAAAGGCACAATTCACCAAAAATTAAAAAAACTCTGTCATTAATTATTCACTCTCATGTTGTTCCAAACCTGTAAGACTTTCGTTCATCTTTGGAACACAAATGAAGATCTTTTTAATGAAATCTGAGAGCTTTCTGTCCCCCCATTGACAGTCCATGCAACTAAAACTTTGATGCTTCAAAAAGTTCATAAAGAGATCGTAAGACCAATCCTTTTGAATCGAGCAGTTTACCGTAGTTCAAATTTTCATAAGACATGATCGCTTTATATGATGAACAGATTTCAGAAGCTCAACCGAACATGCTTGACACGTGAGAACAAACCTCTTTCTCAAACGTGCTGCGCAACACACGAGAATGAACCTCATTTGTTTTCGCATGTCAAGGGAACATGCTAGAGCTTCCTTTTACCGTATTATCTGATGTGAATTGATGAATAAAAGCCTAAATTCAACCTGTTCATCATACAGCACAAATTTTAGACTAAAACACTCAATTCATATGGATTAGTTTTACAATCACTTTAGGAACTTTTTAAAGCATCAAAGTGGTAGTTGCTTAGCTGTCTATGGGGGGTCAGAAAGCTCGTAATTGATGAAAGAATTTTCATTTTTGGGTGAACTAATTAACCCTTTAACATGTTCAACGTAAAATTGTAGCAAAATGATAATTTAAATGCTATTTTCCTTAATTGCATTTACACTCACAGTTAAGACACTTATGATTGCATTTTTATTAAATACCCACGATGAACGTGGCAAAATTCAATCTGGATTTAAAAAAAGGATTCCAAGATGATCTTTGCATCAAGTGCCTTAACTTTGAGTGTAAAAGCAACTAGGAAAAATAACCTAAATTATAGTTTTGCTATAATATTTGCTTGAACATTTTAAACATCTAATTTCTGTAATACATTTCATTTTCTATTTTTGAACTTAAAAAAAATTCAATGTATGTTTTAATTTTATGTTAAAGCTAGTGTAGTAATGCAAATTATTATATTATTGATTTTGAATATTTTTTTGCTCCAGATGTTGCACATATCATATAGAAAATGTAAATATAAATAGCCTACAGAAATACATTGCCATTTTACACATTACATTTCATATTGACATTTGGTACCGGTATGCTAACGTTACCATACTTTGTGAGTGTCAGAGTTTTAGGTGAATATACTTTCAGTTAAGTGACCGAAATCTTTCAGAGTTCATTTGAAGTGCAGTTACTGTGCTTTATCAAGATTGACATCACTCTGTCATTATGGCAAACATTTTGTCTTAGAAATATTCAACCTCATCAGAAAAAAGAATATCATAAGATTAAGAAACTCAAATAACACATTGTACTGATACTTGCCTCACAGCTGAGGACGCAGGAAGACTTTCAGATGACCAGCACTGACAGTTTACCATGCAGTTTACCCCATCATGATCTAAAAATCAAAGACACATTAGCTGAGTATATGACATCGCATTCAAAAACAGAACGAGTGATCAACTATTTTATCTGCGCACTGTTCGTTGGCGCTCAATCACGTTGTTCCAAAACCGCATTGTGGACTAATGTAAAGTAGGCTACACCAGCATGGCACCTCTGGTTGAGCATTCATTTACAACAATAATGTTTTAAATGTGAACTTACGACACAGAAACTCAATTGCTTTAAAAATTATGCAGACGGCTATCACTGACTGGATTCGTACAAATAAGCTATTTAACGTTACACTCGCTATTATCATGTTGAGTAGCTGTAACGTTTTATACATTTTATTTGGTTAAACATAAACATAAAACCCACCTTTGAATTTCCTCTTCTCTTCGTCTTATAATTCGAGTCCAGCCACTAAAGTACTTCTGACGAGGGCGGAGGCCATGGCTTGTGGTGGTGCTCCGTGCTCGTAATCTGCTTCCCGAAGTTCCCGCTCTCCGGTCTATTTGAAAATGCAGTAACGGCTGCAGCAACCTTGGGCAATAAGTTTCATGTCGCCTAATAGCAAAGTTAACATTTAACAGTTAACGTTATGGTGGATAATGGAGAACAAACGCCATATATTGTACACGTGATGACTTAATAATAGTCAATAATTGCATTAAAAAAATTAAAAAGTGTAACGTTATAACTTACAAGTCAAATGGCTAAAAAGCATTTGGAGCAAAGCAACTCGCTAAAATAACGTTAAGTGGCTGAAACATTTATATTTTAGACTTGTGAACTAAATATATACATAAATTATAAGAACTCACCTTTAAATTTCGTCTTCTTCAAGTTTGATAAAATAATCTCGACCGCACTGCAGCCGTGTAGCTGCTTCCCGCTGTCAGTTCGGAAATTTCCGTGGCTGAAGCGATTTCGACCAATCAGTGTCTTGTTGCTATGCAAAATACTCAACACAGCAACCAATCATGAATGAAATAGTAATTTGGTCCATAACTGTACCCTTGATGTGAGAACAATTATGTACCTTCATTTCAATTGTACCTTAACAGGTACCAAACAGTATCATCAGTGGTCTTTCCTGTACCATTAAAGGTACTATTATTGAAAAGGTACAAAACTGTTCTTTGAGGAACATTATTTGTACCACCGTGTACCTTTTTTTCTGAGAGTGTACCAAAAATGATGCAAGGAAGGACAACAGGTGAACTGGCGTCAGGGTCATGGGCGCCCAAGGCTTATTGATGCATGTGGGGAGCGAAGGCTATCCGTCTGGTCGGATTGCACAGAATAGCTACTGTAGCTCAAAATGTTGAAAAACTCAATGCTGCTCATGATAGAAAGGTGTCAGGACACACAGTCTGTCAGAGTGCCCATGGTGACCCCTGTCCACCTCCAAAAGTGCCTGCAATGGAAACTTTGCAAAGAAGGTTGTCTGGTCTGATGAATCACATTTTCTTTTAGATCAGGTGGATGGCTGGGTGCGTGAGCGTGTTTACCTGGAGAAGAGATGGCAGCAGGATGCACTATGGGAAGAAGGCAGGCCGGCTGAGGCAGCGTTATGCTCTGGAAATGTTCTGTTGGAAAACCTTGGATCTTGGCATATGGATGGATGTTCATAAATGGTATCATTCTGTATCAGTATCATAAGCAATTAACTTTGATATACCCGAATCCAGTTATTATAAACTTCTGTTAGTGGGCTATATTCAATAACATTCTCCCATAAATATGTTAGCACAATTTAGAGATGTCTAAATGAAATATGACCTCAGCAGGAAAAGTAATTAAAAACTCTGTGAGTGACATGAACAATAGAATGGCAATAATCTAATACACCTCCATAAAAGGGGGGCCTAACTGACTTGGCATGATTCAGAAAAAGAAGCAGCGACCTAAATCTGAAACAATGAAAACAATTCTGAGAGACAAAATGTTACAGCTAATTTAAATTAGGCCTGTCTGCCCTCTGTTACACATTCATTTAATGACATTTCTCAATGAAAAGCTGAAATTGAACAGGATTGAATTTCCCTTCATGCTGTGATTACAATGGGATGATCAAGGGTGAGAGAAGCCATGAATATGATTCCCAGTGGACTATAGAGTGAATCTCCCCCTTTCTATCTACTCTCAGACCTTAATGATCCTCAATCAGTTTAGTCGTACCCTAGTCTCCAGATAAACACATTTCAGTAGCTCATTTATTTTCATGAGTTTCGGAGATAGACCTCGCTCTTTGCAGCTGTCACTCCTGATTTTTCCATATTGCGCTGACACTCTGTCCAACATTATAGAGCATGGGGCTTCATGCGTCTATACAGGTGCAAAATCTGGTCTTATTGCCATAAATAAGCTGAAGGATTGTGGGTGCATGTGCATTTGCATGCTTTAACCTCATATCCTATAAACATCTATAACCTCTAGAGCTTGTGTCCTCTGTTCCCTTGGCAACCAAATATAAAATCTCAGAAAGGATAAGAAAAATGGCATGCACTGGCCAAGGGAGGGATGCTTTATGATTTTTGGTTGGGTGCATTTGAACAAAGACAGAAATCTGGTCCTTTTTCACAGGGTGGAGAAAAATAACCCTTGACGGTAATACAAGCTGGGCCCCTTCAGATAAGAACCTTCTCCTGTGGTTCAGTGATAGCAGTTTATTAGAATTATGTGTTACTCCTCAGAGTCGAAGTAGGTTGGTAAGGCTTTGAGAAAAGACAGACAAGATAGACGCGATTTTAGTTCTGATACAGGAGATTGAAAAACAAATGCATAATGGAATGTTACCGTCATGTAATTGCTGGAAATGGAAGCATGAGAGAATAAAGACTAGGTTACCTTTGCCTGTGGCTAAAATTTGGCTTTGAAAGAAAATCTTTTCATTTTAAAAAGTTTTCATGGATGATATTCCATTCAGTAGCAAGATAAAACAAGGAATATGATCCATAAAGGCTTTGAATTTATTTGACTAATGGTAAACCTTGTTGCCATTGCTCACGGAAAGCTTTGATCTTCTGATGGACATTTTGTTTCAAAAAGGATTTTGGAAAAAATTGTTTTACTCAAAGAATAAACTAAAGCCTCTTACCCCACATCAAGGGTATAGCTTGGGGAAACTGAGAAGCTTTGAAAACTGGTGTAATAGATATGTCCTCCAACACCGGCAGTGATGCATCTGTTGGTAAAGTTTGGTGAGATAATTAAAAAGCTGAACAATTTTTTTTCCCAGGTTCCCCTTTTTTGTGTTCATGATGGTTGCTTAGCCAAGTACAACTATGTTTGTGGTACGTTTATGGACTTGACTATTTTGTCCTATGTATTTGGATTGGAATATACATTTCATCAGTTTGGTAAAGCTCCATGCTTTACCAATTGAGCTATAGGAACATAAATTAGGAACTTTAGTAACAAAAGTAATTAAGTCAGTGATCATTCCTTTAATTTTTTAAGTTAAAGTAAGAGAGGGGTGACTGTCATTCTGGATGTTCTCAGACGAAAATGTGTTAAATTGTCATTCGCCTTGGGAGGGACATCATAAATTGTGCAAGACTTTGATTTGGCTGGTTTCTCTTGGATCTGTCTCGAAACATGTGTAGGGAAGGGGACAGGTTATTTATTTTTACAAACAGCCATCTGTCGTGGCAGATTGCAAAATGGCTGCCCTCTAAATATGATTTGAATCCAGAGCAGGACACAACCCCAAAGAACAACACACTGGGGCTTAAAAACTTTCCAGAATAATGTATTGGCCTAAATTTAATTTGCATATACATTTACATTTTTTATCTGTTGTCATATTGTCTAATACAACTCTTACAGTAAGCATATGTTTTATGATTGCCAATTTGATACTAGTACATCAACCAGATAATTTTTTCTGAGTGTAATTCATAATGGTTCCTTTCAGTTCATAGAATGGCTCCCAGGGTTAACCAGGCCATTATTTGTCATGCAGTACAACACCAATTGGTTGATGACCTGAACAGACATATATATATATATATATATATATATATAGAGAGAGAGAGAGAGAGAGAGAGAGAGAGAGAGAGAGCATTTACTTTTATAAAGTTCTTAGAGGACAGCTCAATGAGGACAACTTTCATTAAAATTGAATTGCTGAGAATTGAAATGGATACATTTAATTTGGCCCCTACTGCACAATCATTACTAAAATGTCACCAGTGAGATTTTTCCACTGAATTAAAATACATAAGGCAAACCACATTAACTGTGTAACTCTTATAGGTTATCATGGTGTGAAAATACATCAATGCAATACATCTTCATAAAGATCTAATTAGAAGTAGGCAGTCTAATACACTTTACATTCTTGTATTCCATATGCCCTAAAATGTGCAACCATTCATTTTCATAAATGGTTGAAATCCAGAGACATGCTTGTATAAGATACTGTATCTTCATGAAATTTACAGGTTTATATGTGGACCTCACAAGTGGAAAAATAAGGTTTGGATTACAGAGCTGTCAATCAGTCACTCTGGTCTAGATATGGACCCACCAGGAAAACGAGCAAACAGATGGCTTGGTGTCTTGAGAATGAAGCTTCCTCACCCACCCCCCAGAAACCCCGAAAATAAACCATTGGTAAGATACTATAAGCTCCTTGGATTTGTTTAAACTCCTCATCCAGACTAATGGGGAATTCACCACAATTTACTGCTGGTTCTTAATCTTGTGCATTAACCATTCTGATTGACACATCACTTCTGGTGTGTAAGGATACAAAGCAATCCTTTTCTCATTTTGAAATTGCATTAAGCATATCATAGAGACACAAAAATACAAAAAACAAAGGTATTTGACAAATATTTGGTCCCATATTTGCAGATGGGTTGAGCTCTATTTTTGGGGCAGGCGTCTGATCCTGTGGACCTAAAGCTGTTGAGGGGACTGGGGACTTATACTCAAGCAGGTGTCCCCACTGTCATCTGTCTCACTTCTCAGGGGAACCACCAGCAGATCAGCAGCAACCTTCTGACAATAGAAGACGAGCAATGATTAACTTTATTCCCATCTAAAAAGGTACATTTTATTACTATACTATGTGTTTTGTGGAAAACTGTTTGATTTGCATTATTGCCCTTAGAATTCAATGCATTCTCCAAAATTTCAGTAAAATAGTGTGTTCAATTTACAAGCTTTCTGATAATCCAGAAATTAATTGGTTTTCAACCTCCTGAGATCTCTCTGTTTATATCATTTTCACAACAAAGCAATAAGATGCTTCATCAAATATTTATTTCGTTTTCATTTACCCATTTTCTTGTGAAATTTAACCTGACAGAAAAAAAATTCCCAAAAGCCTATACACACCCATATGAAGTATTGATCTATACCCATCTAAAATTAAGCAGCACTCTGTTTTCATACATTTCAAGTGTTCTTGTTGGATTTGGCCAGGGTTCTGCTCACATCTCCCCCCTCTTGACCTGGATAATAAGATTAAAAAGCCCTCTGATCAGTAATGCATGCAACATCTCTGAGGGAATATTTTGAAAGCTCTGAATGTATTTAGTGTATAATGCTGACTGTAAATCACAGAAAGACTGACACGCACTCCATGGTGATTACACAGTGCTACTGTGAAGATGTGGGTCAATCTCTGAAGGAATTGCGCATGGTGGGAAGTGAGGATAGATGAGGAAAGAGATGACAGAAGGGAGATGGCTTGAGCTCCCATAAGGATTCCAGGCATGCTCAGGACTGATATTGAATCCTGGTCTTATGCATGTCCTGTAAATAAAAATCTACTGCAAACAAAGAGACTTGCCTCTTAACGCTTTTATCTGGTGTCGGAGGAAGGCAAGAGAGAGCGAAAAACTAAATGATAGGGTAGGGAATCACATTCTTTGGTATTCTGTTTTAACAATGAAGTGGCATTGTTGGCATTTGGTTTTATAGAGAAGGCTTTGCAGTAAAGGTCAGGAAGACTGCACCTAGATGTAATTTAAAATGAAAACAGAGCACCACAGACTTAATGACTGCAATGGTGTACTGTAGGTTTAGTAGGATAGGCCACATTGAAAATCAGAACTATAAATAATCAATGTTTTAGTATTTAGAGGCATAAAATGAATTTGACATATTTAAGAATTAAAAGACAGGGTTATTATTTTAGTTTTTATTCTTATTAACTTTCAGTTTGTCATTTCATTTCATTTTAGTTTAGTTTTTGTTTGTGTTATCAGTATTTTAGAACTGCCAAAGTTAATGCGCTAACTGGTATGATTTTAACAATTTCACAATTGTATATCTATATAGTAACATTTTCATGTTTATTGCAGGCAGGCTGTAATCATTTTTAGTTTTTTACCATGTATCAAAATATATTTTAATTTAGTTTTGCAGTCATTAAAATGTAATTTAGTTTAATTTTTCCCAGTTATTTTTATTTATATATTTATTTTTTATTTTAGTTTTTTTTTAACAAAAATAATACTGTTCTAAGATATAGTCTCACATACAAAGGAATTCTAAAATTAATGTTGATTTTCAATTGTTTTACATTACAAATGTTGTGCTCATCATTAGTTGAAAGGCACTGCTTGATTCTGTACATGTCACATGCACCTTTACATGTGCTGGTTTTCATTGGTTAGATAATCTCACTTCACACTTTATCCATTATAGTGGACTCAGATCTCATGGTGCTGCAGTGCAAGGATGAGCAAAGGCTGTGCCTTTTTCTGAACTAGAATCAGTCTGTCTGGACGTGGGATTAAAGGGTGAGGAGGGACATGAAGCTTTTTAGACAGCTCAAAATCTTCAAGGACTTTGCACGCAAAGATGGACTGGTTGTGATTATCAACCCCTGTATTAGTGGTGTTGTTACTTGTTGAATCAGGCTCAAAGTTGCCTTTGCACTACAGAGTTTGTGTTATGGATAGAGTGTTGCTGTGTGATTCTATGGATACTTGGCTTAAACTATTCTAACAAACCAACAAGTGGAAATTATTTTGTGCCTTCCTTTGTGTTGGATTGATTTCAGATCTCAAAAGCTTCCAGGGTACGGTTTGATATATTTCATTAGGCTTAAAGGCAGCTGTGTTGGAGATACTTAAAACCACAAACCAGAACACACCTACTTTGAAGTTCAGCATAATTCATTGTGCTCACGTTGCTGATTTGTGTATGACATCATGAAGGATGTGGTGATGTTCTGGTCCAGGAGTGGAAAGGCTAGTAGCTTTCCATTCAAATGTGAAGTTCACAAGCTAAATTCTAAATTCAGAGCTGCGTGCTTAATCATTATGAGTCACTGCAACCTTAAAGGGTTAGTCCACCCAAAATTGAAACTTCTGTCATTAATTACTCACCCTCATGTCGTTCCAAACCCGTAAGACTTTCGTTCATCTTCAGAACATAAATGAAGATTTTTAGTGAAATCTGAGAGCTTTCTGTTCCTCCATTGACAGCCTACGCAGATTAGATTTACCTCAATCAAATTTTTTTTTTTTTTTTTTTTTTGTGAATCCTTAATATTTTTACATATAGACATGGTAATGTATGACAGTGATTTCATTCATGTAGCTCATTTCCTTCTGGCTAAATACATGGTGTTACACCTGGTTTCCCCTAATCAAAAAGACATTAGAATCTTTGAACCTTGGTAAGTTAAATCATATTGGCATGATTTATATGTATTATCTGTTATACCTTGGTAAATAATAAGTTAGTGCTTGTTTCAGAAATAACAAACCTTCAACAAGATATACTTTCTTATTTGTAAGAGTGCACCCATTTCAGTTACCAATAGAAACGGAAGGCTAGGACATTGCAAATATTGAATAAGCCTCTGAGCTGTCACAAACAATGATCTACATGTGCGAGTGTGTTCTCGTGCCGCCTCTGAAAAGTAAACTTTTATATGCGAACCAAGGAAAGCTGTTAATGATGAGTGTTCAAAGAAAAGAGAGTGTGATTTAAAGGCTAACCAGCTTCCTATCTAAGTGCTACCAGATATGATGGAGATTTTGTCCTCCTGTTAGTATTTACTGAGCTTAACGAGAATATATGAGATGAGATGGTGGCTAAAATTCACCAAGGAACCCCATGAGCATCATGGCTGTCCAAAGATAACAAGCAAAACAATGTGCTGCGAGAGACAGAGGCACTGCGGATAGTGGCTTGCCAAGAGCGGCTTTCCGAGGTATTTGATTGCAGAATTGCTCCTGAATTACCTTGGCAAGAATACAGGTTACACTCCGTTGACAGGGAGAGGAACTCATGCCAGGAGAGTAGTGGGTATCATTATGCTATCATGTTTGCAGGCTGTTTGCCCTACTGTTGTGTTAATGGCTTTTCTTCATCTTTTATCATTTCTCTGAGCATGTTGAGCATTTGGTTTATTGTATTTTAAATTAAAGATAATTAGTCTACATTTCTGCACACAATAAACCTCAAGCACAATGAGGAAAATTAAGCTTCTTAAAGGGCCAGTCCACACATAAATAAACAAACTGTCATCATTTATTCACACTCATGTTGTTCCAAATCTGCATAGCAAGGACAATTTATAGTGCCTACATCTGCTCTAAAAAGGACCAAAAAAATATGATAAAAGCAGTCCATTAGACTCACAAACAAAAAAAAAAATCTTTGCTCACACAAAGCTATCATATGACACTTTTAGGGGTTTTTCCCCCTTTTTTGAATTTGACATCTACTGTTGACTATGAACAATGTATATCATTGAATATTTTAATGCAAACTGTTTCTTTAATTCTTCTTGCAGCATGTTACCTGATTCACCAGCCCAAATTACCACACATTTATATAAGCCAGAATAACAGGCTTTAAAATTAATTATAGATGATATTTTAACTTGCTAATTATGGATATTGCACCATTCATCGCCCCCATGCTTTCCCCCTATCCTGCTTATAAGGTACAGGTTTGCTGTATGAGAAATTACTACCTATATACTTCTTTGTCAAGTGATGCATTAAACAAAAGTTTCATTGGAAATCATTGAGTGAAGAATGTAATGATAGGTTTTGCTGAACCAGAAAAGGCAAGATTGGTGATGCAGACCATGTAGTTTTGTAACCGAGTTGTTGAGACAGAAGACACCTTTTGAAAGTTTTACAAACCACAATATTAAGTGTTTAGAGTTATATTCAGTATTCAGTTGTTTGAACATCCCTGTAACTTTTGAGCAGCCTTAATGGCATCCTTTGATTTAAAGGATAGTCCGTTGTATTGTGTTAAATAATTGTTTTGGCTCCATGACTCCTGTTTATAACTGTCCAGACCTCTTCCCTGACTGCCAAAGGCTTAAACTGACCCTAATGGGATGGTTCTAATTGCCAGGATCAAGAATATAATTGCTCTTAAAAGCTGTAAAGTGACAGGAGCCTGTTTGGACAGAGGATTCTTTGTAGAAAAAAGCAAATACTCTTGAGTTTAAGTGTTGCACTGCTAAGTCAGCACTTGTCAGGTCTATAGACAGCAGTCCATAGCAGGCATAGTTTACAAAAATAATCAGAGAGGTTATGCTCTCAAGTTAAACTCAAGTTTGCTTGATACGTAAATAATCCCTCCCTAAAAACAAATATGAAAACCTTTTGCGCTTCTCAAATATCTTGACCATTCTCAGGCTGTTTGTTTTGTTTTGTTTCGGTCTCTATGAACAACACTCTTGGCTTCCTTGTAAGATACTGTATGAGACTAAACTTCCACAATGAAATGTCCGTTCTTTGATGACATGCCAATCTTGGCTCCTAAAATGGGTCTAAAAAGGGTTGTGAGCTGAGCTTGCGTGACACATAACGGCCAACTAGAGCAACTGAAAACACACAGAATACACACTACCCAGCTGTCCTGCTGCTCCCCACTGGGCTCTGGCACAAACAAAACTCATTTGGCCTCAGCTCCCCCGAATTGAACACAGTGTCCATGGAGAGAGAGCTTCATCTTTCCACAGTCAAGTGCACTTGGCACCCAATTAATGACCAAAGGATGAGGGAAAAAACACCTTCCACTGCACTTTTTGCTGTGGCCGTTTGTTTTGACGAGAGGAAGATTAGCCATCAAAATAGACAGGTAATGCGTCCAACTCCTCCAAGCTCAATAAAATTGTTTTTCTTTCACTAAAATGTGAAGAAATTGAGTTTTTGAGTGATTGAGTGTTATTTACAGCTAGGGTCTCTTGAAGACCTTTTCTTCTCTCTGAGAGAGCGAAACATTCTGCCATAGGATCCAGTGCCAGATGAAGAGCATCAGTGCCAGCTCCTTTTCATTCTTCACAACAACCAGTGGCATTATTTAGTCTGCTGTGTTGCTAAAAACAGGCTCATCGATGCTCAACGACACTCAGCGCTCCAGATCCATGGGACCGTGTTTAAGCATTCTGACATCATACTCTCTCAGACGCTCTTGAGTAGCAGATGACCATTCTGTCACTTCACAAACAAGACAGAACTTCTGCTGAAGATGAGAACTGTCCATGGGAAACAGGTGAACTCCTGATACTTGCAAGATATTCCAAACGATCATGTGAGACTGTAACTTTAAGCTCAAACTGTGACAGAATAGTGTTCCATTACATGAGCACTCAGTATTTAAAAAAAAAATGTTCAATATAGGCTCATTGGAAATATGTGCTTCTTACTTAAATTGTATTAAAACTTCAAAAGAGGTTTATATAACCATACAATTTACAGTGTCCGGCTGAAATGAACACTAGTGGCAGTAAAACACAAAAAACTTTTGTTCCTTTTCACACAAAATATGATTGCGTGGCAGATTATGGTTTAATAAAGATTTATTTTTCCATCGTTCCTTGCACAATACAGCAAAACACTTTTACCATAGTGCATGGTTTACTTTGTAAACTAATACATTTTAAATTTTGTATCGCATAACTAGCTCCATGAAATAGCCACAGCACTTGATAAAACTGTTCAAAGAATTGTAGAAGCAAGCTAAAATGGCATAGTTGCTACATTAAATGTTTTTATCTCACGTTTGCTTTTGCTAACTCTATCGGTTGGTTTAGGGTAGGGTTATTGGTAAGTGGTATGTTATTTTCTAAATGTAATAAAACATAAACCGCCACTGCATAAGCGCCACACACCAAAAATGTTCCTAACTGGTGCAATACTACAACAACCAACATAATAAAGCATTGCCAGATTCAAGTTAATCTGTTTTGGGTCAAACTGAATGTGATTTTAGTGCCACTCACTATACATTTCACTTTGAAAGTGTCATGAAATATCATGAAACATAATATAATTCCCAATGAGCTGGGGTTTTTTTTTTTTGTGTGTGATTACAATGATTAATTCATTTACTGTCACTGGGGTGGTACACTTTCAAAAGCTACACCTTTGTACCTAAATATTGCATATTAGTACCTCATATTGATACTCATAAGTGTAAATTTTAGAACCTTTTTAAGGGGTATCATCCCAGTGACAGCTTTTGTATAATTTTGTCTGAGAGTGTATCAAGATAAAGTTAGTAGTATTTGGCTGGTCATGTGATCTTAAAATGGCTGCCAGCATGAGGCAGCTACTCCATATACAGTAAAACAGCTTTTATTAGGCAATATGTGTGACTTGTGAGATTATACATCATTTTTTTCAAAAGTGTTTAATTATTTATTTATTTAATGAGGAAAAAACACGTATCAAGGACCAAATGATGTAGAGCTGTGGTCCGGAGACGTGCAGCAGCTGTTCGGGCATGTTCTTGGCTCTGTGGCTGTAGTGTTTAGTGTCTGTGTTGCCTCATCCAAGGCTTTCTTTCCAGTCCACCATTCAACTATGCAAAATGGCCAGACACTGGCCTGGTCCGGTAGTAATCAGAGAAGCCTGTCTGCCCTAGAGGACAAATAGGATTTAGCATGGCTTGGATTCTTGCTCTTTTCCCAATGACAAAAAGAGCACAACCTCCTCAGCTTTCCTCTAGAAGACTGAAACAGTGAGGTCATTTTCTAAGTGTCTCCTGAAAAGTTATCCTTCATCTGATGGTTAGACCTGACCAGACATGAAGATTGCAACGGCAGCGAATCAATCATTAAAGTGTTTAGGTCCATTGAAAGAAATCCAGAAAGAAAGAAAATGAGAAGGTGGTGACTCATGCCTACAGGATGAGGTTGCTTAGTGTTACAGATGGTCTGGGTAATGGCCTGGACAAATAGCCTTTTCTCCAGAGATTAGACATGGAAGTCTTGGAAAATGTGATGCGTCCAGGGTCAGGAGTGTGTCAACATATGCTCATATGATCATGCTCCTCAACTACATCAAACAGATTCAGTAAGATAGATCGATAAGATTAAACCAACTCTTTTGTCTAATAATATGGCTCTTTCGCTCTGAAGTTAAAAATAAGTTTCTGCAGAAGCCATATGACAGTTTAAAATTTGTGTATGGATGAGGTGTTAATGAATTGAAATGACAAGAAGTGTCAAATCTACTTTAAGATACTGTACTATCTTACAGAAAAACCTTCTGGTCAAACTTCTGAGAAAATTGCTTCTAAGAATATCTTAGTGAAAAGTAGCACTTGTGTGTGTACATGTGTGCATCTTAATTAGACAACACTTCAATGAGTATGTTGGCACACATTTAATCACCCATAGTGTTTTTGAAATAAGTCTTTTGTGCTCACAAAGGCTGCATTTGATCAAAAATACGATTATATTGTGCAATATCCTGTCCTATAACTGTTTCTGTTTTATTACATATTAAAATGTATTCCAGTGGTGGTAAAGCTGAATTTTAAGCAGCCATTACTCCAGGCTTCAGTGTCAAATGCTCCTTCAGAATTAATTCTAATATACCGATTTGGTGCTTGATAAACATTTCTTATTATTAGCAATTTTTTGACATTTGTGACCCTGGTTCACAAAACCAGTCACAAGTAGCATGGTTATATTTGTGGCAATAGCCAACAATACATTGTATGGGTCAAAATTATAGATTTTTCTTTTATGCCAAAAATCATTAGGATATTAAGTAAAGATCATGTTCCATGAAGATATTTTGTAAACTTCCTACTGTAAATATATAAAACATTTATTTTTGTGAGTGAATGCAGCACAATCGCAAACATAAATGGACAACTTTAAAGGTGATTTTCTTAATGTTTCGATTTTTTTGCACCCTCAGATTCCAGATTTTCAAATAATTGTATCTCGGCCAAATATTGTCCTGTCCTAACATCAATGCAAAGCTTATTTATTCAGCTTTCAGATGATGTATAAATCTCAATTAAAATTTTTTTACCCATGTGACTGGTTTTGTGGTCCATGCAGGGTCACATTTATATTTGACATTTTGTTCTATAACAGGGGGCATCTTGTGTGTGTGTGTGTGTGTGTGTGTGTGTGTGTGTGTGTGTGTGTGTGTGTGTGTGTGTGTGTGTGTGTGTGTGTGTGTGTGTGTGTGTGTGTGTGTGTGTGTGTGTGTGTGTGTGTGTGTATGCAGGTTCACACACAGGCTTAAAGTGTCTCTGCTGCGCTTTAATCCTTTGGATGAGGATAAATGGAAGAGTGTTTTCTTTTCGCCAACATAAAAAAAATATATATTTTTTTCATTTCTCAAGGTCTAAATGTCAAATGGAAATTAGCAAAATATACAGACAATGGCTTTCTTGTAGGAGGATAGAACAACAACTGGAGTGGATACAAAACAGTATATCATTAAAATAACCCTAAAAATAAAGAAGAAATAGTTTGTTGTCCCCTAATCATCTTAATATGTAAATCTGCACATTGCTATAGTTGCGTGCACGTATGGTGTCCGTGTGCATTCTGGTTTTTGCACAAACACAAGCAATCATACCAGCAGATTAATAGAGCATGGATATGTGTTTACTGCCACTGCTTTAAGAGCTCCCAGGAGGCAATAATAACTCTGTGTGTCAATAGCAGGGCACATCACAGACGGCCAGTATGGTGCTACCATATGCCAGTCTCAAGAGGAGGGATCGTGATAAAATTGTCTCAACTAGGGCTGTGGAGAGAGGGGGACAGTGGGTAGAGACACTCTCTCAATCATCAATGTAGGTGATAGTGGGTAACGGTAACAAGAGGAGTGGAGGGGTCTTAGGTCATTGTGGTTGGTAATATTTAATGATTCATTGCGGAGCTTTTACTAGTATAAATGCTTTCACAATGCAGGTGATTGTTTTTGTGAGGGGGAGATTGAGTGCAGGCATGAATTTATTGCACACAAAAAGACATTGAGCGATCTCTATCTGATCCGTATTGCATGTCATGCTGGGACTGGATGAGCCCATATAGACATCCCAGAGTCTCTCATATAGACGATGTTCTAATTCTCTTAGGGCATGATTAGAGCATTGAGCCAGGGCTGAAACTCTTTATACGTGAGACTGACTGTGAAATGCGGCACTATGTATATCCATGCCTTACCTTTTCTGGTTGAATACAGATGTCTCATTGATGTTTTGTAAAGGGTTGTGATTTTGCAGTGCTAACCGAAGGGAGGTCATGCAGACCGGTATAGATGTTCAGTTTAATCCTGCATGGTGGGATTTATTTATCATGGTGGTTGCTGATAATCTGTCAAATTAATGCTAATTATGCTTCTTCATAGTGAAATGTTTTACATATATGTGACCCTGGACCACAAAACCAGTCACATGGGTCAATTTTTATACAAGATTTATACATCATCTGAAAGCTGAATAAATAAGCTTTTCACTGATGTATGGTTTGTTAGGATAGGACAATATTTGGTCCAGATACAACTATTTGAAAATCTAGAATCAGAAAATGCAAAAAAATCGAAACATTGAGAAAATTGCCTTTAGAGTTGACATTTATGTTCGTGATTCTGCTGCATTCACTCACAAAAATAAATGTTTGATATATTTATGGTAGGAAATTTACAAAATATCTTCCATGGAACTTGATCTTTACTTAATATCCTAATGATTTTTGGCATAAAAGAAAAATCGATAATTTTGACCCATGCAATGTATTGTTGGCTATTGCCACAAATATACCTGTGCGACTTATGACTGGTTTTGTGATCCAGGGTCACATATGAAATGGCCTTTTTATTTTCTACATACATATGCATACATATACACCAAATACATATCAATACACTCCCCTCGCCGTTTTCTTCGCTCAAAAATCTCCTTATCAGTTTGCATGGTCATGATGCTTCTGCATATTAAATATTACCATTACACTGCACTTACCTGTATGATTACATACTAATATGTGCTAGTTTTCCGAGATTGAGCTGGAAGTAATAAGACTCTTTCAGCAGTCAAAGAAGAATGTGTACGTGCTGCTGTGTCTTCTTCTTCCTCTCTTTTGCACCTTGAGACTGAAACAGTGTGTTCTTTGTCTTAAACACTGCCTAGTGGCACACATAGTTGAAGTTACGGAAACAAAAACAAGAGGGCCACCATGTCCATTCATCCTTCTGAGATACTCTCCCCGCATTTCAATGCTCACCCCTTTCTCTAATGGACTTTGCAGGCGTCTGCATCCCGGCCCACAATGGAATCGGGGTCTGCTGTGCACGTCAGTCACACATGAATGAACCCTGTAAGTCTAGCCCCTTCAGTCTTCCTTTATGCCACGGAGTGAATATTGAGATAAATGGATGCACCAGTCATTAGATGGGCTGGGTGGGGGGTTAAAATCAGCGGTGAATACAGAGTTCCATTATACAACTCAGCTTGGTGTGTTTTTTATGGGGGAAAAAAGCCCAGACATTGCTACAGGGTTATAAGGAAAATAGTTGAACTTTAAGTTATTCACCTCTGTTAATCTCCTATAAGGATGATCTGATTGAACTTTTCCTCTGCGTCTTCCTAGACCTTATTTTAAAACGACAGCCGGGAACACGTGCTGACTGACAGGCGGAAAGTGAAATGATGGGAACCGGAGGAGAGAGGGAGAGTAATTTAGGATCCGAGTGGTGTTGAGGTCTAAGACCCGTCTGAGGGGACGGCTGATGACAGCCGAGGTGAGAGCCGAGCTGCCGAGGTGCTCTCTAATGTCAGTCACGCTCTCTCACATGTACATCTTTTCACTTTATCATGGAATCTTTTCCTCTCTGATCTCCTTGTTCTCACTGTCTGAACCTTCTTTCTCATTCTTGATTCCCGTTTTAATGCCCCTCAGAGATGTTCACTTCCTCGAACTTGCTGTCTCATTGAGAACGAATAATCTACAGATGTTAGATGGTTTCACTGGCTTTAAGAAAAGTGGATTTTGGCTCTGTTTTTTGCTCTGCTTGTAAGACATGAGTGAGCCAAGTACAAATGGTGAGGTTTTGTGAGTTTCCATGTTCATTTCACAACTTGGGTCAAATATATCTGAGTATGCATCTGATATAAGTCAATTCCTTTACCAGTTTAAATTGCAAACAGGACGGAAAGTTGCAATTCAAATTTGAATGGAAGTAGAATTAAATGAATTGAACTTCAAAGAAAAATACATGCAACTCATACTCATATAACACATTTTTAAAATAGAATTCAAAACATTAATTGTTTGAAAGTTTTGGGAAAAAAAGTGTTCCCTTGTTTTGTAGATTTATAGGCCATAGATTCATTTTCTCCATAGGGGAAATTTATTTTGAACAATAACTTATAAACAATTTTAAACAGACCTATTGTGAGCTACGAGGTTGTTAATTCCTTAAAGCGCTATGAATAACATAGAGCCAGTTTTCCTACGCTCTCAAATTACTCAAATATGTGCATGTTTTTACATAAAATATATTGTTTCTATATATATATATATAAAATCAATAGTTTTTTTGTCATTCATAATGCTTCATGGGACTGTAGTTCTTTCCCTCATTAAAGTAGTGAAGTCAGATTTCTTTAATACTTCTTAATGCTTCAAGTTTGTAATGTTGTGATTCTTCTAATTGCATGTTGGTTTGGTTCATGGCTTATAACGCTTAAATGAAGATTTTTTTAAAAATCTCTATGGGAAAAATGAGTAGGCATGAGTAATGCCAAAGTAGGCGAGCACAGATCCACTCTATTCAGTAAATTAATTTTCCTCTCATTTCAATTCAAATTCCACTTCCTGTGGAATGAAAGGGAGCAAATTCTTCAACTCTACCTTTTGCACAACCCTGGTGTATTTACACAGTTCTTTATGAAAGAACTTGCACTCACCGATCGCTGCATATCTTTTGAATGTTTGAGCTGGCAGTCAGTCAATGAGAACTGCTGATTTAACCCATGTGTGAATAGCTCAGACTCATTTGATGAGTTTTTTGAGTGAAGCGTCTTCAGTCACTTGCATCTCTCTAGTGTTTCCTCCTACCGTAGGTTGTGGAGCTCCGTGGGAATATGGCAGTGTGGCAGAATGAAGAAAACTCAGTCATTAAACTACTGTATGTCTTATGGTTTCTGGCCACCACTATGTCTCCATCTTCACTAACCAAACCTCAGCTTTGAAGTTAGGCATTAAATTACTGGAGTTTTAAGGGCTTGTTGTTTTAAGGACAGAGATTTTGCTCTGTGTCAGCTTGTTGCTATGAAACGCTGTGGAGAACATCTCTGTGGGTTTATGTGATTACTCAGAGACCCATCAACTTAAGGATTCAGACTCACCTGGGTGCATTGTTATGACTGTGCTTATAGAATGATAGATTGAGTGAAAGACTGTTTGGTCCAATTGTAATTTTGTAGCTCTCCGAATGCACAACAAAGGTGATGGCCTCCAGCAAATGTGCATCTCCAATTACACCTAATAGCTCTTTTTGAGCTCCGCAGTCCATGTGTATCTTTAATCTCTGTGCTACACATTAAACCCCTTTTTGTATAGCAAAATCTTCCATGAAACAAAATATCAAACTATTTCACATTGAAAGATACTGTATGTTCGTGAAAAAGGATGATGTTGTTATGGTGGAGTAGATCTGTCATGGTTTGTAGATCTAGAGCTGAACTGGTTGCCCCCGAATAATCAAAAAACAAAAGTAATATGTTGTCATGGTAACTATGGTAGGTGATATGTCTCTCTGTGATTGCTTTGGAAATACATAAGAATTTTCCTCGGAAAACCAGGTGGTATTTTCTCAATAAATTTTCATTAACAATTTGCCTGGAGGGGTAGAAAATTAAATTATGCACACAGGAAGCAGATTTTAACATTATCTTATATACAGTAGGAAAAATTAACCACACATTACACACATTTGCTTTGTGTTGTATTACATTGGGATATAGAATGGAACATTTGAGAATAGTTATTTCTTGGTCAAAACATGCTCATTACTGATTCTTTTCTTTCTATATGTAAGGCAAGAAAGCATTTCATGAACATGAATTCATCTACATTATTGTCTTCTTTTTTTTTTTTTTTTTTTTTTTTTAGAAAAAGGAAAACTCAGCTGGAAACTTAACTTGTACATTATATTCAGTCAATAAATTAAAAGCAAAATCATACAGCAGTTTCCCTCTATATATTGTATTTTGTTGGTGTTTTACAAGTTAAGTGTCTCTAACAGAGCACATCAGATGAATGACAGTCATCATAATACAGAAAAGATGTTTGCGCATGTGACTAAACAACTCAGACTGCTTAAACCTGCAGTTTAACGGATGATATCATGCACCATAAACATATCAATGAGAAATATGTGGCAGATCTCCCCCGCCTCCCCCGTTTGGCCAGCAGTTTTTCTTTGTTTCTAACATGCAGGGCTTGAAATTTGGCATGTGAACTTCTAGAGGCCACAGGAGGTGGCTATATATTAACTTTCAGTTGTCAAGTTTATGGTGACAATGGTGTGACCTTTCGCCAACTACTGCATATCTATAAGGGAGGGGCTTAGCAGGCATGTGGATTAGAGACCATGTATCCAATGATTCATAGAGAAATGCAGTCTTTGAAAAATGAGATTCAATGATACTGATCTGCTTTGTTCAGCAAGGGAGACCGAAACTGCTTTAGAGGTGAACAATGTTATATAACCCATCTGTACATATTTTTTTTTTTACATGCAGCATTATAGCAGAACTCAAGAAAACAAATAACCTGTTCTCCTTGAGAAAACACTCTAAAATAAAATTATTTAAATATATGTTGTTTTTAATATGTTAATACCTGGCGAGGGGAGCAGGAAAGGGAATTGATTCTTGGCCCAGATTTGTCAAAGTTCCTGTCTGTGCATTTGAATACATAGTGGAAGTGTTGGAGCTTCAAAAAAAAAAAGGAAATTGCCTCAGCTCGCCATTATTGAACAGAAGTCAGGGTTGTAATTATAGACTGAATCTCTGAACAATAGATTTACCAACATTACCTGTTCCACAAACATAGAAAGATGAAAAAATTCCAGATGCATGTCGATATAACAAAACCACATGTTCAAGACAAATGCATGAAACTTATACCCACACTTTGTGTATGATTAAATAACTCTCAGGTATAAAATATAAAAAGTGAACAATTTGTTACTTATTATCTAGTACATTTGTGAGAAAACTGTGGCAGATGTGGCTGTTATTAAGTAGAGATATAATTGCAATATGTCCTAACCTGCAATATCAGAAATGTAATGAATTCATTACATCTCATTTATAGGTATGATTCACGATATGTATTATAAATATACTAAACAAGTGACAAGTGATGTTTTTCTAAACATAACAATTCAAAGATTTGGAGGTATTGTTTGAAATAAAACACTATATAAAGTTAACAGCAATATTTAATTTAAAGGTATAGTTCACCAAAAAAATGAATGTTTTTGTCCTAAAGTCAGTGGGGTACAAAACAACACTAGTCCCTAAAAATAAACACAGCAGGTCATTTTTGCAAGTCATATATGTTTGGAGTAACATGAGGGGGAATTTTCATTTTTGTGTGAACTGTCTCTTTAAGTGTGTGGCATTAAAGCATTTGATAGATGAAGTGCTGGTACTTTGTGTTCTTGTGGTTCCATTTGTTTTTTCCCTGGATAAATGTTGAACATGATCTGTGCTTTAAAAGAACTAGCAAATCTGCATTGAATGTATTAAATTCAAAACATGCTTTCATTATGGTTTTTAAGGGCCAAATGTTGGGTATGAAAATAAGGAATAAACCTAATCCCACTCTGGGAGGTTGCGGGGCCTCTTAGAAATCTGAACTGGTAGTTTATTGTAAGGAACACTACAAGGATTCCAACCTCCCGCTCCTCCAGTAAAAATAGGAGAAATAGTCATTTAACATGGTGAAGGGAAAAAAGTTATTCGCTGCAGATTTCTGTTAAGGACTTAACAGACTTTTGTAAAAACGAAAGAGCCATGCAAACGTGTATGTAGTGCGGATTTCACCATGTTATTTTAGAACACCTGGGTCCCCTGAGAGCCCATGGAGATTTGTGGAGCGTTGCTGTTGGAATTTTTTCAAGCTGTAATTGCACTTGCTTTGTCCTTGGGGAGAACTTAAACACAAACAATAAGTGTAATTGGCGCCTGAAGGTGACCTGAGATGTTTTTCTGTTCAGAGAAACTAAAGGAAACGATAAAAACGATAGTCTTTTTGGGCAAAATGGTGTGGACAGCTGAAGGGACAATATATGTGAGGCATCTGGACTTACTCAAGCATATCTTTATATTTTCTTGTGGCAGCAAATATGGTTTTGATGACAGTCAACAAAATGTGACAGTTTTAAAGTATTTAGATGCACTGTAACACCTGGGAGGAATTATTCTCAGTTCTGGGCACTACATTTTTAAAGGGATAGTTCACCCAAATATTAAAATCATTTACTCACCCTCAGGTTGGTCTAAACTGTATGACTTTTTTTCTTTTGTGGAACAGAAAAGGTGACAATGTAAATATTACGTATGGTGACTGGAGCTTTACAAGCTTAAAAAAGGGAAGAAAAAGCTAAATCTATCATAAAATATAAAAGTGGTCTATAAGACCACTGCTATTTAACTGCTGTATTACAGGTCTTCTGTAGCCCTATGATAGATGTGAAACCAAATTTTGATCAGTGTATCCGTTGAATGATTTGTTAATGAATCCAACACCACTAACGTTCTCAATGAACCTCATGAACCCGCCAAAGAGAATAATGATGCTTTCAGTGAATAATGACTAACATCTATTGTATTGATTCAGAAAACCTGTAACAGCGCACACTATAGACCACTTTCATTATACTTTTATGGTGTGTTTTTAAGGCATTTTTGAGCTTTGAACGAATGAAAGCAAAACAAGTATTTTTCAGCTTCTTTTAAGCATTATGTCAAACATGGATGCCTGGGAGATCAAGGCAATTTCTTAGAAACATCCATCTTGGCATTTAAAAAGTCATTTACATTTACATTTACATTTAAAAGTCAAACTTGAAGTATCTTTAAAATGTCATGTGCTCAAAAAAAAAAAAAAATCACATTACACTAGACCTCTTCTGGCACTGATCTAAATGCACAAGCTTTTCATGGAACCTGTCTCAATCCACAATCCTTTAAAAATCACAGCTTTATCTGTTACTTTCAGATCTCGACATGCAAAATTTAAGTTGTTTGTTCAAATCCTCAAAGAAATGAGCTTTCACACTTGATCCCTGGTTTATTATGGCTTGTGGACACTGTTCAATAACACACAATGCGCTCACCAGCGCTTCCTCTGCCCTCAGTACAGCTCTGAGTGTCCTTATGTTTGCTGCTGTGAGTGTCAAAAAGAGCTCAGCTGATGGTCAAAAAGAGCTTGGGTGAGGTGCTAAGGTCCAACACAGGGTGAGAGGCCACGCATCAGGTCTCCTATCGTGCTCGCCCTGCCAGCTCAATGACCTGTGAACACAGAGCCGTCTGCTGGGACTGGTTAGACGGAGTTATTTTTTGTTACTACTGAAGCAGAACAAATGTAAAAAAAAAATGTGTATAGATAAATAGATAGATAGATCTATCTGTCTTCACATTCCTCTCTGAATAGACGAAGACATGGCAGCTAATTTTCTTTCTTCATCACAGCTAAAGCTGAAAGGTGCATAAAATGTTCTAACTCTCATATAATGTTATAATGTTTACTGTGTACTTTTAGCAGATTGTGTCTGTCTGAGTGAAACGTAGTTTGGTTAATCTTTGTTACCCAATATTCAAAGCATCCTTTTTGATATAGGGGATTGTTCAAACTAAAATTAAAAGTCTGTCATTATTTACTCATCCTCACGTTGTTCCAAACCTGCATTGTTCTGTGGAACACAAAAATAGATATTTTGGAAATTGCCCATTCAATGAAAGTCAGTGGGGTCCAGTATTGTTTTGGACCCCATTCACTTTCATTACAAAACATTCTTTAAAATGTTTTACAGAAGAAAGAAAGTCATATAGGTTCAGAATGACGTGAAAGTAAATGATGACAGAATTTTCATTTCTTTAATGATGTTCCTTATAAATGATAATAAATGATGATGGCCCCAGTTAATTGTTTCCCTGTTGACTAATTGAATAGCTGAATGTCTGAACTGTTCTTCTTTAAACCATTATATCATTGTCTTTCGTGTAATTAATGCAGTCAGAGGTTAATGTTGAACACATTTCAATAGTCAAACATAAGCGGGTCTCAGGAACATTTGTATGCTGTACTATGTGCTGCATATGCACAAATGTAAGTGCATGGATGTGTAAGATGTGTGAGTGAGTGAGAGAGAGGACGAGAGCTTGTTCAGAGGAGTTGACAGAAGCGGCTGACGTGCTGAGGCGTGACTTGTCCTCTATTTAGCACACTGCTGGATTACTAACACAAGGGTTGTGGATATGCATATGACAGAAAGTGGTGATGAGAAGTAGAGTGAAAAAGAGAGCAGGAGTGAAGGACAGGGTGTATTTGAAGGCAGACATTGTGTGGAGGTGGGATGAAGTATAGTTGCTTTGCCAGGGAATGATATTTCAGAGGTCTTGTGAGAAAGAAAACACAAAGGAAAAGCAGATATATAAATGGCAGGCTATATCACAGTGAGAATGTGACATTTTAAAGTCAGTCTAGTGCATATATCTTACTGAGAAGAACATATTTGTAAGCAATATTTCATTCTAGCTCTTCCAAAACCTAGTGAGCTACCTCACTGCCTACTACCTGACTTTTGCATTTTGGGATTGCCTTCTCTGCTAAGGATATGGAGAAATGTATATGCTCTGTCTCGTGCTCAGTTAAGTACGCAAACATTTCAAAGTATCCTCCTTTGGCCAAGAGTGCGGAAAAACACGTTTGGCTCATGCGCCGAATCTACAAAAAATAAATAAATAATTCAAGTCACTTTTCAGATGCGATGTTGTACGTGCGCTGTCCGCGCGGAAACAAAAAACGGGCCGCATGCGGACAGTGTGCTTTGGGCTTTATACCTACAATATTTTTACACTATTATTATTGTTATTATTTCTATTATATTTACATTATATACCTATATATTTTCAGATATATTTTAAAATATAAAAAAAATTACAATATATTGCTAATATAATCTTTTAAATATATTTTCATAAATCTACATTTCCTTAAATATCTTTTCAATTTGTTATAATAATAATAATTATTATTATTATTTATATTATATTTATATACATTTAAAGTATATTTATATTAATATATTTATATTACTGTTTTTTTATTTTTTATAGTAAAACAAAAACAGCCTCATCAGCATTAAGGCAGAAGGAGGTTGGGTGAGACAGGTGCAGAAAGACAGATACAAATGAGGTGTGACTGCACACACACATGCTGAGGCTGACTGTATGTAAAAATGAGTTGACTGCAGTGCTGACAGAAAGACACTTTCAGACTGAACTGAGATCTGCTCCTGTCTCTCTCTCTTTCTCTCTTTCTCTCTCTCTCTCTCTCTCTCTCTCTCTCTCTCATAATGGGTATTGTACTGTATATAGTTTGGTAGAATGGAGCTGGTCTATGATCAGCATCAGGAAGGCACCTTCCATCAGGAGCATTCCCAGCAGCTCTCCATAGAGATGGCTGCCATAACCTCAACTCAGCTCATCTGCCCTGTAAAATGCCCTTATCCTGCTCTTTGTTCCTTCTCCGCCCTCTCATTCATCTAAGCAGAGATGCATGGCAGGAAGGAGACAAAGAGCCAGTGAGAGTGAAGACGATCCACAGTTCAGACAGATCACAAAGCCTGAGTCTATCCAGGAAATCTCTTGTCATGCTTCCCATGCAAAAGCCCCGCACCCTCTCCCAATCCATTCAGCGGCTGCTATCCTCGCTATCCCATACAGAAAATGTTCACAAATATAATAAATAAATATATTACTATACATAGATTTTAAAATATAAATGCATTTTTCATACGTTTTTGTTAATTTAGTTAATATTTAGTAGAGTTAACATTTCCTCATTTATTTTTGTCCATTCGTGAAAAAATAATTTTATTTTATGTTTTTATAATTACAATTAAACCAAAATGCATTTTAAGATTAAAGATTTATTTTTGTGCCCCTTGATGAAGATTTTGTAATATATTTTGTCATTTGATGGTTTCAATTAAAAATATTTTCATATTTTCAAATTTAAAAGATATTTCCTTAACCCATGCTCTTTACAACATACTGTATATACACATACAGTATATATGCAAATATGCCATAGGATTAAGTTGATGTCAGTTGTAGACTCTGTTTCAGACAGTTATCGACTACAGACGAAAGAGTTTCCTAAACTACAGGATTTGTGAAGTGTGTAGTCGTGCTTGTGAAAAGACAACTTTGTAAAGCTTTGCTAGGTGTACCAAAGCTTAGTCTTGTCTGTGGCATGCAGTCAACATGTGTTATTGCGCTCCTAACTTGGAGAACCAGAGACATAAACCTCTAGGACATCTTAATCTCTGGAGAAATACACCCTGACACACAGTTTTGTGCCTCTACCTGCTTCGTATGAATAAATCATCCGTCCAAACTGGCGGTCTGTCTCTCTGCTCAGCGCTGGAAGCGGCGCTTCATTCCCAGCACTGCCGGAGATATGGCTTTATACTCTGCGGGCCCGGATATACGCTCATATTGAGCTCAATATTTCCTGAGTCGATAGGGCGAAGAGAAAGACTGCACATTTGTGATAAAAGTGCCACAACATGCCTTAACTGATGTATTACCCTATTTATTTTGTGAAGGGAAGGAGAGGCAGGGGACACTGGATAAGAGTGTTGTCTTTTGTAACAACTGGTGAAAGTCAAAGGACGTAAACACTTTTTCCTCAGAGTTGTACGTGATGGTGGGTTGGGGATCACATGGTATCTGTGGGACATTGTACAATGTCATCAGAGCTGTTTGTGTAAAGGCAGATGGAGGAGGACAGAGGGAGGGATGGGGTGTCTTGAAAGAAAAGAAGGGGAGATGACGAGAGGAGTGAAATATCAGACATTCAGGGAGAGTTGGACATCAATCACCAAAGCCTGTCAGAGAAGAGGTCCGAATCGGATTCATTATGTTTTAAAGTGTCCCTCCGCTATCTTGTGTCTTGTAAAATTGTAGTGCATGACACAAAAAGCGTTTAAAGAACATTTTTAATGAAGTACCGTAGCAAGTAATGGTGTAGAAAGTCTGAAAATCACATTGTAAACCATTGGAAATCAGCCTTTCTCATGATTTTTAATTTGGTGACAGTCCTAACTGATTTCCTGAAAGGTCGCTAAGTGGGCATTAGTCGTAGTTTTACTCTTAGAATGTTCTTTTCCCATAAAACATAGGAGAGAAATATGACAATATTACATTGGTTTCTTCATTGTTGCATTATTTTTGATAATTGCATACTCTGAAGGTATGTATGATATGCCATCGTTGATTCATCTGTTGCTCTGGCAGTCCACTATAAACATGTAGCCATTTCAGCCCTGGACAGTTTTAGTATAATTTTATTGAATACTAGGTAAAATAATAGTAAAAATAAAACACTTTCTGTCCCTCAACAGATTAAATTGAACTCTCCTGCATTAAATACAGCTGGCATACCAATCCATCTCGGTGGTCTTCTCATCTATTGATAGGATCCCTTAAATAAGAACTACACATTGCTGGTATGTGCAGTGTCATTAGATGTTTTTAAGCAACAGTCAATGTTGATCATGTTTTTAGCTGCCGATAAGAGTACTCCATTCTGTTTAACACATTTGGCGTTTACATTCATTCCTCAGATTTATTTTTTTTCCACAAAATCAGACAACAAATACAAAAATGTCAGCAGGTTCTGTCTAGACCTGGATATAAGCAGGCAAGTTCTTGATAATGAGTCTTCCTTGTTTTAATTCTATTGAGACATAATTAATTATTTGTGAAAATGTATGTATGAATATAAACATTAAACCTGCATCATTCAGAATTGCTAACGAGCCTGCAAATGTAGCTGATATTTGCATAAATGTTAATGATGTATGAGTGTTTGTGCTGCCTGTGCATCTCAGGAGCTATGGGAAGCAAGCATCTCTTATTCACTCTATAGAATCCTTTTTGAGCACTGATACCTCCGTCAACCCCCAACCCACTGCTTTCACTGGACTCACAATGTCATTGGTTGCTCTGAAGGATACCATTTATTTGTTTTTCTATAATTTGTTCAGCGCTGTTGGTGTTAAAGGAATGTGTAGGCATTTCTATTGCCCTGCTGGATAGAAAAACACCATGTCTTTGTAAAAACATACAGAACTGAAGAAGAATGAAAGATGCAGATTCTGCTTGCTAAATTACCCTGAATGAGTAAATGTTCTTTAGAGCTGCACCCCCCCCCCCCCCCTTCCCCCATACATAGATTATGTAGTATAGTGTCATTTTATGTGGTATATGTAGTGCAGTTTCTCAGAGAGCATGTTGATCTTTCATTTTTATGGATCTTCACATATGTCTGATGCTCATCTACTATTAGCTAACAAAAGCAGAAGCAAAGTCTGACACAATTTCAGTGGCTCCAGAGATCTGAACCCCTCAGAGGTTGTCGGGTCACTGGGGTCATCTGCTTGTCTTTGTCCTCAGAAATTTACAGGCTCTTTATGTACGTGCACAGCAATGCTGACCTGTGTGTGGTCCGAAACATCACTCTCACTGACTATATCACCAAATCACATGTGTTTGCAACAATTCTTTCATCCCCTCTCTTGTTTTGGTCTCTATATTAAGTAAAAAGCTACCCTTGAGGGCCATAATGGCTGTTTTTCATTTCCCAAAGCCTAATGACCATAATTCACCACATCTCCTATACTGGATTAATGCATAAATGTGGAGGGCAGAAAATAGCCTTTCACCTCTTCCTGTGCCGCTCTTTATTCATGCCAATCCCTATCTTTGCTTTATAAATTATGAATCAGGCCCAATTATGCCCGCAAGCCCATTTCACTGATGGCCAGTTTCTCCTTCCACTTAATCTATGCTTTTTACACTCACACAGGCCATTAGTGTTTTAATTTCCCGTCCCTGGTGGCAAAGCTGGGGTTACAACACTCCAAAAGTTACTTCCACAAGCTGTCCAAATGACCTTCCCTGAGTTAACCCGTCCTGCACGGCCTCCCTCCTGCATAATAGATAACGCGAAGACTTGGGAGGAGACACAAGCCAATACTACCTGTGAATTCATTTTTAATGAGGTAAACAGGTCTGTCCGGGTCATGAGGGTGACTGTGAGTTGTGAGTCCTGTCTCATCATCGCTCCCTTCTCCTCTGACACTTTACCCAGCCGCAGGCAGGGCTTCTCTGCTCATAATTAGATCTCACTTGCGCTGATAGAAAGTGCCCTGCTAGCCGTCAAGCCCTCGCTCTTTCTTCGAATAGACTGCCACCAATTACGTGGGTAAATGAACTGAATGCGAGCTGTGCCCTCAGCAACCTTTTCTTTAATTTGTAGAGCCAGTACCTCTGGGTAGATTCAGTTATAGCCAGCAAATGTAGAGTAATGTGAAAAAATGTGTACTGAGACATTGTAAGAAAAAAAAATATGTTTAAATTACATGTATAGTGCCCCTTTGCTTTGTGGTTGAATATCTTTTAGAAGATATTAGGAACATGACAGTATTGGGGAGCTACATTTTTCTGTAGTTTGGCAATAGTTTTTTGCTTTTAAAATAATCTTGTTTTATTCCAGTAACAAGCTTCTTTTTCCAAACAATCTTGTTTTATTCCAGTAAGCTTCTTTTTCCAAACAATCTTGTTTTATTCCAGTAACAAGCTTCTTTTTCCAACAAGTAGCAATGTAACGAGAACAAATGATACATTGTTGTTTTTTTTACTGTTTTTGAATTGGTTATATTAAAAGTTTGATGCTGTTCGTTCGTTCATTTATAAACACTTTTTTGTGCCAGAAAAAAACAGCTTTGGTCAGGTTGTAATACATTATATAATCAGATATATATTTACACTGCAATATATTGTATTTATATATTATATATTATATATTAAAGGTGCTTTAAGCGATGTCATGCGTTTTTTAGGCTGAAACATTTTTTGTCATATACAGCAAACATCTCCTCACTATCTGCTAGCTGCCTGTCCCCTGAACACACTGTAAAAAAAACTTGGTCTCTGTAGACAGCCCAGGCTTCACAAATGGCAACAAAAACAAACTGGGCCAACCTGCACCACGAAACATAACAAACAGTGTGTTCCAGCCAATAACCGACAAGAATGATTTGGGGGTGGGGTTTGGGGGGTTAGTGCAGGTGCACATGAAGGGGGGTGTGGGAAGTGGAGGAGAGAGAAGCATGACGAGGGAAGTTAGCTAGAGGAGAGATGTCCTAGACAACGACAGCGACTAACGTTAGAATTATATTCTCTTGAATTTTGATATGGCCGACAACACGACCAAAGAGACGACGTTGCAATGAACAAATAGCAAAGAAGAGGGAAAAGGAGAAGGAACGCGCAAAGTCCCGAATTTACATCGGAAAAGCCTCCGACTCGTTCATGACTGGAGGGGACGGGATGAGGAGGAGGGAGGGTCGAGCTAGCCTCCGTTTTGTTTGACAATACTTCGAACGTCAACAATAAGTGACGTCACCGAACATCGCTTAGAGCACCTTTAACATTAACTGACTTCTTAATGCCTTTTGATTTGTTTTCAGTGTAAAATATAAAATATCAAAAAATTCTTAAAACAAGATACATTTACTAAGCAACATTGCATAACATTTTTTGATGTTTAAATGGGAAAGTTGGATAAAATGACTCTCTTTTTTGCAGCTTAAAGAAATATTATTCCTTTATAACTTCAATTTATTTATCTTTTTTTGTAATTTGCCCACTTTGTAGTGTAGCCAACTACGTTTTTGTAAGTGTTGTATCTGTGCATAATTGTGTATATATAGTGACAATCTATAAGTTGATTGAATATGTGCATGAGAGGGAAGTCTGTATCTATATATATGATCACGCTGTTCCTGCTGTGTCAGTGAGCTGCATGCAGGTATAGCTTGACAGTAGTTAAACCACTTTAAATATCTTGTAACTATAACAAGTAGATTCCTAACAACCAGATTCAAGTATTTGAATGGCTATAGACTATTTTCCTCTCTGACTCTAAATGTACCTCTTTGTAAACACTATTATGAGTCTAAACGTTCACAAATAAAGCTCGCTTCCTGTAGCTTGTGTCTGGTTGCGGCTAGAAGAAATTGGCTGATGGGGAATGAAGCGCACACTGCTGTCATCTGGGAAATCAGCTGGTGAATGCATAGATGTCAACAGCACAGGGACGCCTGACGAACTCGGAATGCTCCCGCTCCCACTGCTATTCCCTGTGAAGCGCTGTGATTCGGTGAAGGAAAAAGTGTGAGAGAAAGGTGAGAGTACGAACAGATGGAGAAGGGTGATATGTGTTCTCAGGAAGATAGAGACCCTGAGAAAGAGACATGAACACACACTCACACACACACACACACACACACACACACACACAGAGAATCACTTACTGATTTTAATGCACTTCAGTTGTATTATGTTCCGCGCATATCAGCGGACCTAAATAGATAGACATACTGGCTGGATATATGACATTATGGTGGGCGTTATATTAATGCACTTCCATAAAGTCTCTTATAAAGGTTTGGGAGTTCATCTCATCTCATTCTCATCTCACATCTCATTCTGGCTGCATTTCCCTTCACCACCCACCACATATATACATTTGCAGAAAAACACAAACACGCACACCATTACCAAGAACATCTCTCTGTGGAGTTCACCTTGGGAAATATCCTATGCCTGTGTTCATCTCCCGTTCTTCACATTGTACTTTTCCATTCAAGGCAAACCTGAAATTGATATCATGTTTGCCTTGTGATAGAAAAAGAATACATGAGTTTGAATTTGATCAGTGGCTGGGCCTGATTTGAAATGTAGTGATTCTCGCTCTGAAATGAGACCTAGATTAAAATCCCATGTCGACCAGGCAAATCATCACAGATTCATGACTTATTGAGCACAGGCTGATGGGGGTTGATTTTCTCTCATCAGAAAAAAAGCGTTCTTGATTCCTCTCTGGGGGTTCGAGCTCCCCGTCTCCATGGGTGCCTCCGTGTTGCCCCCCAAGAGAACTAAAGGTCAGTTTTTGACACGATGAGAGACATCATCTCATCTCTAATGAAATACGTCTTGAAGAGCATCACTGTTCGTTTGAAATGAAACGCGTGTAAAATCCGATCTGCTGGGCTCTTTGTTCCATGTTTGTTTGAAGAAAAGCTCCTGTTTGCACAAAACGCTGGATGCCGTATATAGTCCGGTAATTGCAGCTGGCTTGGTTGGATGTTCTTCTACCTGCAGTGAAGGTGGGGGAGGTGTTTGTGGGTAGTGCAGATGGAAAGGTGAATAACCTGACACTCTGAAAGGGAAGAGTATTTACAGAAGCGCAGGAGAGCACGAAAAGCCGGAGGTTGCGGCACAGAGATGGTTCCACTTAGAGTAGACATTTAAGCTTTAAAAAAGGGAGAAGCAACCTTGAATAAAACAAGTCTTTTGGATTTTTTTTTTCCATAGTGAGGTAGGATTTGGGGGATTAAAGGTTGATTATGCTGATCACCGTACATAATCCCATCATCTGCCGTGTCATGCTCGTCATCAAACACACAAGGTCCTTCCTCCTTTTTCCTCCCTGTTCTAATCTGAAATGTATGTTAATGCAGCTTGGGATATATCCCTTTCATCCAATCATTGGCTGCTCCAGTTTATAGTAAATGGTCTCTCTCTTTCTCTCTCTGTCTCTTTCTCCTCCTCTCTTCCCAATGTGTGTGTGTGAGTTTGCGACTCAGCCTTGAGGCATCCCGTTTCAGCTCCTCAGCTTCCAGTCAGAGGGCGAAAGGGGAGGGGGGTGCATATAAGAGTGGTAGGTGGGAGTGGGGTCTGACCGCAAAGTGTCTACTGTTTAAAAGAAAGGGACTTCTCCCTCCCTCCCTTCCTCTCTCTCTCTCTCTTTCACTCATTCCCTCTCTCAGCATCAGCAGACGTACACAGGCTGGATGGCACACTCTCACTGAGAGCAGAGAGATAGGAGGGAATGACAGGACTGTCATCTGTCTACAGAAAATTAAAAAGCACTTCAAGAGTTCTTGATGGTTTCAACCTTTCGTTTAGCGTCACGTCGCTGTTCCTAGACAGAGGCACGTCTCTAAGCCTGTAGAGGAGGACTGGTCTCACTAAGGTAAGCTGTGATGCTCCAAGTCCATCTACCTGTTAGTGTGAGATTTGCAAGTTAAATGACTTTGTACTCTTTATGAGCTTGTCTGTGTTGGATGTGTTTTAATGCTAAAACTGAAGAATGCCTTACCACTTTGTAAGGCTATTGTAAAAAAAAAAGTCAGATTGTACACTTTATCACCTTAAAGGGAAATCTTACCTTATTTACCTTTAAAAGGTTTATATGTAGTGCCTTAAGGGTAGGCAAATATTACTACTCTAAGGTATATAATAATATATGTATATGCACATTTCAGGGGTAGACAGTGTACAAAGTTGTCCTTTTAAGGGGACTGCAGTGACAAGATGTTGTACCCCTAAAGGTAAAAAAAAAAATCTGGCAGTGTAAATGTTAGCCAGGGACTTTTAAGGCTGCTAGTGATGCATTGGCTTGCTTTAGGCTGCTCATTATGGTTTATAGGGGAAGTGATCCACATTTGTTTTAAGCTCAGCAATTATTCCAGCTCCCCTTGAGGGGGGAATACAGTAGCGTGCGCTCTGATAGTTTGGCGTAGCTCTACACGTGGTGGGCTTGTCTGCAGCTGTAGGTCAGCCGGTGTCCGTTACCTGGCAGACGGTGTCATCCCTCCCAGGATCTCTGTCCTCTCGCCAGCCAGGGAGCGCAGCAGCTGGTTTGTGTTAGCGCTTCTCTCTTTAGTCTGGTGCTCCTCGTGCAGCTCCGCTGTCAGCTGCCAGCTCTTTTCTCTCGCCTCATCCACGGTGAGGGGGGGTGAATGGTTCTCGGATCAGTACGCTGTCCTTACTGATGGGTTGTATCCGTTTAGGAGAATGGAGAAACTGAGGTGATGAGAAGATTTGCGTGTGTGTGGTGGTAGTGGGAGGGGTCTAGGCTGGGAACGCAGGGGCTGAGAGAAGCCTTATGAGTGTGTATATATAGGGGGGGAGGGGTCAATGACAGAGACCCCCTGGATCCAAGGGTGCTAAATAGGAGGGAGGTTCTGCTTCGAATGAAGGAAACTTAGTTGTAAGCAATGAAGGGCAAAGCTAATGATTGCATAAAAGATTGTTGAGTAAGTTTTCTTTAAGTTTTTTTTTTTTTTTTTTGAGAAAAAGAAATGTGATGTGACTTTTCAGAAGTCCTAATAGCTATAATATATTGATCTGTTTTGTTGTGTGATAATGTAAATGTCTCATGGGTTGTTAATACCTCTTCAGCTATTTTGCCATCATTATCTTGAGGACATCAGAAGTGCCAACCACACATGGTTGTTGCCTAGGCGGGGTGTTTAAATGTTTTATGATGCTATGTGCAGTGTATTCATTGACAGTGCCACTCAGAACAAAGCTGAGTGGGAAACTAGCCTTTGTTTGAACAGCTGTCAGCACTGCTCCTGGCCTGGCAATGCACTTGAAACAGATATTGTACCCTCTGAGTTCCCCTGTGTCTGTCTGTCTGTCTGTCATTTTATCTATCTATCTATCTATCTATCTATCTA
Organism: Abramis brama; assembly: GCF_963993115.1. Classification (NCBI taxonomy): domain Eukaryota; kingdom Metazoa; phylum Chordata; class Actinopteri; order Cypriniformes; family Leuciscidae; genus Abramis; species Abramis brama. Next base: position 17,183,379 of record NC_139967.1, on the reverse strand, counting down.
TCTATCTATCTATCTATCTATCTATCTATCTATCTATCTATCTATCTATCTATCTATCTATCTATCTATCTATCTATCTATCTATCTATCTATCTATCTGTCTGTCTGTCTGTCTGTCTGTCTGTCTGTCATTTTATCTATCTATCTATCTATCTATCTATCTATCTATCTATCTATCTATCTGTCTGTCTGTCATTTTATCTATCTATCTATCTATCTATCTATCTATCTATCTATCTATCTATCTATCTATCTATCATTCCATCTTTCATTCTATCCATCTATCGTTCTTTCATTCTATCTATCGTTCTATCATTCTATCTATCGTTCTATCTGTCTGGATCTATCTATATCGTTCTGTCTGTCTGTCTGTCTGTCTGTCTGTCTGTCTGTCTGTCTGTCTGTCTGTCTGTCTATGTATTATCTGTCTGTCTGTCTGTCATTTTATCTATCTATCTATCTATCTATCTATCTATCTGTCATTTTATCTATCTATCTATCTATCTATCTATCTATCTATCTATCTATCTATCTATCTATCTATCTATCTATCTATCTATCTATCATTCCATCTTTCATTCTATCCATCTATCGTTCTTTCATTCTATCTATCGTTCTATCATTCTATCTATCGTTCTATCTGTCTGGATCTATCTATATCGTTCTGTCTGTATATCTATCTATCTATCTTATAGACAGATCTGTCTGTCTGTCATTCTATTGTTCTATCTATCCATCTGTCTGTCTGTCTGTCTATCATTTTATCTATCTGTCTGTCTATCTATCTATCGATCTATCTATCGATCTATCTATCGATCTATCGTTCTATATATCTATCGTTCTGTCTTTCATTATATATATCTATCGTTCTTTCATTATATCTATGGTTCTATCATTCTATCTATCATTCTGTCTGTCTGTCTGTCTGTCTATCATCTATCTATTGTCTGTCTGTCTGTCTGTCCGTCTGTCTGTGAAATATGCTCTGTAAAAAGGGTTTATTTTCCTCCACACTCCAAATTGGCCACAGAGGCATTCAGGATGATTTGTTGGCATCAGTGAACAAAGATTTCCTCAGTAGACTTCAGTGTGTTAAAGTTTTGCTGCCCCAGATGGTTTTAATGGCTGTCTGATGCTAATGTAACATGGCTAGGAAAGCCATGGGCTCAGAGCACAGACAGTGTCCCCACCGATGGAAGCCAAGAGATGAGCACACATGTCTTCCACAGAAGTGAAGAATTCTGATTAGTTGTCAGTGACCCTGCATGCTCGAATGCATTTGTCACTATATGCCTAGGATAATAAGAGAGTTTTAGGTTAGCAGAAGTTTTAATTTGGGAAGTTGTAAAAGGGAAATCTACAAAGCTCAGATTATCTCAAGTGATGACATTTCAGCCTGAAATTTGAACAGGCAAAATAGATCTCTTAATCTCCCAGTCAATATTCTTGCATTTCAGTGTGGGAAAACCGATTTTTCTTTCCAGGAAAAAAAAATTCAATGGGGTCAGTGAGTTGAAAGAGTTTGTTGCTCAATCCCAAAATATCATATTGTGATGAAACTAATTAATATATGTATGTAGAGTAAGTAATTGGATCTGGCAGGGTGCATTTTAAGGGCCTTTTTTAGAGAACTGCTATTGTAAATCAACTATACACACTTGATCATGGCTTATCTTTTCCCAGTCAGCAAGAGAAAATACACAATTTCTTGTTGGTGGAGAAAAAGCAATTTCCTGTTATACGCAAACAAGACACATGGTAGCTTTTATTCTTTCTAGAATAGAAAAGAATGATCAATAGCGTGCCGTTTGGGAAGGGAAAGATGCTTTGTGCTTGTGAAAAAATGACCGCTGTGTTCAAATAAGTTTTTTTTTTTTACTCTGTAGCAAATTGACTTTTGGATTATAAAATGGACTTCTATGCTTTGCCGTTCCTGGCAAACCACAATATCCTTAAGAGAAAAAAAAAGTAAAAAACATTTTTTTTTGTTGCTAAGACCAAGATGTGAAAGGGACTGTCTGCATAGTACAGAAATAGTGTTTGAATTTTCCTGCGACAAATGGGAATCTCAGAAGTTTTTTTAGAGCTTTTAAGGTCTGAACATATGAGGCTGCTTTTCTGGCTGTAACAGAGGTTAAGCTAATAAACACGGGGTCACCGGTGCTGGAAATGTAAAATGAGACAGCAAGTAACAAATGTTCCTCCTTCATTCCTTCCATCTGGACTAAGAGAAAGCACACATGGAAGCTGAAGTCAGGAATTATTCAACTTCATTCCCAATAGACTTCTCCAGTGTCTTTGGTCTCAAATGTTGACTGACATGTCCTAAACTTTCCATTTCTCATTAATCAGCATGGTAGAGTTCACCTTTGGCAATGTCACCAAAGCTCTATCGAGTTCGGTCTGAATGCTTCTTTGGTGAAAGTGCAGCAATGTCAGCGAACCGCAGGTCCATCAGTGCAGTGCAAACACCTCTATCTCTGCCCATACACCAGACCGGCTTATCGCTCTTACACACACACACACACACACACACACACACACACACACACACACACACACACACACACAAACCTCCTATCGGTGCAATCAGATCTCCCAGCATCATTAGAGCTCTGCAAATGGGCCTCGACTGTCATGCAACCCAGCTTTTTCATTGTGAAAACAACCTGCATTGCCTTTCACTTATCAGTCCACATGCAATCTTATGTCTCTACTATATAGAGAGAAAATAGCTCACAGTAATAAAATGATCTGTAATAAAAACCGAAAAAAAAATATGCCGTTTGGGGTTGATTTAAAGTTGAATTAAAGAAGAAATACCTTTAAGCTGTGGCAATGAAATCAGATGCAAGATTAATAATTACTTAATCTCATTATTAAGAGAATGATGCAGTTGGAAATATAATCTACAGTGCCGTATGTTCTTAGGTTCTGGTTTCACACCTCACTGTCAATCCACCGATGGGAGAAATGCCAAGAGAATGCGTTAGGTGAGAGATCACATTATGTGGCATTTGAGAGACCTTTAAGCTCACATTGCACATACAGCAGTGAGATAGCATGTCTGCGTGTTTATGATTGCCAGACATATTCATTTGTTTGAATCGGCTCTGTGAACCCAGTGCTAGCTGTGACTGACTTCCTTTTGAAGCCCAGACATGCCAAGCAAAATAGAGTAGTGAAGGATAGACAATCATCAGTTCGGTTGAGGCCAGTGGACAGTCACAATGCACATTCTGCATTCAGATCACAGTACAAAAAGTAACAGGATGTCAGAGAGAGGAAAAATATTGGTAAGAGAGAAGAACTGCAGAACTATAGAAAGAAAGAACAGAATAAAATGGTAAGTGCAATGGTCAACTCAGCCACTCCTCCTAAATGTGCATTGCTCAGGAAGGCGATGACTTCCAAATCCATTTATGAAACAATAACAGTGGCTGTATACTTTGCCATCGATCCAAGTACACACCATTGAGCGGCGTTATGAGCCAGTCTGGAAATCCATCTCCGTGTTGGATGATTATGAGCTGCTTCACGGTGCTGGTTTCAGCAGCCCTCTGTCTGATTATGACCTTGAAAACCATGCAATCGATAAGCATCTACTTCTCAATGAGAGTTTCACAGTGTATTCATTTTTATAATGTTTTTAATTATGATTTATCAGCATTTTTTGGTCTTCAACCCAGACCAGACACCTTTGAGCCCCTTTCCACTAAGTTTACTGCTTCTCTGACTGGATTAAGAAGTATTTTCTCAACTTCATTGTATTGATTTTTAATGAAGTTTGACATGCACCAGTGGAGAAATGATGCAGTGTATATACAGCATACCTCTGGGAGAGATATTTCTTCATCATTGACTCCTTCCTAGTATTAAACAAACTGTCAGGGCATTTTTATGGCATCTATTAAGGTGAATTGAGTCGAGACAATACCAATTCATTCACCACAGCGGGCGACCCATATTAAGGCTGGTCCCAGGGAAGGCAAGTGCTTTCTGTCGGGTGACCTACAAAACTTAGTCTGCTTGATGATTTCATAGGAATAAACTAAGGAAGAGTTGTGGTTCCCCTCTGTTCAGCAGACTGTGGATAAATGTCATCTCTAATCATTGGATATGAAACTGAACGACGAACTGTAAGAGCCACCACAGCATTTTTTATAGTTCAATAACCCACTGCATGCTGAAGTCAGATAAATGCTATTTAACAGATAATTTTCCATTATCGAGTGATCACCACATCATTGGCTCTTCGAAGACTGGAAGAAAAGCTTTGACCTGAATTTTTTGTTTTATTTTATTTTATTTTATTTCTGCCCCATCAACAGTTGTCGTCTAAATATAATGTGTTACTAATTTCCATCCAGTTTGGAATAGTAATATGTTTTGTACTTTGTAATCTGTTTTTTTGCCATATTCCTTTTATGTTTTATGTCTTTGTAGTTTCAATTTAATTGCAGCCCAATATGCCTCACTTCCAAACCACTAACATGCTAATTGCTCAATTATGTAAACAGCTACAAACTTCTAATTTAACAAATAGCAATAAGCTCATTTGTTTGTGGCACATTGGTGAGGTGGAAGAATCGTTTTAACTGTCACTGTATAATTTATGACTTACAAAAGTATTCATTTGGTCTCTGTGTGAGGTATTCTTCCTTTCAAATGCTCTAGTCAGCATTCAGCACTTAGCACAACGCAGGACCAATTTAGATCACTGGCACTAAATATGTGTGCCAACAGGTTCACTCCCCATTGAAATTCCTTTCACATAGACACATGGAAGCCAACTGGCCCAGCCAGAGTCTGAGAAAGTAACAAAGTATAAAAACTAGACCTGGCATGAGAAAGCAGCAGTCACATTGTGTCTGGTTTATCTGAAAGTGCCAGTAAGCAGCAGCATTAGCATACTGCTCTGAGCTCACCACTGTATTGATGGAGCTCTAATAAAAGAGACTGGCTTTGTCTATTTCTCGTTGTTCAAAATGCAAAAAATACATAAATCTTTTCCAATCTAATAACTGCTAATTCTTTCTTAGTAACCCATATCCATCATTTCTGCCACTAAGCCAAGCTGTCATCATTAAATTACATATTTAAAAAAATGCCATTCATTTACAGTCCACCCTTCGCCAGGGGTTAAGGGCAAATTCTTACACAAAGACCAGCTTGGTCCTTCAGAGTCATTTTCTTTTTTCGATTCTTGTGGCAACAAGCCAGGCTTCAAAGTGAAAAAGCCAACTACCCATCCAGAACTAAAACCGCAAAGCGACTCAAAGCAATTTTCTGCCTATTTTGCTGATTTAATCCCTGGGTTTAGATGTGAGGAACAAGAAGCGGGGTAGGTCCCGTCACCCCCGAGGGTCCAGATCGGGAGTCTCCCATCATCGAGCCCCCCTTAAGCTCTCCATCACAGAAGCGTTCATCCCTGTCTGTCTAATCACGGATGGGCGGCAGCAGTCGTGGGATCCCTCTCGCTGGAGCTCATCTGTCAGTCCCGCTAATCACATGTCAAATCGAGCTCTCCACTTACTAAACAGATCCTGGCAAGATATTACCTGCTGTTGACCTTGCGAGCTGCGGCTTTGGGTCAGCCCCCTGCAGCCATGACAAAATTTTGATCTGTGTAACTATGTATTGCTCTTTTCTTAGGACTGTGCATGGGAAGGTTTGCCTTAAAGAGATAGTTCACCAAAAAAATATATATATATCATCCTTTACTCCACCTCATGCTGTTCCAAACCTGCTAGACTTTCTGTCTTCAGTGGAAGATAATAAAAAAATAAAAAATTTCATTGACCTGACTTTTTATGGACAAAAACGTTCATCCAAATATGTTTGAAATTATGACAGAAGGAATCTCTTTAATGTCATAAAAAGCTTGTTCTAATTTGATGCTTTAAAATATAAAGTATCTTTTAAAAATCAAATGAAAATTATTCAGTTAAAGGGTTAAACATGACTGAATTTTTGAAAAAATGGCTAGATAAGATGCAATCTGGAAAATGCACACATAAATATTCCAAATTTGACATAAATATTGGGTGTTTTATGGTATTGAAAAAGTCGGTGTGTCAGCACTTTTGGAAGCCGGTTATTTCCATCTTAAATGGTTCCCATTTGGTTTTCATAACATTCGGGAAAACTACTATATGGAAAACTGAATCTGCACTCCTGTAATTGGCAATGACCAAATGACATGCACATCAGGACTCTTTAAACACAGGCATCCTCAATCTCCATTCCACAGCGCAGTAACATGCTTGAAAAGGTTTTAGAGCTGTTTCTATTTTACTTTAATTAAATTTTTAACAGACCAATGCACTTGGTAAGTGACAAGCCTCCTGAGGCCTGCAAAAACTATAACTATTAACTTCTTTTAATGAGAAAAGTATTGTGTTTTAATGCAAATCTCTGCTGCTGTCTGGAGAATGGTCAAAGAAAGCTAACTTTTATGAGAAGCGTGAACTCTGAACACCCACGCTAGCGGAAGCGCTGCAGATGGTCTCCTCCGCGCGAGTATTAATCTGTCAGCATGGGCTGTGGGCAGAGCGTCAGAGAGGAGAGTACGCTCCTCAGATTCAGGTGTTGCCTGCTGTGTGTCATGGCAGCCTGTCATTGGAAACGCTGCTGGAGTCCTCGCTCCTGAGCTGAAGTTTGCCTTGCTTTTATTGGCCAGAGTTGATCTTTCTGAGTTGTGCTTAGTGTCTGCCTTCCCTGCAGTGTTGCTGACTGCCATGTATACTTAATTGTTTTAGGGTTTTTTCCCCCAGGAATTTTATTCTGAATATGATCACTGCCTGGTGTGATATGATTTATTTAAATATGATTCATTCTAGTTGGAAAGAGCGCACAAGTCAACCGTTAAAACGTTTAATTTCTCTTCCCTTAGTTTACATGGTCGATTATCAGATGCTGTGAGAAGTCTATCAAACAAAAACAAAAAAAATCTGCCATTAATACATGATGTTAGCTAACTGCGTGATTTTTATTATCTAAGAACTGTACAATCTGACATATGGACATTACTTTGCACAGTGACCTCTGATAACAGATCACTCTATTGTAATGTAGAAACATGCATTTTCTGTAAAACTGCTTTGAAACAAAGTGTATTGTGAAAAGCACTATACAATTAAATGTTAATTGAATTGTTTTTTATCTTTAATTAAAATAAATTAGTGTCTACGTATTATTTATATTAGTTTATTATTAATATTGATATTTATTCCTATGATTTAAATTAACATTTATTGTGTGTAATTTTAAATTTGCTTTGCTTTTTAAGCATTTTCTTTCCATGTTTTTAAAATTCATTAAATTATAGAATTTTTTGTCATTGATGTAATTTGTATGTTTCATTTTCCATTTTGAATGGGTAAGTGCAATCAGATCTCTATCTGTTCACACTGGAAATGCACTGGAAATGCATTGGAATGAAGTGGACTGTTCTAACTAAACTCTTTCTTTCAGGATAGGAACCTCATCCTGTATCTTGAAACAATTTGAACATTCACACCAGTAAGAAGAGTCCTGTGAGATAAAATCAACATGGGGATGCGAGGTCTGCTACTGGCCTCTGTGGCAGTAGCCGTTTTAGTTCATCTCTCTAGTGCTGGCCTGGTTAAAAGAGTAATTAGACACAGAAGAGAATCACTGTCACCAACCACTGAGAACTTGACCCTCCCAAGTCCTGACCAGCCTGTGGTTTTCAACCATGTGTACAACATCAACGTTCCCACTGGATCCATGTGCTCGGTGGACATGGATTCACCAGGAACAACCGAAATTAAGCCAAAATCGGAACAATCTGACCAGCACATAGAACACACCATGGATGGGGAGAATCAGATCGTTTTCACACATAGGATTAACATTCCCAAGCAAGCTTGCGGTTGTGATAACCACATGCCTGACCTGAAGGACCTTCTGAACAGACTGGAAATGCTAGAAGCAGAGGTATCCAGTCTAAGGGAGCAGTGCACCAGTGGAACAAGCTGCTGTAGTGCTCAGGTTGCAGGTGAGGCCTAATATAACAGATAATTTGGCAGTCCATTAGGAGGCTGAGTCTCATTACAAATGTATTCAAAAGAAACATAACAAAGCTGATTAAACTTTAAGGGAGAGTTCACCCCAAAATGTAAAATTCTGTCATCACTTAATCATCCTCATGTTGTTCCAAATCTGTGTAACCAGTGGTTGAATAAAACAGCACAGGACATCTGTATGAGTATCTTTCTTCTGCAGAACACAAAAGAGACATTTCTCAGTATATCTTTATGTTCCACAGAAGAAAGTCAGTCAAAAAGTTTTGGAAAAACATGAGGGTAAGTAAATGATGAAAACATTTTCATTTTTGGTGAACTATACCTTTAACTTTTGTTCTAAAAAATGTATCGGCTAACATGCATAACACAGATGCGTATAATGTAAAAATATAGATTTTTCTTTTTCTTTCATACGTGGTAGCTCAAACGAGTTTAAATCACTACATGAATGTTAGAAGAAGCTGACAGCAAAATGTTCCACTTATTGCTAATGACTCAACACGGTTTGCTTCCATCCAAAATGCGACTGAAAAAACGAGAAAGGCACAAGCTAAATGAAATTCACCTTCTTCCGCATACATAACCAATAATTGTAAGATGTAACCATTCAAGGCTTTCTGTATCATTTTCTGTATCATGATCCTTTGTAGTTTGTATACATGAGCGTAATTATTTCTAAACATATAAAATTCAAACCTGCTGCAATCTATTGTTGGTTTGAACAAGATTATATCAGCCTCCCCAAAAATTCCTTCTATGACTGCATAGATTTAGATACTTTGATTAATTTCATCCTCACAAGCGACTCGGGTCATTACTTAGTCTTTTACCATGACCTCAAAGCAAACATGTAAAAATAGATTTTTCATTGGTTTCATATACAAAATGTGTTCGAACCATAACAAGCCAATTATTTTTAGTGAATCAAAAACATGAAGCTCAACCAGTGTACTGTACAATTCCCATCCCCACCTAAACCAGCATGAAAGTGTTTTTCACTCTCTTTCTCAGGTGAAGTCACAACCAAACCCTACTGCAGTGGCCGTGGCAACTACAGCACTGAGACCTGCAGCTGTTTGTGTGAGCCCGGTTGGAAGGGAGTCAACTGCTCTGAGCCAGAGTGCCCGAACTTCTGCCAGGATCAAGGCCGTTGCGAGGATGGCAAGTGTATCTGCTTCGAGGGTTTTGGTGGGGAGGACTGCAGTATCGAGCTGTGCCCTGTAGATTGCGGTGAGAATGGAGATTGCATCGACGGGGCTTGCCTCTGCGAGGAGGGCTTCATCGGTGAAGACTGCAGTTTAACCAACTGCCTAAACAACTGCCTTGGCAGGGGGCGCTGTGTGGATGACGAATGTGTATGCGACGAGCCTTGGACGGGGTTTGACTGCTCTGAGCTCATCTGTCCTAACGACTGCTTTGACCGTGGCCGCTGTGACAATGGAACCTGCTATTGTGATGAGGGCTTTACTGGGGAGGACTGTGGGGAGCTTACCTGCCCCAAAAACTGCAACCACCGTGGCAGGTGTGTCAATGGACAGTGTGTCTGCAATATTGGGTACAGCGGAGATGACTGCTCCAAGCTCACCTGTCTCAATGACTGCAATCAGAGAGGTCACTGCTTCAATGGGAAGTGCATATGTGACCCCGGGTTCGAGGGCGAGGACTGCAGCATTCTCTCCTGCCCCGACAACTGCAATGACCGAGGACAGTGCGTCGATGGTGAGTGTATTTGTGATGCTGGATATGAAGGTGACGACTGCTCAGAGCTTTCCTGCCCCAATAACTGTCACGATCGTGGTCGATGCGTCAACGGGAAGTGCATTTGCAAAGTGGGCTTTGCTGGAGAAGACTGCAACATCAAAACTTGTCCCAATGACTGCCATGGACGAGGAGAGTGCATAGACGGCAAGTGCATTTGCCATGATGGCTTTGCTGGAGAACATTGCGGTGTCAAGACCTGCCCCCATCACTGCCATGGACGTGGACAGTGTGTGGACGGCAAGTGTGTTTGCCACAATGGCTTTGCTGGAGAAGACTGCAGCATCAAAACCTGTCCCAATCATTGCCATGGACGTGGACAGTGTGTAGATGGCAAGTGTGTTTGCCACAATGGTTTTGCTGGAGAAGACTGCAGCATCAAAACCTGTCCCAATCATTGCCATGAACGTGGACAGTGTGTAGATGGCAAGTGTGTTTGCCACAATGGTTTTGCTGGAGAAGACTGCAGCATCAAAACCTGTCCCAATCATTGCCATGAACGTGGACAGTGTGTAGATGGCAAGTGTATTTGCCATGATGGTTTTGCTGGGGAAGACTGCAGTATCAAGACCTGCCCCAATGACTGCAATGACCATGGACAGTGTGTGGACGGCAAGTGTGTTTGCCACACTGGCTTTACAGGCCATGACTGCAGCGAGTTGACTTGCCCCAGTGACTGCCATAACCGAGGACATTGTGTAAATGGCCAGTGCGTGTGTAACAGCGGGTTCACTGGGGAGGACTGTGGTACAAAGATGTGTCCTAACAACTGTTTGGACCGTGGCTACTGTGAAGATGGAAAATGCATCTGCTTTGAAGGCTACACTGGTGTGGATTGCTCTGTTCTGACCTGCCCAGAAAACTGCAATGACCAAGGCCAATGCCTGAATGGAATGTGCATATGTGATTTAGGCTTCACTGGCGACGACTGCTCTGAAAGTAAGTCACTATAATTCACACAGAATATATAAAGCTGCACATGTATAGCTTTTACTTACAGTTTTGGCTATTATACTTTCTCAAAGATGAAGCAGGTGTAAATATAAATGACTTAAGGTGTATGTGTATTAAGCTTAGCGTCACCAGACAAAATTTGCAAAAATAACGTTTTTCAAACACTCCTACATATCTGCCATTGGTCAGACAAACCCATAATTCTTCCCCAAACTGCACATAATTGGTTGAGCCAGTGGGTTAGGCATTAGGCAATGTTTACACTTTGTTTACACATTTGAGGAAATCAATCATGAATAGCTTACTTAGTTGTCTCTGCACATTAAGCTATCATTGGAAAAGTATTTATCTTAACATTTCTCTTTCCCACAAATTGTGGCACAATATCAAGGAGATGTTGTTTTCCAAGTTCTGCATGTTATCTTTTGACTCAGAGGTTCTTGACTAAGATGAAGTCAATCATTTGATCTGTTTCAATCCACAGTCTCCCCACCCAGAGACCTTACAGTGACTGAAGTCGACCCAGAAACAGTGGACCTCACCTGGGTCAATGAGATGCTTGTGACAGAGTATCTTATCACCTATGTGCCTACGGCTACTGGCGGTTTAGAAATGGAAATGAAAGTCTCTGGTGAAAAGAAGACAGCCACTATTAGGGAGCTCGAGCCTGGCATAGAGTACCTAATCAGTGTCTTTGCTGTCCTGAACAGCAAGATGAGTGTCCCTGTCAGTGCCAGAATCGCCACACGTAAGTCACACATCATCTAATGCTTGGGAAAGTTATTTGTTATATTGTCCTGAGTATATTCTGCTAAGCTGCTCTATCTTACGATCAGATCTCCCTGAACCTGAGGGTCTGAAATTCAAATCGGTTAGAGAGACTTCAGTAGAGGTTGAGTGGGACCCCTTGAACATCCCGTTTGATAGCTGGAACCTCATCTTCAGAAACACAGTGAGTGTCCTGGCATCATAGGGCTATGAATCAAAAGTGTATCACTGCCCTCATATATTTGCCTTGAAGTTGTAATATAAAAGGACTGTTCTGTTTGCAAGTAATAGTTTAAAATGAGAAAATAGCTGAGTGGTGCCACTAAGCAAAAGCTACTGATGAGAAGTCTGCAGTTTTCCAAGACAAAACCCTCTAAGAAGCTCCTGGCAACAGCATGTGTGACCATGTGCCACAGAACTGTTATTGTCTCTGTAATGCTTTATTTTCTTTCTCAAGGGCTTATGCAAACTCTAAAAAACAGCACCATTAGAACATGCAAACCTCCCCTACATCCCTCTTTCAAAACACAGCTTGGCAGTCTCATTCACACATCAAGTTTAGAGATGTCAATGCCAAAATAACTCTCACTGTGAAGTGAAACACTCATCCAAGTAGAATCAGCTAAAAGACCCAAGTGTTTACTCTCAGGACACCCTCTCATTACCCTGTAGCTCATAGGAGCTTGACTTTGTTTTCCTGAGGTTGCTTCTTTGATGATTTGTGGTGTTATTAACCAACAGAACCTTTGACCAGTGATCTGTTTTCAGATTTAATATATTCACCAATTCAATTAACCAAAAAATATGTTTTTGAATGGCAGAAAGAAGAGGATGGAGAGATTTTGAACTCTCTCACACCACCTGAGACCACCTTTGAGCAGTCTGGTCTTGGACCTGGACAAGAGTATGAAGTTAAGCTTGAGGTCGTAAAGAACAACACCCGCGGACACCCATCCAGCAAGAACGTTGTCACAAGTAAGCAGCTGTCGACGCAATTAACAGGCGGCCATAACCAGTCTGCTCTTTTTCAGGCCTTTTTTATTTTTTGAAGAGCCAGAATGTCTTAGAGGGCAGCCAGCATTTTATGTTAATTAGCAGTTATTTGCAGTGCAGGGTTCTGCTGAAAATTGAAATGTTTAATTTTGAGTTAGACTAACTGGTAATGATACCTTATTTTGCAAGACGTTAGCACTTGCCATTTGCTACTTTTGTATTACTACACCGGATCAGCTAAACACTACCATTCTAAAGTTTGGTGTCGGTAAGATTTTATTTGTTTGCTTTGAAAGAAATTCCATCTTTTATTCAGCAAGGATGCATTAAATTGATCAGTTTCCACAAAAATATTAAGGATCTCAACCATTTTTAATAAATAAAATTTTGATAATAAATGTCTTGAGACCCAAATAAGCATATGATTTCTAAAGGATCATGTGACAACAAAGACTAGAGTAAAGGCTACTGAAAATTTAGCTTTGTGATCACAGAAATAGATTTCATCATAAAATACATTAAAAAAATTGAAAGAGTTATTTTGAAGTGTAAATTTGATTTCTAAATCAAATAAATACAGCCTCAGTGAGAATAAGAGACTTTTTTTCAAAAACATGAAAGAAAAAGTATTTTGCATCCTCCAATTTTCCATGCTAGTGTGACCAGACTTTTACATCTGAGATTTAAGATTTACATCTTAAACAAATTAAGTTACAGTATCATCTTTATACAATTTAAGGTCTTAGTCATGGTATTGAATAATATATTTTTATTTGATAATTTGTTGCTATTAATAATTCATAGCTTTTGTCATATATTTTGTCATCTTCCTATATCAGTATGAAACTAAAATATCATTCTACATATTAACAAATATAAACATTATTGTATTGCACCACATTTCTGAGTACCAGTTACAAGCCTTTTCATCCTCTTTGACTGTAGATGATTTGCTTTAAATAATTGTAGGATAAGGGTTTACCCTCAAATGGTGTACTACTTTTTACCATTTTGACATTTCCCAAACAATCTTTCACTTTTATCAATAGCTTATTTAAAAAAAATAACACACACACAGAGATTATAGCCCTATTCTGAAAAGATGTGCCGTTACAACACTGGCCTCTTACGCTGTCAGTGCAAGTAACCAGTTTCCCTTCACAACATGCTGATTTTGCTGTCTTACAAATGTCTAAAAAAATCTCCCAGCATGGCTCTAACGCTCCATCTACTCCATTTCTTCGACTTGTGCCACATAGGATTTGCATTAAAGGAGGACTAATTGCTCAAAGTGAGTTCTCTCCCTCACTCTCAGTGTGTGGGAGGCACCACTCAGCAACATGAGAGGCTGTCCTCCCGTGAGATAACTGGTGCATTGGAGTATCTTGCATGCACAAATCTGCTCTAAGCTGCATGCAGTTCCTCTATATTATCTTATGTTCACATAGGTATCTGCTCTCAATACACTTCCTAATGTGACAAACTGATCTTACCATAGAAATTAAGACATATATAGTTATTTATCCTCTTTTAAGTCTTGGAGAAAGTATACAGGTAAAATACCTTAATCTTAATGCCGGAATATAGATATAAATGCATCTGTATAATAGCAAATAGTGTTTGTTTGTTTTTTTCAAATCAGGGACCCCCTGGGGGTTGTGGTTCTATTTCAGGGGGGAAAAAAAGAAATCTAGCATTTTTACTTTCATTAAATGAAAAACTATTTTTGTAATATTTGCAGATCTTTTTTTACATTTAATTTACTATTTACTATTTTAATCATTTATTTTGGTTTAAGCACAGTGACAATGTGGAAAAAAACAATGATTTATTTTAAATTAAATGAATAATGAAACAATTAATATTTTTATACATAGTATAAATGGGTCTTTTTGAATAAAAATGTATAGCTGTCATTATATTTTATGTGGACAATTATCATATTTGGAGGTCCTTGATATCAAAAAGCTGTTTTTAGATCATCTATTTGCATAGATGTTCCCATTATGTAGCTTTTCCTCTAGCTTTCACACACCTCTCCTCTCATCCGCAGTGATTGATGCCCCCAGCCAAGTGGATGTGCGTGATGTGACGGACACAACAGCCCTCGTCACTTGGTTTCAGCCTGTTGCTCAGGTGGATGGGATCTCTGTGTCCTATGGCCCAAACACAGATTCCTCTGACAGGAACACAGTCAAGCTTTCCTCAATGGATACCCAGTATCATCTGGCTGAGCTGTATCCGGACACCGAGTATGAGGTCTCTCTTATGGCCCACAGGGGAGAGATGACCAGCTTTCCCGTCTATGAGACCTTCACCACAGGTACAGACTCCTTTCAACAATTAGAAATCCTTTCAGCACATCATAAAGTGAATTCAAACTTCTTTAGCAGGTCTACTGATAATTGTGGTGCACTTAGACATTGCATTGAAGCAATTTTGTTTGTCTAGCCCTGGAGGATAACCATATGTTTACAAGAAGCATTTTCTTTCATCCACATGTTGACGTGCGTTTCAGACCTGGATGCCCCAAAGCACCTCAAGGCAGTTGAACAGACAGATGAGAGTATAACTCTGGAGTGGAAAAACAGCAGAGCCAACATCCTGAATTACCGTGTTAAATACGGCCCACTTTCTGGAGGGGAGCATGGAGAACTGGTCTTCCCCAGCGGCCCGCAAGACACCACTCAGGCTAAAATCACTGGTGAGAGGCCAGTTTGAATTACACAAAATTCCTCTCCAGAGATTACAAAGCGATTACAAATCAATTACAAACAGATCATAGAGATTAAAAACTACGTATGAAAACAAAAAGAGGGAAAAATAAGGCAATCCTTTTTGAGCATTCTCAAAAAGGATTTAAAACAATATGAAAACTATTGTTCTGTATGTCTGAATAGAAATAGACTAATTTAAAACTTTATACATTTTAAGTTTTTTATTGCATTACTTGTACCATTTACCACTTATTTCCAAATGAGCGCCTTTGTTTTAGTGGCGTAAAATGTTTACACGACTAAAGTGGAATGAGATGCTATACCCTTTTTGTTGATAATGCCTTATTCATGCCTTAAATGAAGTAACACTGGTGCTTCAATGTGAAAATCCCAGTCAAAAAGGGAAAGTGGAGGCTTTCTTCGTCGCAGCAGCACTTCTATTATACATTTGCGCTTTGAGGCAATCTCCTGTGCTAATTCTTATTCTCTACAACCATGTGTTACCGCAAGCAGGGATTATCATGGCTGGGAGAAAAAAAATATATTCAAAATGGATAATAGATTCTTTGTCTGGTTTGCTCCTTTGTCCTTGGGAGGCCTGTTCCCTGTAAATAAGGCGGACGATCTGTTCGGCTAATAACGCAGAGCCTCTCTCTCTCTCTCTCACACACACACACACACACACACACATCTCACTAGTTGTCTCTTTCACACAGTTATTATCTGTAATTGCCGTCACGCCTGTGATTTTATTGATAATGAGCTTCCTCTGCATTAGGCGTAATTTCATGCTGGAGGACTCCTGTATAGTGACCTCTGCAGGAGCCAATACAGGCATTAAAAGGGGTAAAGTGTGGGATTTGGGCTAAGGGCTCTTATGAATGGGGGCTGTGGGGATCTGAGAATCTCTTGTATGATGGTAAATATTGTCTCTGGCATGTGGAGAAGCTCTTTGATGCAGCCACTGAAAGGCATTAGATTGATATGGCACGCAGATGAAATTGAAACCAGGCTGTTGCTAGAATGAAAACAATTGCCTACCATGTAGGTTCCAAAAACAACCAATGCGAGATATTAATGGTTTCGTTTTGTTTAATGATTTGAGAGAAATGATTTTTGTTGGGTTTTCTCTTAGGCCTTAGGCCCGGGACCGAGTATGGAATGGGAGTGACGTCCATTAAGGAAGAGCGTGAGAGTTTGCCTGCAACGACCAATGCTGTGACTGGTAAGACTTAACAAAAATGGTCATTAACTCACAGGTGTTTTATGTACATTTATTACTTTGTTTAATGTGATTTTCTTTCTCATTTTCTTCTCTTATGATATGCAACAGCATGAATGAAACTGAGTAAAAAAGTGCATGTGAGATCTTTCATAATAAAGCTCAGTTGTAGGATTTATAATTCTGAAAGGAATAGTTCAAGAAAAACAATTTACTCTCTCTCATGTCAAAAGTAAAAGGAGGACTGGGGCTGTCAAGTACCAAAAGGACAAGAAAAAGTATCATATCAAAGTGCTCATTTATCATAAAAATGGTCCATATGACCCCTGTGCTTTCTGAAGTCTTTGTGTGACAAACTGGCCAGTAATGTAATTTGCTGTGGTCAATTGAAAATGAATCTTTTGGTTTGTTCATGTCGGATTTGTGAAAGATTCATTGTTGAATCTTTTTAATGAATCACTTGATCCAGTTCACAAAACAGGTCTGAATGAATTCAACTCATTGACCGATCTGGTTGCAATGGTTAACAGCTCACTGGATTATCAAAAGTATTGTTTAGCTTTAGAAGTCAAATCAAGTCAAGTCACCTTTATTTATATAGCGCTTTTTACAATATAGATTGTATCAAAACAGCTTCACATTGATAACATGAAAATAATACAACAAAGTTGTTTCTAGAAGAAAATTGCATCATCATCCACCTTAAGTAAGGCAGATCAATAATGTTGTTGAATACCAAATGTCCCCAACTAAGCAAGCCAAAAGCCAAGGCGACAGTGGAAAGGAACCAAAACTCCACCTGGTGACAGAACGGAGAAAAATATATTCAGAAGACTATGAATATAGCCTGCTGTCATTTTATGATATTTTATGGTGCTTTTGCATTCTTCTTGAAGCTTGAAAGCTTCAATTCCCATTCATTGTAATTGAATGTAAATAAGCAACCAGTTTCTTCAATCCAGTTTCTTTTCCTATTGTATTCAATGAAAGAAACTTGCACAGGTTTGGGACAAAACAAGGGTGAGTAAATGATGACAGAATTGTCATTTTTTATGAACTAATCCTGTACTGTTTTGTCCCTGTCCTCTTAGATCTTGATGCTCCCAAAGAGCTTCAAGTAAGTGAGACCACAGAGACCACACTGACACTTGTTTGGAGGAGGCCGGTCGCCAAAATCGACACCTATGAGCTAGTGTTTGCATCTGCGGTCGGCGAGAGAACTGAATTGGAGGTACCTGGTGCTGCCAATACCTACATCCTGAGTGATCTGAACCCTGGCATGCTGTACACCATCAGCCTGACTGCCAAGAGAGGAAGAAAGATGAGTGCGCCAGCCACCTTGTCAGCATCCACAGGTTAGTGTGCATCATTACATTTTCATTTATATATTTAGAATGCATCTTCACATCCCATTTTCTCTTGCTTCTAGAGTGACAAAAGCAATACTGCTTTGGATCATGAAATCGGCTTTCCAAAAATATGATTTGAATCTAATCTTTCACACATAAACATTTATTCAGCAGGCCACTGAGGATCTGAAGGCAACTCAGGAATTTATTATCTTCACTATTTTCCCCCATAAGTGTCAATATTTATTTTGGAGTTTGAAGATATTGAAGTCCTTGTTCTATGAATTTGAATTAAACATTTTGTAGCTCCTTATCTTGAGAAGACTTCTATAAAAATCTCAAAATATTCATATTGTCAGTATGCCACTGAAAATTGAAGCCTAATATCCCCATTCTCTCATTAGTGGCATGTGGGTTTATTTTATGTTTTAAAGAAAAAACAATGAAAGCCAAAAGCACTGTGGTCAGGATGCCACTTACTTAACTTCCAGAACTTTGTTACAAAAATGTTCTTGCTTATATAACAAAGCAATCATTAACTAAAACCAGGGAGCTACAAAATATAACCTCAGTTGTTTGCTTTGGTTGCCAAGGCAAGACAACAGATAAAGTGTTTCTCAAGATCCCAAAAACACACACACACACAAACTCTCACACACGCACAGAAAGCTCATTCATGTGATAATCGTCAGAGTGAGCCCACTCCCCTTTTGGATTTGCGTGATTTGACCACAATGAACTGTGGGGCGGACTGATAAATAGGACACATGCTGAGCCGCCTGTTAAAATGTTGTCTCTGGAATCACCAGCACTATAATCAATGCATTTATTTCAGCAGCCATTATCGGCCTTAGACACGGCACACAAACATGGGCATACACTTCCCTCAGACCCAAAGGATTTGGGAAGATGGGGGGCAGGGAGAACTCTAGGTCTGGCTTTCTTCTGTTCACTAAATGCTTCTCTGGCATTATTAGAAGAGTTTCAGCTTGTAACATGGAGATGTGGATATCTGATGACTGAGATCTCAATGGAAACATATCAGGACATAACCAGGCCAAAAAAGAGAGAGCAAACCATCACATGCATGCATGCACAAAGCTATGTTGTGTTAAGGTACGGTCACATTAGTGAAATAAAAAAAACGTGTGTAGTGATGTATGAAGCACATCTCAGACAGAAGTCCCTTTCAAACCAAGCAGTTGGTCAGTGTGGTGAATCTCCCTGTCCAACATAAACCCTTTCGCTCTCACATGAAGTACCCAATTGCATGGTTTCCTATTCAAATTACTGGATTTTGCTTGTGACAAATGTGATCGCAACTTTATGGTGTAAAGAACATGCATGCCTCAAAGCCCATACAGTGGTGTCTATGTAGAGCCATAAAGGGTTGTGCATGCGTCCAACAATGGTTTTATCCAAATGCCCTTGAGGTGTTTGTGGCTTGAGGATCTCACCGCAATAAAGCCATTCTTTAATTCTACCTCCTCTCATTCCCATCTGCATGCAGTGAGGACCACTCCTCAGACTTGCATGGGCCGCTTTCAGTGGAAAGAACTCTATTGAATAAGTGTGCAAAATGAAACAATTTGACCAAATTTCACTTCCCATGAATGGCACAAGATGATCAATGAGTTGTTTTGCTGTTTGACAGCTTCATATTGTTTCATTTCCAGGTTTCAAAAGCGACAAGCGGCCCTAATGCCTGGGAAGGTCATTCACTTCATCCCCATTGTCACCCTATTTGCACGCCACGTTTCTGCCCTCTTGAATGTGCATAGACAGGATAATGGTTAGCCCACCGTGCATCTCCTTGCTATCTGCCCTCACTTTGCCTGTGAATGCTGACAATGCACAATGATGTTCAATTATAGGTTGCACTGCGCTGCATGGCTGCATGGCTGCCTCCCATGTTTGAAGTGTTCAGCGTACCTCTGCTCAGGCAGGCTAGACAGGACCTTCAAAAATTAATGGCTTTTCTCAGGGCCATTAATACCAAAGCTGTCTCAGCAAACTGGTGCTTGGATGCTAATAGGTTGTAAGAGAAATGACTGCAAATTTGTTTGTTTGTCACTACAACTTTCTGAAAGTTATTACTTGTGTGTTTTTTTTTCACCGCATGGGCAGATGTTCCTGTTCTGTTTGGAACAGATGGCGATTAATTTTTTAGGAGTAACAAATTAAGTGGTTTATTGTTGTTCGACTTGCTCATAACATGGATTTTTCCCCCCTTTAATTGTTAAAATAATTTGCATTGTTTTGAATAATGTAAAACATGTTGCACTGTGGATTTTTTATGTCTTTTTTACCTTTCAGGACTTTTTTTTTCACCTCAATGACATTTAATTCCAAACAACAGAAATTACCATCATCTTAAAGAGAGAATGCCTTAAGAAGTCAAATCTCTTTAGTTACCATTACCCATGATGCTCTTCTCCTAAATGTATGTTTTCCTGCCAAAATAATTATCTTCTGATCTGTTTGTAATCCAGATGATGAGAAGCCTCAGGTGGGAAACATCACCATCTCTGATGTGTCCTGGGACAGCTTCAGTGTGTCTTGGGAGCTGGACAGAGGAGAGGTTGAGGGCTTTCTGATTGAAGTGTCTGACCCAGATGGCTTATTTGATGCCCAGAACCACACATTATCCAGTCAGGAGTTCAGCCTGGCTGTCACTGACCTCTCCCCTAGTACTTTCTACAGGGTCACACTGTATGGGCTGTACAAGGGAGATCTCTTAGATCCTGTCTTTGCTGAAGCCATCACAGGTATCATTACTTGCCATGTCTTGGACCAGCTTGGTTGTCTTTTGGCATCTTTTCTTTTCCAGTCTTTGGATCAAATGCTGTGCCTCAAGCAGCACTACAGACTAACCTCTTGT
Source organism: Abramis brama (assembly GCF_963993115.1). Lineage (NCBI taxonomy): Eukaryota > Metazoa > Chordata > Actinopteri > Cypriniformes > Leuciscidae > Abramis > Abramis brama. The sequence continues at coordinate 17,162,686 of NC_139967.1, read as the reverse complement.
CTCTTTTAATTTGCAATTTTTTTCATCACATCACATGTTGAATTGATTCTAACACGTTTTTTTAAACCAGCTTTTTTGTATCCTTCTTAGTGTTTTCATCTCTCCATCTATATCTATCATCTCCATAAAAAACTAGTATTTATTTTATTTTCCACTATTAATATAGAAGGTTGAGTAAATATTGGGCACTCTCAACTAAATAACATAAATATAATGCAGCCTCATCAAAAATTCCTGAAGAAAACCTTGTTTGAAAATGCCTACTTCCCTACCACACTACCGAAATTGTATTCGACAAGGATGCAATTGATCAAAAGTGACAGTAAAGATATTTATAATGTTACATATTAAATCATTTTATTGTTACATTTTAAATGATTGTTGTGCTTTTGAACTATCTAGTCATTAAAGAATTCTGAAAAAAATGATCACTGTTTACAGATAAAAAACTGACCACAAACTTTTGAATGGTAGTGTAATGCAGCTGTAACCCATCTTGTTCTACTCGCACCGGGATAGCGAGATTCGAACCGGTGTCTCCGGCATGGGAGGCAGGTGGGCTAACAAGGATGCTAAACACCTCAGCCCCTTGAGGCCAGGGGAGTGAGGTTTACTCGCACAGCTCTTACTAGCTGGCCTCCGTTACACAGCCTTATCCATTACTGATTCCAGAATAAATCCCAACATCCGAATATGCCTACTTCCCCATGTAGTATGCGAAAAGCAATACATCAAATGTAATATGTCAGAATAAACAGTATTCATAAAACATATGAGGACATCATACAATATCATAAATAATAGGGAGCAGATGCTGATGTCTTAAGTCACATGACAATACCAACATGGCTGATGTAGTATGTCTGGATTTTATACATTACATGCATGGTCAGGGGTAGGTCATTCGTACGAATTGGGCAACTCGTTAAATATGTGCGATTTAGCAAAAATCGTACAAATTCGTACGAGTGAGTTCGAATGAATTAGCCACCTCATAAAATACGTACGAATCACCATCAGATCGGGTTGGTAGAACATACTTTATTAATTAATTCTTAAATGCAGTACATACTTGGACATCATGTGATTTCAAATGCAGATAATCTCTCAAATTTGCAAAGCGCCACAAAAAAGCCTCTTTTAAGTCAGCTGCAGATTCTGTGAAATGTCGACACTCTTCCCGTCTGCTGAATAATGTGTTGAAGTGTGCTGACATTCAGAGCACACCTGCACAGCATCATAATGCTTCCCCACACATTCACGTCTGCATAATCACCAGCAAAGCCTGCAGGTGCAGTAAATGACCTCTGCCTGTCTTCACTGGTACATTTGTGTTTAACAGGCAAAACAAAGTTAGACTAATGATGGCTTTTTCATTCTAATTGACTTGCGGCATTCAATTCACATTGCTGGTGAGTCCATTTAAATAATTTGGTTTGTGGCATTTATAGTCCACCAGCAAACCAGACAAGTTGTATTGTAACAAACATACATTTATTAGGCACATACCAAAGTTTTGCCCCAGAACCCCCCCTCAGAGAGTCAGCGAATAGAGCGGGTGACTAGGCTGGGGTGTACTGCCATGGAAGTGATCCTGAGGAGTTTTTGTCGCTTCTTGTGAAGGATCTTTTCAGTATGCACGCCCAGTTTTCTGACCCTGCACTACTTCTCATTCTTATGCCTCACATTCACACATTTTCTTGGCGTTTATCAGCCAGTGGCTGCAGGGGCCACAGTTGTAGCAGTCTCTCAAGTCTGCATGCAAATAGGCAGAGGAGAAGGGGAACTGATTGGATTTCTGTTAACCTCCTCTCTATTCATGTCAGATGACCCATGAACTCTTGCCTCACTCTGCCCTGAGTAATACGAGCTTTAAAAATCAGAACAATATTTACAGAAACTTTTCACTTTATAGTTGGTGTGCTTATCCCTGCTGTAAGATTTAGCTGCGTTAACACAGATATCCCCCTCAGAGGATTTTGCTGCCTGCTGTAGAATTGCTGCTTCCAGACCTTGTTTCTGTAGGTTAGCTGGCGCCTTCTCCACCTCCACAAACAGATGCCTCTTTGTCAGACCAGAGAGACTTAGAAGCCAGTCAGATGAAAGTGATCCTTGGAGAGCACATGTTAGTACTCTTGAAATGCCTCAAACACTGCTGACACTCTTAAACAAGTGAACAGTGCTAATGAAGAGGGACAGCTCCACAGGATTTGTCCTCGCTGGTTTTCATTTCAAACACTTTTCCACATTCAACAAATGTCTTTTCTGTTTCACATCATCCAGAGCTTTAGAGGAAGAAGAGGTTCAGTCCAGTCAAGGGTCTTTCTCTCTCTCTCTCTCTCTCTCTCTCTCTCTCTCTCTCTCTCTCTCTCTCTCTCTCTCTCTCTCTCTCTCATGAAAGTTTAGTTTAGGTCAACAAGGCTCTATTAAAGCATTGTCGGTTTGGATCAATACTACATTGTTGTTTGTTTAGCATTTATGTTGTTCAGTTTAAATTTCAAAATTCAGTTTAATAACTTGAATAAATTTCCATCCCATTTCCATAATTTGTGTGAAATAACATGACCACATATATTCAGAGGAGACGGTGATCAGATTATTCTAAATATATATTTTCCTTTTAAAATTGTAATCAGAATGTTTATTTCCCTCCTGTATTTGTAAATAAATTATACATTAAGAGCCTGGCTGCTGGATTGTTGGACGTCTCTGGTTCTGACTTTTCTTTCCAGCCTATAGAAATTAGACTGAACAGAGTTAAAAAGTTACAATGTCAAATTAAGGACAGCCTTAACTGCATTAACATATTTAATTAGGTCAAGTTATTATAACAAGTTAACATGCTGCTACTCCTCCATCAGATGAAGTAAAAAAAAAAAAGAAAAAGAAAAAAGAAAGAAAGATAAATCTTAATCAACTGAATTCATGGTGCTATAATCTACCTCTAATATAAAGGCAAGAAACATGTGTATTGCAGTAACTGGTTTTTGGTACACGATGAAGAACAAACCACATAGTATTAAAAATCTGTCACAAACAAAGCCATTGTTGAAAATACAGTACATTGCTTGGTCAAGACATCCCTGAAGCTTTAGGTTTTTAGTTTTACATATCCTTACCACAATTGCTTCTCTAGAGATTAATATGTCAGTGGATTTTGCCAGTTCAGCTAAAAACGATACGAAAAATGCCTTTCCAGGATGAGCCCTTCTGTCAATATGATTATTATGGATATGTCATTGTCCTGGAACAGCTCTGTCTTGAACTCTGCATGACTGCTATTATATGGCGATACAATTATGATGGTGGAACCTAATATAATGGTGGAAAATTCATCAATGTCAATTTTTTTTTCTACTAACCAACAGATCTCATTCCATATTCTAATCAAAATATGTAAATTAAATTTACTGGCTCACTGATTTCAGCATCACCTGCCATAGATATAGAAGCAACTGATAGATGACAGAACAATTGGCTATATTTTCATGCATGACTAACATTATCACTGAATTGTCTCTAACAAACACCACAAAGACCTGCATGTGCACTTCTTGGTCATTTAACATCTTTTAAGTACATTTCACAGAGTTTGCAGAGGAAGAACAACTTTATTATTGTATCAAACAGAAGCTGAACCTGAAGTGGAGCACCTTTTGGTCTCGGACATCACACCGCACAGCTTTAAACTGACATGGACAGCACCGGAGGGCGTCTTTGATACATTCACCCTCAAAGTCGTCGATTCTAATGGACTGGGCAAACCCCACCTGATTAGTGTATCTGGAGACAAGCGAACAGAAGAAGTGACAGGTCTCAATGAAGATATGGAGTATGAAATTGAGCTGTTTGGGATCATTTTGGGACGGAAATTCCGGCCCATTTTGGCTGTAGCTCGAACAGGTATTGGATTTTTAAGAGACGCTGGTGGAGGAACCACTAACTCGTTTTCTTTCTTTTCTTCTGTTCTGTTAACTAGTTGATTGGTTTGGTCAAAACTTATAACATGAAAATGGAAACTTTCAAACACAAGTCTTTCAATATCCCATATTTAACAAAATTATACCACTCATTATTTTCTCATTGTGTCTACAGAGTAGCTCAAGTGACTTTCATCAACGACACATGTTCATCCAAGTCTTCTCTCATTCATCACCAGTCTTACTTTCTCTCTCTCTAATTTGCTGTGTGATCTAGGGTTTTGTTTACAGAGCAAGACCAACTATTTTGTGTATTTTCCTTCAATCTTCAATTTTCCTTTATACTAGCGAGCTTCATTTTCCACTTGTGTCTGATGTTGGCATGTCACACTATTGTGTCTCTGTACTGGGGGCAAGTTAATCTTCTTGCATCTGTCACGTGAGATTCTGAGGTCCGTCGTTGAGAAATGGCTTTAAGGCCAGGGCTTTTGTCTGTGTGTCCTTTATCTGTAGCCGCACAGTTGGTTGTCCTCATGTCCTGAATGTTTACTTTCATGCATCTATTTGTTCAGCAGGATAAAAGGGGTAGTTTAAGAAGTTTCTTCACACGCACTTTAGTTTTTTCTTACGGTCTAAAATTACTTGTTTCTGGGAAAAGGTTTTGGTTTTAACTTCTATTTGTCAATTGCGAGACCACACACTTTTTAACAATTCATTCCTGTTGTGCTTCTTATGTGTGTCATTTCTACCAAGGCCTAGGTACACCCAAGGGGATACGCTTTTCTGATGTGACCGATACGTCTGCTACTGTTCACTGGACTATGCCCCGTACCCATGTAGACAGTTACCGGGTCACCTATGTACCCGTTCAGGGTGGTAAGTAACGTGGTCATTATCGATTCAGTACTGTTACTTTATAATTATATGCATTACCATTCAAAAGTTTGGAGTTGGATCAAATACATTATTATAATTTTAAATAACTGGTCTGGTTTGTATTATATGAATATATTTTAAAATGTCATTTATTTCCGTGATGGCAAAGCTTTTTTTTCAGCAGCCATAATACTCCAGTCTTCAGTGTCACATGATCTTTCACAAATCATGCTAATATGCTGATTGTTGAAAACAGTAGTACTGCTTAATATTTTTGTGGAAACCGTGATACCTTTTCAGGATTCTTTGCTAAATAGAAAGTTCAAAACAGCATTTATATGAAATCGAAATATTTGCGACATTATAAATGACTGTTCCTTACTGAATAAAATTAATTTCTTAAAAAAACAAACAAACAAAAAACGTACTGACCCCAAACTTTTTAACATGTAGTTTTCGTGTACTTTTTTATGCCTTAGTACTATTCATAGCACATTTGGAGCTTTTGGTCTGGATAGAAAAGCAAAGCATTCTTCCTCCTTCAAAGTCAGTTTTGACACACAGGCCATCTTCGAAAAGTGAGACTTTACCGTGTGGTTTTCAATGCGTTTGGATGGCTGCCTGTTGGCAAATCATATTATTATTTGTACTTCTTCAGTTTATTATTTGTCATAAATTATGTATTGCATAATATATTGCACAAGTCGAGCAGGAAATTCTCTTAGACTGTCTTCTTGGCATAATAAATTGTTTGAATAAAGTGCCATGTTGTGCTTTTAGCCTCTCAGTGTTCTGTGCAGGTTTTTAGATCAGGCCGTCTTCAGTTATGTGAATCTATCAGTGCATATCATCAATCAAGCCAATCTCTGTTTTATCCATCAGCAGAGTATTCTTGCATGTCACCATGCCAATCAGTCAGACAATGCTGCCCTCTAGTGACAATGGGTATTCTAGTTTATTCCAGTGTTCTGTCTCCCCCTGCAGGCAGCCCTATGACACTGAGAGTAGATGGAGGAGAGTCTCAAGCCATGCTGCCTAATCTGACCCCTGGAGTGACCTACCAGGTCACTGTTATCGCTGTGAAGGGCTTGGAGGAGAGTGAACCAGGATCTGACAGGGTCACAACAGGTACGTTTCACTCTAATAATGTATTTTAACATAATTAATAATTTATTAAATCATTTTGTAATGTTTTAGCACCTCATATTCATAGCTAGATTAGACTGGTTTGTAGTCTACCTCTCCTTAGTCTGTATAGTAAGCCTATTAGTTGTGTTTTGCTTTCCTGTCTGGCAGAAGCCTAGCAATCGACTCCAAGTTTGCTTCTCTCATTTGTGTATCTGTTGGTCCTCAGCCCTGGATAAACCACGCGGTCTGACAGCAGTCAACATCACTGACACCGAAGCCCTGCTGCTGTGGCAGCCGTCCATCGCTACTGTTGACGGATATGTCATCACTTACAGCGCAGACAGTGGTAACTCAGCTCAGACTGTCATTCATTATTCTTGCTTCAGGCACTACAGACTAAAACAATAGAGCAGTGAGTCTCAGTTGTGTGTTTTGTTCTTTGTCAGTGGCTCCAGTGATGGAAAGGGTGTCTGGGAACACTGTGGAGTTTGAGCTGAGCTCCCTCACACCCGCCACCTTATACACCGTTAAAGTCTATGCAGTCCGAGAGGCAGCCAAGAGTGCTGCAACCACAACAGAGTTCACCACAGGTAAGGTGAACGCTCACTCACTCGTGCACACAAACACCACAAGACAAACAGCGAATAAAGCGAAACAGCATAGCTTCTATAATGTATACATAATGACGACCAAAAATTAAATGAAATCCCTTACTTTTCCCTCCACTGACTGTCCAACAGTGAACCTGCAGTATATGCAGCACAGATTACTGTGTTTAATGGCATTATGTGGTTGAAATGACATTTGATACAGTTTTTGAATTAAAAAGGCAGGTTTGGTTGTCTTGCTAAGGCTAATTTCATAGCTAGCATTTTGAATAAATTAAATCATTTACATTTAATATTTAAACAATCATACATTAATATTTAAACTATCAGCTTCATGGTAAATTATTTAAAAAAAATATTCGGTTCATGAGAATATTTCAACTTTTATTTGGAAATGGAAATTTTTCATTCAGTAACCATTTAAATATTTGTAATTTGTAATTTAAAAGTCTGGGTTTGGGAAAAGGAATCTATAAATAATCTATATATAATGTGACCTTCATAACAAAACTAAAAAAAAAAATAGTTTTAATAAATATCAACCCTTCAGACATAAGTGCCCAAAATTTAAGATTCATCCACACACACTGTCAGCATCAAGAGCACATAGTGGGGATGGCCAATTATCAGTACATGCTAATTTTTATTGCATTAACCAAGTGCCTTCTGTCACAGATGTTGATGCCCCTCAGAATCTGGCTGCCAGTAATATTCAAACAGAGACTGCCATGTTGACATGGAAGCCACCAAGAGCAGACATCAGCGGGTATATCCTCAGCTTTGAGTCGGCTGATGGCATGGTCAAGGTGAGTGAACTGCACAAATAAATGACTAAACATTAAACATGATGATTTACAGCAGTTTATTTGGGCCTTAAAACTAAAGCTTGATCATTTTTCCGGTCACCAGTGATTACTACATGCACTGTCCAATGCTTCTGTACTGATAGTTGTATGTTCTTGGTTTTCTTCTCTTGGCTCAGGAGGTTGTCCTAAGCCCCACAGCAACGTATTACAGCATGTCTCAGCTGACTGCCTCCACAGAATACTCAGTCAAACTGCAGGCCATCGCTGGGCCAAAGAGAAGCAGAATCATTTCTACAGTCTTCACCACCAGTGAGCCGATATATTTATTTTACAGCTTCACTACATGATTATGGACTCTTAGTTGTGAAGATGTTGAATAAATAAACTTGCCCTTTGGTCAAACTCTTTTCTTTCTTTATCACAGTTGGAGTGCTGTACAAGCATCCTAAAGACTGCTCGCAGGCTCTGTTGAATGGAGACACAGCCTCAGGCTTGCACACTATTTATGTGCGTGGAGATGAGAGTCAGCCCCTGCAGGTCTACTGCGATATGACCACTGATGGAGGCGGCTGGATTGTGAGTAATTATTCCTCCAAATTACATGCAGGATAGAAAAATGAGCTGTTATTATATTATAGAGGTTTTTTAATGGGATAGTTCGCTCAAAAATTAAAACATTTACTCACCCATATATCATACCAAATGCTCCAATGAAAGTCATGCAGGGTTTGGAATGACATGAGGGTAAACATATGATGACTGAATTTGAATTTTCAAGTGAACTATTCCTTAAAGTCTCATCAAACACAGAGAGCAAAAACAGGCTCTCATACACAAGAGTCATTGAAATATTGTGGTACCTCCACGCAGGTGTTTGTGAGACGGCAGAGTGGTAAAGTGGAGTTTTTCAGAAACTGGAAGAACTACACTGCAGGCTTTGGTGACCTGAATGATGAATTCTGGCTGGGTATGTTTATATCTGTGCAGACATGGCAAATTGCCAATATTGCCCTAAGTATAGAGGTCCAAATGTGTTATGATATGGTGAAATTTTGAGCATATTGGACTACTGATCCCATTGGCTGTGTCTGCAGGTCTCTCAAACCTCCACAAGATCACCTCCTCTGGGCAGTATGAGCTGCGTGTGGACCTCAGAGATAAGGGAGAGTCTGCATATGCACAGTATGACAAGTTTTCAGTCTCTGAACCACGCAGTCGCTACAAAGTCCATGTTGGAGGATACAGCGGCACTGCAGGTAAAGTATTTGACACCTCTGTACTTCTATTTATATATATTTTAAATTAATTATACATTTTTGCCTAAAATTTTGCCAAAATCTGACTGATTTTGTGATGATGCTGTTTTAAAGGTGACTCAATGACGTACCACCACAGCCGTCCATTCTCAACTTACGATCATGACAACGATATAGCTGTCACCAACTGTGCGTTGTCTTATAAGGGAGCTTTCTGGTATAAAAACTGTCATCGAGTCAATATAATGGGCCGATACGGAGACAACAGTCACAGCAAGGTACACAATTCAAATGTGCTTTCTCACTTTTCATACAGTAGAGACAAATTGACATTTTTGTTTGACTTCCTGTAAGAACTCAAACAGAGAATCATGTGAATATGAAAGAAATACATACTTTATGTCAAGGTGATTTTAATTGTTTTTTTGTTTTTTTCTCCAGGGTGTAAACTGGTTCCACTGGAAGGGTCATGAGCACTCTGTCGAGTTTGCAGAGATGAAGATCAGGCCCACCAACTTCAGGAACTTTGAGGGAAGGAGAAAGCGATCATAAACCAGTGCGCTCCGACTCCAACCAACCTTACCCTCCTCTGCTGCCCATTCTCCCCTTGTTCCTCCTGCATCATCTCATCCCCTTCATCTACCAAAGCCACTGCCAGGAGCCCAGCCTGCTCTCTACAGTCTCCTACTCATGGAAAACAAGAACAATAAAAAGCTGAAGTCCATACACAGTTGTGTGTGTACCACTTCTGTTCAACAGTATACCAATAGACTCATAGTGAAGTGTTTAACATTACACACTGTGCCTGTACATCATAAGCACACCAAAGACAGACACTCAGTAACATCTAGATAATACAATGCTGACGGAGGGGAGATTTTGAGTTTGGCTTGGTGCTTTCCAGTTAAAAAAACAATGATATTATTCTTTCTGTACATCACATACAGTTACAGTGGAGAGAGTTGAATGTTTGTGTGTGGTATTTTATTTAATGTTATTGGAGCCTCTTCCCAAGGCTGTGGTTAGCCTCAAGAATACTTTATCTTTAACTTCTCAATTAGGGTGAGAAGTTTAATGGCACATGATAACTCAGCATTTAATATGCAGGACTGCATAACAATATCTAGTGGGAAGGCTCAGATAACTTTTCATCTCTTTCTAGCCAGTGTGTGATAAATCTAAGTACCCATGCTCTTCTCTCTCCCACATCTCATACTCATCAGTTCTGAAGTCAAGTGGCACGTTTCTCGAACTGGTATCTTTACAGTACTGCTAAGTGTTCATTTATATGCACCTTTTGTCGTGTTTCCTGTACCCTATAACTATATTGGCATTCAGTCACAAAGCATAAGAATCTTGATTTGTTGCTTGATATCCTCTAAAAGATTTAAATGAAACAAAGGTTAAGGCGGGACCTATGTTTAATCTTTGGATTAAGTGATACTTTGATCGCCATTTATGAGCTTGTATAATGTTCAAGAATCATAAAGGAAAAGTAATGGCCAGGTTATTGAAATTATTGTAAACATAGTCTTATATGAAAGTTCTGTTTGCAGAAAGAATTAATATACAAAATAAGTCTTCGTGTTTGCCCCTACCCTGCTATCGACTAAACCACTGACCCATACAATACCTGTGTAAATTATGTCTCGTTTTGGTATTTGAATATTTTTGTTTGTTTGTTTATTAAATGGGTGTACAACAGGTGTTTCTTTGTAACCCCTCTTACAATAAAACAGATTTTGTTTAATAAATCACGTTTGCAACTTGTGCTTATTTGGACAGACAAAATTAGCCTAATGTAACATTTACAATTTTCACATATATTCAAAACATTTCATTCGTTTCATGGAATCCATATAGAAATAGATGCTGCTGTGTTGTTTAACTTTATTCAAGTATAAGTGCGACCACGCAATCTGATTGGCTGGCTGACCGTTTTATCATCACTGTACCAATCCGCAGCTACCTGGTAGACAGGTAAAGGCGGAAGGTAATGGGGTGATGGGGGAACTACTTTTTGATGAATGGGATCGTAGATAATGAAACCCATATTTTGAAAGTAGGCTATGTGTATTTATGTTTAATAAGCGTGTTCTCATTCGTCCTTGTTGCTGTACTTCAGAAACCGTTCGCGATTAATGTCACAGATATGACAGTCTAAATTCTGCTACTAAATCACAGTAGGCTCGTTTAAGATGAGCAGAACCGTGAAATACATGCCATGCCGGTTAGCAGGGGCGAATCTAGAAAATTACTTATAGGGTGGCAAAGGGTTGGCATGAGGACAATGAGGGGTTCATGGCCTGACATACACATTTGTGACCCTGGATCACAAAACCAGTCACAAGTCGCACGGGTATATTTGTGGCAATAGCCAACAATACATTGTATGGGTCAAAATTATCAATTTTTCTTTTATGCCAAAAATCATTAGGATATTAAGTAAACATCATGTTCCATGAAGATATTTTGTAAATGTCCTACCGTAAATATATCAAACATTTATTTTTGTGAGTGAATGCAGCATAATCGCGAACATAAATCACATCATATAAGGCGATTTTCTCAATGTTTAGATTTTCTTTTGCACCCTCAGATAACAAACCATACATCAATGGAAAGCTTATTTATTCAGCTTTCAGATGATGTATAAATCTCAATAAAAAAAAAAAAAGACCCATGTAACTGGTTTTGTGGTCCAGGGTCACATTTGTGTTCATGCATATGCAAAACAGTTGCATTACCACAAAGTAATCTATACTGTTTAAAAATAATTAAAAATAAATAACAAAATGTCAATATCCAGGGCACCAAATCAAGACACTGTTGTTAAAACATCAACAGATTTTAAATGTCTATGAGCTTGTATCTTTACACTGTTTAATATTTTAGCGTGAATTTGCAGTATATTCCAGGTTGATAATTGCATTACTTTCACAGTAATTTCACAGAAGGATTTCTCTTGTATCCACTCTCAGACATTTCTTGTAAAATCTATAGTACTTCACTGGCAATTTTGATCAAGTTTTTACTGTTGTACTGTGAAAAAAAATCTAGGTTTTACAGTGAGTTTACAGCATTTTTACAGTTTACAGGGGCGATGAATTAAAAGGGGCGGTATACACGACACTGTTTATAACTAAAACCACAAAACTTTGTATGCGTTTTGGCCGTTCATTTACACGACGACAGCGTTTTGGAGGCCTAAAAATCGGGTTTCAAAGTGCAAGTTTTTGAAAATGATACCGTTATCGTCTCCATGTAAAGAAAACAGTGACAGCATGGTTATTACGTGTTCAGTATGCATGCTCATTTGGTGCGAGTGCCCTGCGTATGTGCGCAGGCACATAGTCTTTCTTTACAAAGTGACATCGCCAGCTACTGGCCTGGAATGCACAATGCAATTTTTTTTGTTGTTTTTGTGGATCTGTGTGAATGGGGATCGTGATAACATTGTCATCTATACAAAGAAAATACTTTTTCAGTTTTAGTACATCATTGTTGTGTAAACGTACCCTAATTCAGCTATAGCGTAATGCTGAACCTTTAGTCCTGCCATACTTTAATGCTTATTGGTTTAAATAATCGTGATGTACTGTATTGTTCTTTTTTAAAATGTTTGATTTTAAAACTGTGATGATATGTTTAATATGGGAAATATTCCCAAACTCTCTGAAAGTGTGATCTCTCTATGGATTATATATATAGCCTACTACCAGTCAAAAGTTTTAGATTGGTAAGTTTTTTTATGTTTTAAAAAAAAGTATCTTCTGCTCACCAAGGCTGCATTTATTTGATTAAAAATAATAATGATAATTAAAAAAAAACAGTAATATGAAATATTATCAATTACTATATACTATATGGAGACGGTGGTGTCCATGCCGGAGACTTTGGTGTCCGTTCCGGAGACGGCGGTGTCCGTGCTGGTGTCTGTGCCGGAGATGGTGGTGTCATTTCCGGAGACGGTGGTGTCCTTTCCGGAGACGTTGGTGTCCGTTCCGGAGACTGTGGTGTCCGTGCCGGAGACGTTGGTGTCCGTGCCAGAGACTTTGGTGTCCATTCCGGAGACTGTGGTGTCCGTGCCGGTGTCTGTGCCGGAGACAGTGGTGTCCGTGCCGGAGACGGTGGTGTCCGTGCCGGAGACGGTGGTGTCTGTGCCGAGTTGTTGGTGCCCTTTCCAGAGACGTTGGTGGTGGGTGGTGTCCGTGCCGGAGACGTTGGTGTCCGTGCCGGAGTCTGTGCCGGAGTCAGTGGTGTCCTTTCCGGAGACGTTGGTGTCCGTGCCGGAGACGGTGGTGTCCGTGCCGGAGACGTTGGTGTCCGTGCCGGAGACGTTGGTGTCCGTGTCGGAGACGGTGGTGTCCGTGCCGGAGACGGCGGTGTCAGTGCTGGTGTCTGTGCCGGAGATGATGGTGTCATTTCCGGAGATGGTGGTGTCCTTTCCGGAGACTGTGGTGTCCGTGCCGGAGACGTTGGTGTCCGTGCCGGAGACGTTGGTGTCCGTGCCAGAGACTTTGGTGTCCGTTCCGGAGACTGTGGTGTCCGTTCCGGAGACTGTGGTGTCCGTTCCGGAGACTGTGGTGTCCGTGCCGGTGTCTGTGCCGGAGACAGTGGTGTCCGTTGCCGGAGACGGTGGTGTCTATGCCGGAGACGGTGTTGTCTGTGCTGGAGACGGTGGTGTCCGTGCCGGAGACGATGGTGTCCGTTCTGAAGAAGGTGGTGTCTGTGCCGAGTTGTTGGTGCCCTTTCCAGAGACGTTGGTGGTGGGTGGTGTCCGTGCCGGAGACGTTGGTGTCTGTGCCGGAGACGGTGGTGTCCGTTCCGGAGACTGTGGTGTCCGTGCTGGTGTCCGTGCCGGAGTCTGTGCCGGAGTCAGTGGTGTCCTTTCCGGAGACGTTGGTGTCCGTGCCGGAGACGGTGGTGTCCGTGCTGGAGACATTGGTGTCCGTGCTGGAGACGTTGGTGTTCGTGCCGGAGACGGTGGTGTCCGTGCCGGAAAGGTGCCAGAGACGTTGGTGTCCGTGCCGGAGATGGTGGGTGGTGTCCGTGCCGGAGACGTTGATGTGGTCCGTTCCGGAGACTTTGATGTCCGTGCCAGAGACGGTGGTGTCCATGCTGGAGACGATGGTGTCCGTTCCAGAGACGGTGGTGTCCGTGCCGAAGTTGGTGGGTGGTGTCTGTGCCGGAGACGTTGGTGTCCGTTCCGGAGACTTTGGTGTTCGTGCCGGAGACATTGGTGTCCATTCCAGAGTCGTTGGTGTCCGTGCCGGAGACGGTGGATGGTGTCTGTGCCAGAGACAGTGGGTGGTGTTTGTGCCGGAGACGGTGGGTGGTGTCCGTGCCGGAGACGTTGGTGTCCGTGCCGGAGACGTTGGTGTCCGTTACGGAGACTTTGGTGTCCGTGCCGGAGACGGTGGTTTCCGTGCCGGAGACATTGGTGTCTGTTCTGAAGAAGGTGGTGTCCGTGCGGCGGCGTGCTATAGGACGGGTGAACTGGCTGAAAACTCCAACTACAGTGATGCCATGACTATAATGGCCAAGCAGCTTGAAAAGATGCAGCACAACCCAACCCAACTGGTCTCTGCATTTTACTGTTTTGGGAAAAGGTTGTCGGTGTCAAAATGGCGGTGGGTGGTGTCCGTGCCGGGAGACGTTGGTGTCTATGCCGGAGACTTTGGTGTCCGTGCCGGAGTCGTTAGTGTCCATGCCGGACACCAACACATTTTTTTTTTTTTTTGTATCTTATGGACTTTATCTTAATGTTTTAAAAATATCAAATCAGCTAATATTCGAGGATTAGACTAGTGTTCGATTACCGTTATTTGCCTTAACTTATTTCAGGCTAACGTAGCGTTAACTTGTATAAAGACGGGTTGCTGTTGCCTTTTTATGTTACGTCATGTTCATTGTGTTTTCACTTTTCACTAATCTCTAACTAATGTCAACTTTATGACTTTCAGATAGTACAGACAGGCTGGTGACAGGTGATTGTGTCAGCTCACACCGCACAATGGGTCAATGAACTATAGCAGCAGTAACATGATGTTAAGTAAATGTAAAATTTAATTAAGTGAAATTAAGCTTATTGTTTATAATTCTTACAATTATATATAGTTATATAATTATTTAATGTATTATAAATATTATATATTTAATGTATAATTCTTACAATACATTCATATAAACAATATGTTCAGGTTTAAAACAACTTAAGCATCTGTTTGTACTGTTAAACACTGCCGTTCAAACGTAATGTTGCTGAAAATTCAGCTTTGCCTCACAGGAATAAATTACATTTTAAAATACATTAAAATATAGTTAAGGAAGAGTGGCAAGCCATGGGGAGTCATCTACGGGAGTCATCCTAATTCATAAATAGTGTTAAACAAACTTTTTGTGAACAATATTGTCTCTTTCTTCTAAATGGCCCTTGGAATTTTAGAAAAGGGATAAATTGTGTTTGTCTTCATAAAATGCTATGTAGGACACTTTTCTGTAGCTGTAGACGACCAATAGTGAATAGTAGCCTACAGCAGATATTTCATCGAGGATCCATTATGATTACACGGTATGTCTAATGGGTTAAATATGGTTAATAGGCCTATCTAAATGTAACTTTATATAAATTCACAACAACATATTTCACTCAGTCTCCTGTATATAAAAACCAACGTTGAATATAACTATACAGTAGGTAGCCTATAGCCTATCATTACTTTGTCCATCTGAAATCACGCAATCCACTGCGAGAAGAGAACTATACTTGCCTGCACTAGACTCTTCTCGGCTGAATTCCAGGGCGAGGCACGTCTCAAGTGAGGTTCTCGTAAAATCATGTTGCCAGGTTGTGCGAGGAAAATGCGCTTATGACGTGGAGAAAATTAGTTGTGCGATTATTTGTGCGGGTTTCTTTAACATTTTAAATGAAGAAACTCAATAGCTTAATTGTGAATTCAAAATCAAGCAAGTCTGTCTTCATTCAATCATCAAATCATTGTTTCGCTTCTGTACAGCCTATGCTAGAATAATCTGGCAACTCCAGAGAAAACACGCCCTGGGTGGGCATACTGTATAGCTACATGATAAATATTTTTTTTAAATTAACCTTTATAGCTTATAGCTGGTTTATCTTGTGAATTACGTGCATTTAAAACCGATATAAAATTAAAATGGTTTTACTTTAAAAGTGGGTCAGCAAGTTAAAATGCCTGTCAAGGGTTGGAAACTTCTGCCAAAACAAACGTATGCATTTTAGCCTTACGCAAAATTAGCTTTCGTAAAACATTCAAGTTTTGTAACTGTCCCACATGTGTGGGGAGATGACATTTTTATTGTGTGTTAATATGCGCAAACGATCGCGGTTTAAACTTTTAAAATACCTTGCTTTCGCTGGATTAATAACACTTTTAGTTATCTTCGCTTTCAACGGCACATTACTTTGGCCATCTCTTCCGAAGAAGACTCCAACACCTAAAAAGCTCCATGATGTGATCTCACCGTCAACATACAGATTCATTCTGAACCAGCCAGAACTGTGTGAGAAGAAGAGTCCTTTCCTGGTTCTTATGATCCCAGTGACTCTCAAAAGCAGAGAGGCTAGGACTGCAATTCGAATGACATGGACATGTTGACCACATGGCTTGATTCCTGGTGTGGATATTTTGCATTTGTTTGTCGTTGGTCAGCCCGCACAAAGCGACCCAGTACTGCAGGAGCAACTTGAGAGGGAGAGCAAGGAATATGGTGACATTATTCAAATGGACTTTGTGGACAGCTACCATAATCTCACAATCAAGACAATGATGATTATGAACTGGATTTCCACTTACTGCCAGGGTGCCTGGTATACCATGAAGATTGATTCAGATATCTTTCTCAATGTACATTACCTGGTGGACTACCTGCATGGTCGGGACGAGTCCTCAAGGAAAGACTACATTACTGGATCGGTCATCTCAGATGCTGTTCCTCACAGGGACAGTTTCAACAAATGGTATATGCCAGAGGATTTTTACCCAGACACCTGGTATCCTCCGTACGTGTCTGGAGCAGCATATGTCTTTTCCACTGACCTGGCCGGAAAAATATCATGGGCCTCTAGATTTGTGCTGCCAATTCCATTCGAAGATGTTTATGTGGGGATGTGCCTGCAAGTCCTGGGTGTAAAACCAGTTTACGCAACAAGATTTCTGGGACTTAGGAATCTTTTTGAGGTGCGCAAGCTTAGTTATGAAAGGTGCACTTTTTCCAAGCGTATTGCAGTGAATGGCTTTAATCCACAGAATCTTCTCCGCATTTGGCATGACTTTCAGAAGTCTCAATATACATGTTGATACAGACTACTTCATCAAACTGAAATCCTAAAATTGTATTAAAAGTACAGTTCATTCCTTAAACAAGCTTCACACATCATTGTGATTCAGCACTTACACATGCAAGAGAGAACAAAATACAGTTTCAAATGGCTTAGAACACTTACAAAATAATGGATTAGAAAGCATTTTTATTATATAAATAATCAATATACATATTAGAGGGAAGGTCAATACATATAATAAATAAATAAATAAATAAATAAATAAATAGGACATATGGTGGAAGTGGTGATGTGAAACACTTTACATAACAGAAACAATTACAAAATTTCCGCCAAATGCTTACTGTGGCATCATCCTCCAGAAAGCAAAAGAGTAAAAACACTATGAGAAATGTGTGAAATGGGTAATTCCTGAAGATGGGAGAGTCCTCAAGAAGTGGGGATGCCTGTTGTGCTATTTTCAGGATTT